>NC_135881.1:194995621-195465796 GCF_964194155.1 Cetorhinus maximus
TATTTGGATCTGTTTCAATCTGCCAGGATATCTTCGGCTCTCTTTGGCTATGTTTGGCTCTGTTTAGCTTTCCCAGGCTCTGTTTGGACCTGTTCGGCTCTGTTTTGCCTGCTAACATTTGTTTGGCTCTGTTTGGTTCTGTATGGCTCCACCAGGCTCTGTTTGGCTCTGTTTGGCTCCATTTGGCTGGTTTTGGCTCTTGACTGTGACTCTGCTTGGTGCTGCCAGGCTCTGTTTGGCTCTGTATAGCTCTGCCAGGCTCTGTTTGGATCTGCCTGACTCTCCTAGTCTCTGATTGTCTCTGTTTGGCTCCCGTTGGCTCTCTTTGGCTCTGTTTGATTCTCTTTCACTCTGTTTGGTGCTGCCAGGCCCTGTTTGGATCTGATTAGCTCAGCCAGGCTCTATTTGGCTCTTCCATGATCTGTTTGGTTATGTTTGGCCCCGTCTGTCTTTGCCAGGCAATATTTGAATCTGTTTGGCTCTCTATTGCTCTGCCGGGCTCTGTTTGGCTCTGTTTGGCTTTGACAGGCTATGTTTGGCTCTATTATGCTCTGTTATGCTCTGTTTGACTTGTTTTGGCTCTCTTTCGGTTCTGCTAGGCTCTGTTTGGCTCTGTTTTGCTCTTTCTGGCTATGTTTGGCACTGAATGGCTCTGTTTGGCTCTGTGTGGAACTGCCAGGTTCTGTTTGGCTCTCTTTGGCTATGTTTGGCTCTACCAAACTCTATTTGGTTCAGTTTAGCTCTGTATAGCTCCACCAGGCTCTGTTTGGATCTGTCTGGCTCCGCCAGGCACTGATTGGTTCTGTATGGCTCCCTTTGGCTCTCTTTGGCTCTTTATGGCACTCTTTGACTCTGTTTGGTGCTGCCAGGCTCTGTTTGGATCTGTATAGCTCTGCCAGGCTCTGTTTGGATCTATTCGGCTTTATTTGACCTGCAAGAGTCTGTGTGGCTCTATCTGGCTATTTTTAGCTCTACCCGGCTCTATGTGGCTCTGTTTGGCTCTGTCTGGCTCCGACTGGCTCTGTTTAGATCTGCCTGGCTCTGCTAGTCCCTGATTGGCTCTGTATGGCTCCCTTTGGCTCTCTTTGGCTCTGTTTCGCTCTCCTTGACTCTCTTTGGTGCTGCCAGTCTCTGTTTGGATCTGTTTAGCTCTGCTAGGCTCTGTCTGGCTCTGCCAGGCTCTGTTTGGTTATGTTCGGCCCCGTCTGTCTTTGCCAGGCACTATTTGAATCTATTTGGCTCTGTTTAGCTCTGCCGGGCTCTGTTTGGCTCTGTTTGGCTTTGCCAGGCTCTGTTTGGATCTGCCAGGATCTCTTTGGCTCTGTTTGGCTCTCTTTGGTTCTGTTTGGCCCTGCCAGGATATGTTTGGCTCTGTTTGGCTCTGCCAGGCTCTGTTTGGCTCTGCCAGGCTCTGTTTGGCTCTGTTTGCCTCTCTTTGGCTCTGTGTGTCCCTGCTAGGATCTGTTTGGATCTGTTTGGCTCTGCTGGGCTCTGTTTGGCTCTGTTTGGATTTGCCAGGCTCTCTTGGGATCTGTTTGGATCTGCCAGGATCTGTTTGGTTCTCTTTGGCTATGTTTGGCTCCATTTGGCTCTCCCAGGCTTTGTTTGGCTCTGTTTCGATCTGCCAGGATATGTTTGGCTCTCTTTGGCTATGTTTGGCTCTGTTTGTCTTTGCCAGGCTCTGTTTGGACCTGTTCGGCTCTGTTTTGCCTGCTAACATTTGTTTGGCTCTGTTTGGCTCTGTATAGCTCCGCCAGGCTCTGCTCCGATCTGTCTGGCTCTGCCAGGCACTGATTGGCTCTGTATGGCTCCCTTTGGCTCTCTTTGGATCTGTTTGGCTCTCTTTGACTCTGTTTGGTGCTGCCAGGCTCTGTTTGGCTCTGTATCGCTCTGCCAAGCTCTGTTTGGACCTGTCCGGCTTCATTGGCCTGCTAGAGTCTGTTTGGCTCCATTTGGCTATGTTTTGCTCTACCAGGCTCTCTTTGGCTCTATTTGGCTCTGTTTGGCTCTGTTTGGTTCTGCCAGGCCCTGTTTGGCTCTGTTTGCCTTTGCCAGGCTCTGTTTGGCTCTGTTTGGAACTGCCAGGTTCTGTTTGGCTCTCTTTGGCTATGTTTGGCTCTGTTTGGTTTGCCAGGCTCTATTTGGACCTGTTCTGGTCTGTTTGGCCTGCCAGCATTTGTTTGGCTATGTTTGGCTCTGTCTGGCTTTGCCATGTTCTGTTTGGACCTGTTCGGCTCTGTTTTGCCTGCTAGCATTTGGTTGGCTCTGTTTGCCTGTGTATAGCTCCGCCAGGCTCTGTTTGGATCTGTATAACTCTGCAATGGCTCTGTTTGGATCTGTTCGGCTTTATTTGACCTGCTAGAGTCTGTTTGGCTCTATTTGGCTATGTTTGGCTCTACCAGGCTCTATTTGGCTCTGTTTGGCTCTGTATGGCTCCGACTGGCTCTGTTTAGATCTGCTTGGCTCTGCTAGTCTCTGATTGACTATGTTTGGCTCCCTTTGGCTCTCTTTGACTCTGTTTGGCTCTCTTTGACTCCCTTCGGTGCTGCCAGGCTCTGTTTGGATCTGTTTAGCTCTGCTAGGCTCTGTCTGGCTCTGCCAGGCTTAGTTTGGTTATGTTTTGCCCCGTCTGTCTTTGCCAGGCACTATTTGAATCTGTTCGGCTCTGTTTTGCTCTGCCGGGCTCTGTTTGGCTCTATTTGGCTTTGCCAGGCTCTGTTTGGATCTGCCAGGATCTCTTTGGCTCTGTTTGCCTCTCTTTGGCTCTTTCTGGCCCTGCCAGGATATGTTTGGCTCTGTTTGGCTCTGCCAGGCTCTGTTTTGCTCTGCCAGGCTCTATTTAGCTCTGTTTGCCTCTCTTTGGCTCTGGGTGTACCTGCTAGGATCTGTTTGGATCTGTTTGGCTCTGTTGGGCTCTGTATGGCTCTGTTTGGATTTGCCAGGCTCTCTTGGGCTCTGTTTGGATCTGCCAGGATCTGTTTGGCTCTCTTTGGCTATGTTTGGCTCCATTTGGCTCTCCCAGGCTTTGTTTGGCTCTGTTTCGATCTGCCAGGATATGTTTGGCTCTCTTTGGCTATGTTTGGCTCTGTTTGTCTTTGCCAGGCTCTGTTTGGACCTGTTCGGCTCAGTTTAGCCTACTAACATTTGTTTGGCTCTGTTTGGTTCTGTATAGCTCCGCCAGGCTCTGTTTGGATCTGTCTGGCTCTGCCAGGCAGTGATTGGCTCTGTATGGCTCCCTTTGGCTCTCTTTGGCTCTTTATGGCTCTCTTTGACTCTGTTTGGTGCTGCCAGGCTCTGTTTGGCTCTGTATCGCTCTGCCAGGCTCTGTTTGGACCATTCGGCTTTATTTGGCCTGCTATAGTCTGTTTGGCTCCTTTTGGCTATGTTTGGCTCTACCAGGCTCTATTTGGCTCTGGTTGGCTCTGTGTGGCTCCGCCAGGCTCTGTTTAGATCTGCTTGGCTCTGCTAGCCTCTGATTGGCTCTGTTTGGCTCCCTTTCGCTCTCTTTGGATCTATTTGGCTCTCTTTGACTCTGTTTGGTGTTGCCAGGATCTGTTTTGCTCTGCCTGGCTCTGCCAGGCACTGATTGGCTCTGTTCGGCTCCCTTTGGCTCTCTTTCGCTCTTTATGGCTCGCTTTGACACTGTTTGGTGCTGCCAGGCTATTTTTGGCTCTGTATAGCTCTGCCAGGCTCTGTTTGGATCTGTTCGGCTTTGTTTGGCCTGCTAGCATCTGTTTGGCTCTATTTGGCTATGTTTGGCTCTCCCAGGCTCTATTTGGCTCCGTTTGGCTCTGTATGGCTCTGCCAGGCTCTGTTTGGATCTACTTGGCTCTGCTAGTCTCTGATTAGCTCTGTTTGGCTCCCATTGGCTCTCTTTGGCTCTGTTTGGCTCTCTTTGACTCTGTTTAGTGCTGCCCGGCTCTGTTTGGATCAGTTTAGCTCAGCGATGCTCTGCTTGGCTCTGCCAGGCTCTGTTTGGTTATATTTGGCCCCGCCTGTCTTTGCAAGACACTATTTGAATGTTTTTGGCTCTGTTTGGCTCTGCCGGGCTCTGTTTGGCTCTGTTTGGCTTTGCCAGGCTATGTTTGGCTCTATTATGCTCTGTTATGCTCTGTTTGGCTCTTTTTGGCTCTGTTTGGTTCTGCCAGACTCTGTTTGGTTCAGTTTTGCTCTTTCTGGCTATGTGTGGCGCTGAATGGCTCTGTTTGGCTCTGTGAGGCTCTGCCCAGATCGGTTTAGTTCTGCCAGGCCCTGTTTGGCTCTGGTTGGCTTTGTCAGGCTCTGTTAGGCTCTGTTTGGATTTGCAGACTCTATTTGGACCTGTTCGGCTCTGTTTGGCCTGCCAGCCTTTGTTTGGCTCTGTTTGGCTATGTTTGGCTCTACCAGGCTCTATTTGGCTCAGTTTGGCTCTGTATAGCTCCGCCAAGCTCTGTTTGGCTCTGCCAGGCTCTGTTTGGCTCTGTTTGGCTCTCCTGAGCTCTGTTAGGCTCTGCCAGGCTCTGTTTGGCTCTGTTTGCCTCTCTTTGGCTTTGCCAGGCTCTCTTGGCCTCTCTTTGGATCTGCCAGGATCTGTTTGGCTCTGTTTGGCTCTGCTGAGCCCTGTTTGGCTCTGTTCGGCTCTGTTTGGCTTTGCCAGGCTCTCTAGGGCCCTGCTTGGATCTGCCAGGATCTGTTTGGCTCTCTTTGGCTATGTTTGGCTCCATTTGGCTCTCCCAGGCTCTATTTGGCTCTGTTTCAATCTGCCAGGATATGTTTGGCTCTCTTTGGCTATGTTTGGCTCTGTTTGGCTTTGCCAGGCTCTGTTCGGACCTGTTCAGCTCTGTTTTGCCTGCTATCATTTGTTTGGATCTGTTTGGCTCTGTATAGCTCCGCCAGGCTCTGTTCTGCTCTGTTTGGCTCCCTTTGGCTCTCTTTGGCTCTTTATGGCTCTCTGTGACTCTGTTTGGTGCTGCCAGGCCCTCTTCGGATTTGATTAGCTCAGCCAGGATCTGTTTGGCTCTTCCAGGATCTGTTTGGTTATGTTTGGCCCCGTCTGTCTTTGCCAGGCAATATTTGAATCTGTTTGGCTCTCTATGGCTCTGCCGGGCTCTGTTTGGCTCTGTTTGGCTTTGCCAGGCTATGTTTGGCTCTATTATGCTCTGTTATGCTCTGTTTGGCTCATTTTGGCTCTCTTCGGTTCTGCCAGGCTCTGTTTGGCTCTGTTTTGCTCTTTCTGGCTATGTTTTGCCAGGCTCTGTTTGGATCTGCCAGGATCTCTTTGGCTCTGTTTGCCTCTCTTTGGCTCTGTTTGGCCCTGCCAGGATATGTTTGGCTCTGTTTGGCTCTGCCTGGCTCTGTTTGGCTCTGCCAGGCTCTGTTTGGCTCTGGTTGCCTCTCTTTGGCTCTGTGTGGCACTGCCAGGATCTGCTTGGTTCTCTTTGGCTATGTTTGGCCCCATTTGGCTCTCCCAGACTCTGTTTGGCTCTGTTTCGATCTGCCAGGATATGTTTGGCTCTCTTTGGCTAAGTTTCGCTCTCTCTGGCTTTGCCATGCTCTGTTTGGACCTGTTCAGCTCTGTTTTGCCTGCTAGCATTTGGTTGGTTCTGTTTGCCTGTGTATAGCTCCGCCAGGCTCTGTTTGGATCTGTCTGGCTCTGCCAGGCACTGATTGGCTCTCTTTGGCTCTTTATGGCTCTCTTTGACTCTGTTTGGTGCTGCCAAGCTCCGTTTGTCTCTGTATAGCTCTGCAATGGCTCTGTTTGGATCTGTTCTGCTTTATTTGGCCTGCTAGAGTCTGTTTGGCTCTATTTAGCTATGTTTGGCACTACCAGGCTTTATTTGGCTCTGTTTGTCTCTGTATGGCTCCGCCAGGCTCGGTTTAGATCTGCTTGGCTCTGCTTGTCTCTGATTGGCTCTGTTTGGCTCCCTTTGGCTCTCTTCGGCTCTGTTTGGCTCTCTTTGACTCTCTTTGGTGCTGCCAGGCTCTATTTGGTTCTGTTTAGCTCTGCTAGGCTCTGATTGGCTCTGCCAGGCTCTGTTTGGTTATGTGTGGCCCCGTCTGTCTTTGCCAGGCACTATTTGATTCTGTTTGGCTCTGTTTGGCTCTGCCGGGCTCTGTTTGGCTCTGTTTGCCTCTCTTTGGCTCTGTGTGTCCCTGCTAGGATCTGTTTGGCTCTGTTTGGCTCTGCTGAGCTCTGTTTGGCTCTGCCAGGCTCTGTTTGCCTCTGTTTGCCTCTCTTTGGCTTTGCCAGAGTCTCTTGGCCTCTGTCTGGATCTGCCAGGATCTGTTTGGCTCTGTTTGGCTCTTCTGAGCTCTGTGTGGCTCTGTTTGGCTCTGTTTGGCTTTGCCAGGCTCTATTGGGCTTTGGTTAGATCTTCCAGGATCTGTTTGGCTCTCTTTGGCTATGTTTGGCTCCATTTGGCTCTCCCAGGCTCTGTTTGGCTCTGTTTCGATCTGCCAGGATATGTTTGACTCTCTTTGGCTATGTTTGGCTCTGTTTGGCTTTGCCAGGCTCTGTTTGGACCTGTTCGGCTCTGTTTTGCCTGCTAACATTTGTTTGGCTCTGTTTGGCTCTGTATAGCTCTGCCAGGCTCTGTTTGGATCTGTTCGGCTTTGTTTGGCCTAGTAGCGTCTGTTTGGCTCTATTTGGCTATGTTTGGCTTTACCAGGCTCTATTCGGCTCTGTTTGGCTCTGTATGGCTCCACCAGGCTCTGTTTGGATCTGCATGGCTCTGCTAGTCACTGATTGTCTCTGTTTAGCTTCCATTGTCTCTCTTTGGCTCTGTTTGGCTCTCTTTGACTTTGTTTGGTGCTGCCAGGCTCTGTTTGGATCGGTTTAGCTCAGCCAGGCTCTGTTTGGCTCTGCCAGGCTCTGTTTGGTTATGTTTGGCCCCGTCTGTCTTTGCCAGGCACTCTTTGAATCTGTTTGGCTCTGCCGGGCTCTGTTTGGCTCTGTTTGGCTTTGCCAGGCTCTGTTTGGGTCTGTTTGGATCTGCCAGGATCTCTTTGGCTCTGTTTGCCTCTCATTGGCTCTGTTTGGCCCTGCCAGGATTTGTTTGGCTCTGTTTGGCTCTGCCATGCTCTGTTTGCCTCTCTTTGGCTTGGCCAGCATCTGCTTGTCTCTGTTCGGCTCTCTTTGACTCTCTTTGGCTCTCTTTGGCTCTCTTTGACTCTGTTTGCTGCTGCCAGAATCTGTTTGGATCTGTTTAGCTGGTATTTGGTACTGGGCGGTTCACTGAAGAGAGGTGTCAGGCCCCCCCCCTCAAATAACCTCATCTCTTATTGAAACATTTACCCTCATGTTTACTCCCAAAAGTGTAGTATTAAAGCGCAGTGAATGATGCTCTTAGCACCCAGGCTGAAAGCAGCACATCCAAGCCCCTGGCCAAAGCAATATCATAGCAGTTGGCCATGTTGGGGCCAGGGGGTGTGCGGGAGAAACCTTGAAAAGCACCCCACACTGAACATCATTTCATGGGGGAGTAATCTTCGACACGGGAACAAAGCCCTTGAACTCACATTCACTGATGAATCATTAACAGAGAAAGGACATTTCAAGACTAATGCTGATACTTGTCTGTTTCTCATTGATGTTGCAGAGAGGAGACCATCAGGAAGATGGAGGCTGGATTTATTGCTGTCTGCATTATTGCTTGTAGGCAGGAGAGAAGGAGAAGATCACAATGGAAGCGTGTCTGGATTGCCAAAGGGATGAGCAAGACCCTCAAGACCAAGGCCAGCTGGGCCTCCTCTGGACTCAGCAGATGAGGCTCACAGAGATGTTGTGTATAGACAGCTCGCAAAACCCAGGGTCCACAGAACTCGCCTGTCTTATCTGCAGATGGGCGAGGACTGGTGTCACCGACGGCTTCGCATGTCCAGGGATCTGGTGACTCACATATGCCGCATTCTCCAAGAATTGGTGCCACAGGGACTGGGAGGGCATCCATTGCTGGTGGCACTGAAAGGAATGGCCGGTCTGAATTTCTACACCAGTGGTTCCTCCCAGGGCTCCACTGGGGACCTCTGTGAGATCTCTCAAGCGTCCATGCAAAAATGCATTCATGAGGTCACAGACACCCTTTTTGCCCAGGCCCACAATTACATCAATTTCGACAGAGGTCAAGCAACCCCGGGCCCCAGAGCATTGGGCTTTGCTGAGATTTACGGATTCCCACAGATGTAGGGCGCCATCAATTGCACCATGTGGCTATAAAAGCTCCCTGGCAACAGACACAGCAAACACATAAACCTGAAAGGCTACCGCTCGTTCAATGTGAAGCTGGTCTGCGACCATAAGAAACTTATGCAGGTTTGTGCCAGATACCCAGGAAGCGTCCATGACTCGTGCATCTTGAGTAGATCGCAAATCTCGGGCATCTTTGAAGGACCAAACAGGATCCAGGGCTGGCTGCTTGGTGACAGAGGGTACCCACAAAGAATGTGGCCGATGACACCCTTGCGGCAGTTCCAGACTCTTGCAGAGAGAAGGTACAATGAGGCTCATGGCACTAGCCGAGAATCGGTGGAGTAAACCATAGGCATTCTAAAGATGCGATTCCAATGCCTGGACAGACCTGATGGAGCACTCCAGTACACTCCCCAGAGGGATGTCACGGATCATCATGGTTTGCTGCACGCTGCACAACCTGGCGCTGCTAAGGTGGGAATACTTGCCAGATGACAAGATGGAGGAGCTGCACGTCTCCTCCGATGAGAAGGACTTCAAAGGGGTGGAAGGTGATGAATTCAAAGAAGCCGAGGTTGCAGGAGAAGAGGCCATAGTGTGGGCCAAAGACCCTGGTAGCCAACAGATTCCACCAGGAGGAGAATGAGTTGTAGTGAGTACCCTCTTGGACAAGAGCCCTCCATCATGGATCAGCATGAGCACCAGCGTTGCTATTCCTCTCATTTCGCCCAGTCACTTCAATGAGAGTGAATTGTTACGCATCAGGTTTACATTGTCCTGATCCTTCGAAGGATGATGAACCCGCAGCAGCATGTGTCTTTGCTGAGATGAGGTGCTAACTGGAGGAGGGTGTCCCGGCATCAGATGTCAGAAGGTGCTGCCTCTTCAAGTGTCTCTCCAGCATCCCAGTCGCAACGACACCTACAAGAGCCAGAAGCTGTTGGTCAATCCTCAGTGTTCTCGTGGCTGTAAGCCTTCAATGTGAAAGCCTCCTCAAGCAGGTCCATCTGAAGCAATGGAACTGCGCACTCTGTGTAACATCGATGGTGAATCAGATAATTCACACTTGGGCAAGGCAGCTGATAATGTTCTGCTGCTGTGAATCCATTTAAAGATGACTCAGTCATCTGTGGTGCAATCTTCCAAATCACACTGACACCCAGCACTCTCAGTTAGGGATCTTGGGCAGCATTTATCCTCAGCTTGATATAGATGTGGACCATTTGAGCATGACAATGTCAAACACTTTCCTGCCAGATATTAAAATACTTCCTCTTTAACGCTGACATTGTGCCCTCATGGCCAGCCCTGGTCCTTGCCAAGTCCACAATGCCATGACGCCCTCAAGGGCATGCGCCATTGTTAATAAGGAGCACACTTCAGCTTGAATACATCCTTGCTGCTATCCCATTGCCCCCCTACACATTGTCCAAAGCAGCCACGTGTGCTTCCAGAGCCTGCTCAAAGCCTCTATTGCCTGCCAGAAATGACCATTTGCAATTAGCATCTGTGACCTCGGTGAGTGCTGAGGTGAGGAGGATGCACAGCACTGCATCCCCAGCTTGAGATGAGAGCCTTGTCCCCGTAAGATACACAACCGCACGGTGAGAGACACTCAAGGTTGGACGTTTGAGCGTCAGAACTATAATGTGGCTGAGAGGAGCCAAGCTTCATCACCCTGAGGTGGCAAGGTACCCCTACTTATTGGTGAGCTTAACAGATGTACACTCAAAGCCAAAAGCGCAGTTGGCTGACAGCAGTGCACACGAGCTCTGAGCATGGGCTCATGGCATGAAAACCCTGCCGAGAGGCAGAGAGCACATGGATTTGCATAATATACACTACACCTTCACTTTCAAGAATGCAAACAAGATAGGAGAACACCTCTGTCTCAATCTTAAACAGCCAAGGATAAACATGACATCACTTGCAAAGCGTGTGAATGAGGTTCGTTCCACAGGCAAACTTAACATTAAGGTTGAGACATCGCTGATGTTGAACACACGAACGTACGAACAAGGAGCAGGTGTAGGCCATTGGGCAAAAGGGACACACACTGTAGTGATATGGAAGCACACTACATAAACAGGAGGCCCATGATAGCAACATGAGTGATAAGTGGGGGGAGGGGCCATGGTATCACATCTGATTAACAGCAACAAAGCTCATCATAAAAAGGAGGCAAACAGAAGGGGAGATGTGAAATTTACACATTTGTGTAAATTACATATATGTTGTGAACACCCATGCAACCGCTAAGCTCCCAAATCTCTTTAACTTTCCTAACCCTAGCACTACATCTTGGTGCTTCCCAAACATCCACAACAGAGGCGGACGCAGCCTGCTGACTGCTGCGCCCTGTCGTCTGTGTTGACCTTGACGGGTGTCCTCTGGAGACTCCAGGCCTGGAAAGCTCCAGCCTGCTTTAGGTGCCCTCCTGTTGAGCAGGTGCACTCTTATTGGCCTGTTGATCTGGAGGTGATGGGCCACAGGAAGAGGGGATTTGGATTGACCGGAGGGCCTGGAGTCACCTGGCTGGATGGCCCTGGTGTGTGCAGCTGCTGGTCCACCTCCCTATGGGCGCCCGAGGGCCCCAGGCTGGCTCCTTGAAGAGAAGGGGCAGCTGGAGTGAGATCAAGGTGCCTGGCCGTCCTCTTGTGTAGCCACTGATGGGTGCCACCAATGCCTGCAGTGATGGAGCGCAGCTCCTGCAACAATGCAGGACTGACGTCCTGGACCAAGGTCTCCACGGCAGCCGCCAACCTGCCAGTCCTAACCTTGGTGCGTTGGTATGCCGGCGCTTTCACCTCAGACTGAACGTGGACGGACTCCTCCATCGTACGTAGCAATCTGAGGAGTGCAGCTGACATCCCCTCCTGATGTTCCCGTGACTGTTGCTGCAGCTCCAGCACCTGATTTAGGGCTGAGTCCTGAGGCTCATCATCTGACTCGGACTCAGCAGAACCATGGCTTCCAGCAGTCCTCCAAGTGCCAGCAACCTCAAATGTCCCTGCCTCTGCCTGCTGCAGATCAAATTGTGCACTGTGCTCACCAGGTCGTGACCCAGAGCCTGCTCTAGAACTAGGTCCCATCGTGATCTGCGTATCTGTGCCAGTGAAGGGTGTGGGTGAGCACTCTAATGGGCCTTCTTTTTTTAAAAATTCATTCACGGGATGTGGGCTTCGCTGGCTGGGCCAGCATTTATTTGCCCTTGAGAAGGTGGTGGTGAGCTGCTTTCTTGACCGCTGCAGTCCATGTGGTGTAAGTACACTCACGGTGCTGTTAGGAAGGGAGTTCCACGATTTTGACCCAGCGACTGGGAAGGAACGGCGATATATTTCCAAGTCAGGATGGTGAGTGACTTGGAGGGGACCTTCCAGGTGGTGGTGTTCCCATCTATCTGCTGCCCTTGTCCTTCTAGATGGTAGTGGTCATCGGTTTGGAAGGCTCTGTCTAAGGAGCCTTGGCGAATTCCCGCATTGCATTTTGCAGATGTACACGTTGCTGCTACTGTTTGTTGGTGGTGGAGTGAGTGAATGTTTGTGAGTGTGGTGCCAATCAAGTGGGCTGCTTTGTCCAGAATGGTGTCAAGCTTCTTGAGTGTTGTAGGAGCTGCACTCATCCAAGCAAATGGGGAGTATTCCATCACACTCCTGACTTGTACCTTGTAGATGGTGGACAGGCTTTGGGGAGTCAGGGTGTGAATTACTTGTCACATGATTCCTAGCCTCCGACCTGCTCTTGTAGCCACAGTATTTATATGGCTAGTCCAGTTCAGTTTCTGGTCAATGGTAACCCCCACAATTTTGATAGTGAGGGATTCAGTGATGGTATTGCCATTGAACATCAAGGGGCAATGGTTAGATTCTCTCTTGTTGGGGGTGGTCATTGCCTGGCACTTGTATGGCATGAATGTTACTTGCCACTTGTCAGCCCAAGCCTGGATATTGTTCAGGTCTTGCTGCATTTGGACATGGACTGCTTCAGTATCTGAGGAGTCGTGAATGGTGTTGCAATCATCAGCAAACATCCTTACTTCTGACGTTATGGTGGAAGGGAGGTCATTGATGGAGCAGCTGAAGATGGTTGAACTGAGGATGTTACCCTGAGGAACTCCTGCAGTGATGTCTTGGAGCTGAGATGGCTGGCCTCCAACAACCACAAGCATCTTCCTTTGTGGTAGGTATGACTCAAATCAATGGAGAGTTTTCCCCGATTCCCATTGACTCATTTTGCTAGGGTTCCATGACACCACGCTCAGTCAAATGTAGCTTTAATGTCAAGGGCAGTCACTCTCACCTCACCTCGGAGTTCAGCTCTTTTGTCCATGTTTGAACCAAGGCTGTAATGAGGTCAGGAACTGAGGGGCCTTGTGTAACCCAGTTTGGGTTAGCATCAGTGAGCAGGTTATTGCTAAGCAAGTGTTGCTTGATAGCACTGTTGATGACCCCCTTCCATTACTTTACTGATGATTGAGAGCAGACTGATGGGGTGGGGTGGGGTGGGGGGGTGGGGGTAGTTGGCCGGGTTGGATTTGTCCTGCTTTTTGTGTACAAGACATCCCTGGGCAATTTTCCACATAGCCGGGTAGATGCCAGTGTTGTAGATATACTGGAACAGCTTGGTTAGGGGAGCAGCAAGTTCTGGAGCACAAGTCTTCAGTACTATTGCAGGAATATTGTCAGGGCCCATAGCCTTTGCATTAGCCCGTGCCTTCAGCCGCTTATTGATATCACATGGAGTGAACCGAATTGGCTGAAAACTGCCATCTGTGATACTAAGGATCTTCAGAGGATCATTCACTCGGCACTTCTGGCTGAAGGGCTGAAGATTGTAGCAAATGCTTCAGCCTTGTTTTTTGCATGATGTGCTGGGCTCCCCCATCATTGAGGATGAGGATATTTGTGGAGCCTCACACTCCAGTGAGTTGTTTAATTGTCCACCACCATTCATGACTGGATGTGGCAGGACTGCAGAACTTAGATCTGATCTGTTGGTTGTGGGATCGCTTAGCCCTGTCTACCACTTGCTTGCTGCTTTGCTGTTTGGCACCTCATTTTTAAGAATGCCTGGTGCTGGGCCTGGCATGCCCTCCTACACTCTTCATTGAAACAGGGTTGATCCCTTGGCTTGACGGTAATGGTAGAGTGGGGGATATGCCAGGCCATGAGGTTACAGGTTGTGGCTGAGTACAATTCTGCTGCTGCCGATGCCCACGATTCCTCAAGGATGCCCAGTCTTGTGTTGCTAAGCCTGTTTGAAATCTATCCCATTTAGCACGGTGGTAGTGCCACAGAACACGATGGTGGGTATCCTCAATGCGAAGGAGGGACTTCGTTTCCACAGTGACTGTACGGTGGTCACTCCTACCTCTACTGTCATGGACAGATGCCTCTGTGGTAGGCAGATTGATGAGGATGAGGTCAAGTATTTTTTCCCTCTTGTTGTTTCCCTCACCACCTGCCACAGACCCAATCTAGTAGCTATGTCATTTCGGACTCGGCCAGCTCTGTCAGTGGTGGTGCTACCGAGCCACTCTTGGCGATGGACATTGAAGTCCCCGTGCAGCTCCGTGCCTCAGGGTGATTATGCAGCGCTCACTCGCACGCATGCGCAAAGATCGCACTCAGCTCGCTCACTCCCCCACCCCCCCCCACCCACCCCACCAACCCCCCCAAGCCCCCCGCACAGATAGCGCTCAGCTCTGCAGCTCGCCTTTCACACTGGGCAGGCCTTAATTGGCCCGCCAGCATGAAATCACGGTGTGTTGCCGATCGCAGACGGCTCCCGCCCGCCCCCGCCAAGGGCAAAATTCTGCCCATGTGTTCAAATCCCACCATGGCAGCTGGAGGAATTTAAATTCAATTGATGGAATAAAATGCTAGTAATAAAACTATTGGATTGTTGCAAAAACCCCACGTTGGGAGGGAACCTGCTGTCCTTACCTGGTCTAGCCTACACTCCAGGCTCCACCCGTATGCTTGGCTGCTACTTAAAAGCTCTGTGGAATAACGAACCATTCAGTTGGATAAACACGTATAACATATTGTAGAAAACTGGGTGGGTGGGTGAGGCGGTGCAGCACCAAGTGTGTGAGGGGTGGGCTGTTTGTGTTGGCATTTTACTAACGTACCTTTTGCAACCAGCGCGACTCAGGGGGTAGTGGGGGCGCCAATATTCTCAAAAGTAACCAGCACCTCTTTCCTGCACTAGGCCCATAGCTGACAAGTCTTCAAGCAGACAGCAAAGTGCTTTTTAAGTGTGGTGAGAGTTCCTGCCTCCACCTCCCTTTCAGGTAGTGAGCTCCAGGTCCCTACCACCCCCTCAGTGAAAAAATGTTTCCTCATCACCCATCTAATCCTTCTACCAATCACTTTAAATCTTTGCCCTCTGGTTATAGAAATCACATGTGGCAGTGTCTTATGACAACTCTGGGGACTCAGTGGCAATTCTGAAGGCTCCATGGCAACACAACCGGCTGGCATGGAAGCTCATGCGGCTGCCATCTTGGTTTTGGCAGCCAATGCTGAAAGAGGTTTCCAGGGTGACACGTCAATCCAGCAGTCTGGTGCTCTGATCTCCAACAAAACCTTGTGGCTATTGAGGTGCTGCCGTGGGAGAGTGACCTGGGCTCCGTAGGCATTCGCTGTCCTCTCTTAAGATCACCACATGCCAACTGCTCCACCAACCACTTCACCAGAACCGTTACTGGTGCCAGTCAGTCAGCCAGCCCAGGCTGGGTGGGGCTGAGGGTGTGGGGATGGGGGTGTGTTGGGGGGTGGTGGAATGTAAAATCTTAGAGCTGAATGCCTAATTATTCTTGAAATATGTTTGGAGTTTGGGATCATCCTCACCTTCAGCAATCAATGCTACTTTTGCAAGGCACCTATCACTGTTTGCTTTTGAATAATTGTTAAGACCTGAATTCCATATCTGCTAAATTAGTTTGAAACACAAAATTGATCAGGTGCAAGTTGTGCAATGGCCACGTTATGGTTTTTATTTATTTGTCATTTCCCGAAAGTATAATTTTAAACACAAGCAAACTTAGCAATAATCAGTTGCAACAAATAACCAACCATGAAATATGTAGACAAGAAAATCTTACATTAATGTTGAGAAACAATATTGTTAAGAGGTAAATTATGCACAATTTAGCAAAAAACTTAGCTGATACAAAGCAGGCTTAGAGAAAAGACTAGACAAAGCCAATTTATATCATCCCACTGGTTTGACTGTCTATGAAAGGTCAAACAGTATTTTTTTGCTGTATTACTCTTATTACAACTAATCCACTTTGTTCACATTACATCAAAAAAAAGAACATTTAGTTAGCAAAAGCACCACAAATTAAAAATTTCTTCAACCATGCATTTTTTAAAAGAAAGGCCAGACTACCAGTTATTTGTTGTATCATTACCAATGGAACCATCAGAATATTCCAAATGGGTATTCTTGGTGACGTATTTCCGCTGGTGACACATACTACAGGGCAAACAGTGGTCACAGAAATGAATTAGGTGTCTTCTAAATTTTTCACCCACAAAGGCATAAAAAATGGGATTGAGACAACAGTGAAAATAAGCCACAGTGTAAGAGATTGTGTGTGCATAATCCAGGTGCATCTCTGACTCACAGTTGTCAAACTCCAGCAGCTGAAACTCCTCCAAAGATCTCAAGAAAATCACAACATTGTAAGGTGCCCAACATAAAAAGAACACCACTACAATGGTGAATATAACTCTCAGCGTCCTGTGCTTCTGCACTGTTCTACACTTTACCAACGTCTGAATTATCCTAAAATAGCAGTACACAATGATAACAAATGGAAGGATGAAGAACAGTATATTTTGTTGGTAATATCTTAATAGTTTCCATGGAACTGCTTTTTCAATTGGGTAAATATTGTCGCAAGTAACTCTCTCATAATCGTATTCTAATTCAGCAAAGATAAAGTCAGGGATGGTTGCTAAGGTACTGGTCAGCCAAACAATCACACTTGTTACTGTTGCATAGCGAATTTTTCTAGATCTTGCAGCAGATACAGCATGAACAACTGCAAGGTACCGGTCAATGGTCATCAGTGTCAGGAACATTATACCACTGTAAAAGCCTATGTAAAACAAACCGCTCATTAATTTGCACATGGCAACTCCAAAGATCCAACCATGTAAATGATGAATTGCCCAGAAAGGAAGACAAATAGTAGAAAGTAAATCAGAAATGGCAAGGTTAAGAATGAATATATTTGTTATGCTTCTTAGATATTCATATTTCACAAGTACAAGCAAAACTAACCCATTTCCAATGAGACTGAGCATTAAAACTATTGCATAGAAGCTGGGCATGAGTATTTCTCCAAATGCGTTGATGTTTTCTTTCTCACACAGGTATTCATAATCAGCAGTTGGCATCTCTGTTGTGCTCTCCATCATTGGCAACTCAGTAGAGACCTGTTTTCACAAAAAGAATATTATTTTCATGACTTGTACATGTATTGCTTTTCAGCAGCTCTGAAATGATGCCTGGATTCTGTGGGAGAGGCAGCAGCTCTCCTCTCTCTGGACAACATCATGCCTGCTCTTACACCACTTACTTTGCCAGTGCCGTTGTTAGTGCCAGATAGGCCAGGCTGCTGCAGCCAAGCCCTCAGAGCCCACAGCTGCTCTTGGTCAACCATCACGGCCATCTGAAGTGACCTCAGAGGAATCTCAGCTGCCTTCCACATCTCAAGGTGCAACCACTGGGAATTCACTACTTCGGACATCTGAAAATGCGTTTAAATCACAGAACTCAGATGGTTCTGACTGTCATACAGCTATAGTTATCCAGGAACAGTTAGAAGAATTAAAACCAAAGGAAAGTAAACACGTGGCTAAAGGAGTGGTGCGGGAAAGAGGGGTTCCATTTCGTGGGGCACTGGCATCAGTATTGGAACAGGAGGGATCTGTACCGTTGGGACGGTCTCCACCTGAACCGATCTGGGACCAATGTTCTAGCGAAAAGGGTAAATAGGGTGGTCAACAGGACTTTAAAGTAGAAAGTGGGTGGGGGAAGGGAAGGGTAAAACTCCAAAGAAGTATGACTAATGGGAAACAAAGCAGCAGGTTAGCATGTGGGGGGGTGGATTCAACTTCATGGAAAATTATGAAAAAACTAAAAAGAAAGGAGAGCCCAGGAGAGGCTATTAAAGTCCCCAGAACACAAAATAGGACAGAGCATTTGGAAAGGGGTGGAATCTAACTTCAAGCACATCAGATAAAGGGACGACAATGAGAAAGGGGATGGGAAATACAGGACTGAAGGTGTTGTATCTGAATGCACGCAGTATACGAAATAAGGTAAATGAGCTTGTGGCGCAGATTGAAATTGGCAGGTATGATGTGGTGGGCATCACAGAGACATGGCTGCAAGGGGATCAGGACTGGGAGATAAATATCCAAGGATATACATCCTATCAAAAAGATAGGCAGGTTGACAGAGGGGGTGGGGTTGCTTTGTTAGTAAGAAATGAACTTAAATCGATAGCAAGAAATGACGTAGGATCAGATGATGTAGAATCTGTGTGGGTAGAGTTGAGGAACCGCAAAGGTAAAAAAACCATAATGGGAGTTATGTACAGGCCTCCGAACAGTAGTCAGGATGTGGAGCACAAGATACACCAGGAGATAGAAAAGGCGTGTAAGAAAGGCAAGGTTACAGTGATCATGGGGGATTTCAATATGCAGGTAGACTGGGAAAATCAGGTTGGTAGTGGATCCCAAGAAAAGGAATTTGTGGAATGTCTACGAGATGGCTTTTTGAAGCAGCTTGTGGTGGAGCCCACTAGGGAACAGGCAATTCTAGATTTAGTGATGTGTAATGAGGCAGATTTGATAAGGGAGCTTAAGGTGAAGGAACCCTTAGGAGGAAGTGACCATAATATGATAGAATTTACCCTGCAGTTTGAAAGGAAAAAGCTGGAATCAGATGTAACGGTATTACAGTTGAATAAAGGCAACTACAGAGGCATGAGGGAGGAGCTGGCCAGAATTGACTGGGAGATAAACCTAGCAGGAAAGACAGTGGAACAGCAATGGCAGGAGTTTCTGGGAGTAATTTGGGAGACACAGCAAAAATTCATCCCTAGGAAGAAGAAGCATACTAAAGGGAGGATGAGGCAGCCATGGCTGACAAGGGAAGTCAGGGACAGCATAAAAGCTAAAGAGAAAGCATACAATGCAGCAAAGAGCAGTGAGAAACCAGGGGACTGGGAAGCCTACAAAGACCAACAGAGGACAACTAAAAAAGAAATAAGGATGGAGAAGATTAAGTATCAGGGTAAACTAGACAGTAATATAAAAAAAGATTGCAAGAGTTTTTTTAGATATATAAAGGGTAAGAGAGAGGGAAAAGTGGACATTGGGCCGCTGGAAAATGACGCTGGAGAAGTAGTAGTGGGGAACAAAGAAATGGCGGAGGAACTGAATAGGTACTTTGCGTCAGTCTTCACAGTGGAAGACACGAGTGACATCCCCAAAGTTCAAGAGAGTTGGGGGGCAGAGGTGCTAGGAAAACTGAAAGGTCTGAAGGTGGATAAATGACCTGGACCAGATGGATTACACCCCAGAGTTCTGAAGGAGATAGCTGAAAAGATAGTGGAGGCGTTAGTGGTGATCTTTCAGGAATCACTGGAGTCAGGGAGGGTCCCAGAGGACTGGAAAATCGCTAATGTAACCCCCCTGTTTAAGAAGGGAGTGAGGCAAAAGACGGGAAATTACAGGCCGATTAGCCTGACCTTGGTCATTGGTAAGATTTTAGAGTCCATTATTAAGAATGAGATTTCAGAATACTTGGAAGTGCACGGTAAAATCGGGCAAAGCCAGCATGGTTTCATCAAGGGGAGGTCATGCCTGACAAATCTGTTAGAATTCTTTGAGGAGGTAACGAGTAGGTTAGACAAAGGAGAGCCAATGGATATTATCTACTTGGACTTCCAGAAGGCCTTTGACAAGGTGCCGCACAGGAGGCTGCTCAGTAAGATAAGAGCCCATGGTGTTAGAGGCAAGATACTAGCATGGATAGAAGATTGGCTGTCTGGCAGGAGGCAGAGAGTGGGGATAAGGGGGTCCTTCTCAGGATGGCGGCCGGTGACTAGTGGAGTTCCGCAGGGGTCAGTGTTGGGACCACAACTTTTCACTTTATACATTAACGATCTAATGAACTGAGGGCATCCTGGCTAAGTTTGCAGATGATACAAAGATAGGTGGAGGGACATTGAGTATTGAGGAGGTGGGGAGGCTGCAAAAGGATTTGGACAGGTTAGGAGAATGGGCAAAGAAGTGGCAGATGGAATACGACGTGAGGAAGTGTCAGGTCATGCACTTTGGTCTGAAGAATAGAGGCATTGGTTATTTTCTAAATGGGGAGAGAATTCAGAAATCTGGAGTGCAAAGGGACTTGGGAGTCCTAGTCCAGGATTCTCTTAAGGTTAACTTGTAGGTTGAGTCGGTAGTTAGGAAGGCAAATGCAATGTTGGCATTTATTTTGAGAGGACTAGAATATAAAAGCAGGGATGTGCTGCTGAGGCTTTATAAGGCTCTGGTCAGACCACATTTAGAATATTGTGAGCAATTTTGGGCCCCGAATCTCAGGAAGGATGTTCTGGCCCTGGAGAGGGTCCAGAGGAGGTTCACGAGAACGATCCCAGGAATGAAAGGCTTAACATGAGGAACGTTTGAGGACTCTGGGTCTATACTCGTTGGAGTTTAGAAGGATGAGGGGGGATCTGATTGAAATTTACAGAATACTGAAAGGCCTGGATAGAGTGGACGTGGGGAAGATGTTTCCATTAGTAGGAGAGACTAGGACCCGAAGGCACAGCCTCAGAGCAAAGGGAAGACCTTTTAGAACAGAAATGAGGAGAAACTTCTTTAGCCAGAGAGTGGTGAATCTATGGAATTCATTGTCACAGAAGGCTGTGGAGGCCAAGTCATTGAGTGCATTTAAGACCGAGATAGATAGGTTCTTGATTGGTAAGGGGATCAAAGGTTACGGGGAGAAGGCGGGAGAATGGGGTTGAGAAACTTATCAGCCATGATTGAACGGTGGAGCAGACTCGATGGGCCGAATGGCCTAATTTCTGCTCCTATGTCTTATGGTCTTATGGCGGGGGGTGGGGTTGTGGAGGGGCCCTTCCCCAGCACATCTTTGAGGTACCCCCACAATTACACTGCCCTGGAGCTCGGAAGTCACAGCCTATATCTTCCAGGGACCATTAACTGATCTAAAATGAATTATTACTTGGAAGAGCATAAATGACAGTCAACCTGGATTCCTTAATGTCTGACTAACCTGATTTAGGTTCTTCAATTAAATAACAAAGAGGGTTGCTGGAAGTAATGCAGCTGATTTTGTGTGCATATGGGCTACCAAAGGTGTTTGAACAAGTGCCACATTGTAGACTTGAAAGCAAAATTGAAGCCCATGTGATTAAATGGACAGTGGCAGAGCCTGGATACTAAACTGGCTGCAATATAGAAAGCAGTTGTTTTTCAGACTTGTGTCCCCCAGGGGGCAGTATTAGGACAACTGCTCTGTTTAATATATAACTTGGGTCCGTGGGTGAAATTTCAAAGTTTACAGACAACACCAAGCTTGGGAACGTTGTAAACGGTGAGGAGTACAACAACAAACTTCAGGTGGGGATAGTCAGACTGGTGAGGCGGGCAGACACATGACGGATAAAAATTTAAAACAGAAAATTATGAAATGATGGATTTTGGAAGTGAAATTATGAGATGCAATATAAACTACATGGTATGTGGATGGAAGCAAAATTCAGGTTCAAATAGAAAGGCGGAGGTTGCAAACAGTCTGGTTCAGCCTCCCAAAGTTACCAAGGGGAGGGATGGAGTCGATGGCTGGGGAATGAAACTTGGGGCAGGATTGAAGGCAACAGATTGTGTCTTCCCAATATTTAATTGGAGGAAATTTCTACTCATTCAGTACTGGGTGTTGGGCAAGCAACATGACAAATCAGAGGCAGTGGAGGAATCGAAAGAGATAATGATGACGTGGAGCTGTGTGTCATCAGTATACATGTGGAATCAAACATGTTTTGGATGATGCCCAGAGGCAACATGTAAATAGAATAGAAATATAGAAACATACAGCACAGATGGAAGCCATTCAGCCCATCATGCACGTGCTGGCTTTGAAAGACAACATCCTTGTTCTTCTTGTCCGTAACCCTGAAAATTCCTCATTCTTGAGTACCTGATCAGCTTCTTTTTAAAATTCCACCATATTTTCAGGTAGATTGTTCTCAATCAAGCCAACTCCCTCATCTCCCCTCTAGATCTTTTGGCAATGATTTTAACCTTTTATTGAACCGTTCGCCAGAGGGAATAATTATTTTCTCTCTATTCTGTCGAAACCTCTCCTCATCTTGAAAACATCTATTACCTCACCTCTTAACCTTCTCTGGTCTCAAGGAGGAGTTTTTCAATTTCTCCTCATAACAGAAGTCCCTCATCCCTGGTGACATCCTGGCAAACCTTCTCTCTACCCTTTCTAAGGCCTTTACCTCTTTCTTGCATTGTGTTGTTCAGAATTGTCCGCAATGCTCCAGCTGAGACCGAACCAGTGATCTGAAAAGTTCTAGCACAATCTCTAGCCCCATATTTAAAACTTCAAGTAACCCGCAGAAACAGGCTCTGGGAGGCTTCTTAGTCAAACAAAACAAACTTTATTTAAACAAGAGCTTCCGTGGCTGCTTGTATCCAGCCAGCCCCTTATACAGACATTTTTTCCTCGGAAATCCCTCCCTAGGATTTATTCCCCCGCACTAACCACATGTTGGTTGAACAAATCACGTGACCCCTACTCAGCTGAACAGAGCTTAAGGGGTCAGTCATCACGTAACCCATTAGTTTCTTTTTTAACCCCAATTTTGGTGAAAGGTCACAGACCTGAAGTGTTAACCCTGTCCCTCTCCCTACCTATAGTAATTATAGTTTTCAAAACAAAAAACTACTGCGGATGCTGGAAATCCAAAACAAAATGTTGAAGGGTAATGAGGACTCGAAACGTCAACTCTTTTCTTCTCCGCCGATGCTGCCAGACCTGCTGAGTTTTTCCAGGTAATTCTGTTTTTGTTTTGCAATTATAGTTTTCATAAGCGTAGGATAAAAGAATAATCCTGTTGTAAGATCACATGACCTGTGTAAACCAATGAGTTAGCAGTGCGGGGAACCTCTAGGAGAGAGTTCTTCTTTAGTTATAGAGTTAGATGCACGTGTAGCTGTTGCTGCTGCTGTCTTGTAAATAAAATTCAATGTTTCCACCAAGAAACGTTGCCTGGAAAAGCAACTCTATAATACTACCACAATGAGACACACGGAGACAGGGACTGAGTAAGCCATTGCAATGCTGATAATAAGGTTAAAAGAGCGCGAGGAGAGTAGAGACACGGGATAAAAGAGCACGAGGAGAGCGGAGACACAGGATAAAAGTGCGCGAGGAGAGCGGCGGAGACACAGGATAAAAGAGCGCGAGGAATGTGGCGGAGACACGGGATAAAAGAGCGCGAGGAGAGTGGAGACACAGGATAAAAGAGCGCAAGGAGAGCAGAGACACAGGATAAAAGAGCGCGAGGAGAGTGGCGGAGACACAGGATAAAAGAGCGCGAGGAGAGCGGAGACACAGGATAAAAGAGCGCGAGGAGAGTGGCGGAGACACAGGATAAAAGAGCGCGAGGAGAGTGGCGGAGACACAGGATAAAAGAGCGTGAGGAGAGCGGAGACACAGGGTAAAAGAGCGCGAGGAGAGCAGAGACACAGGATAAAAGAGCGCGAGGAGAGCGGCGGAGACACAGGATAAAAGAGCGCAAGGAGAGCAGAGACACAGGATAAAAGAGCGCGAGGAGAGCAGAGACACAGGATAAAAGAGCGCGAGGAGAGTGGCGGAGACACAGGATAAAAGAGCGCGAGGAGAGCAGAGACACAGGATAAAAGAGCGCGAGGAGAGTGGCGGAGACACAGGATAAAAGAGCGCAAGGAGAGCAGAGATACAGGATAAAAGAGCGTGAGGAGAGTGGCGAAGACACAGGATAAAAGAGCGCAAGGAGAGCAGAGACACAGGATAAAAGAGCGCAAGGAGACCAGAGACACAGGATAAAAGAGCGCGAGGAGAGCGGCGGAGACACAGGATAAAAGAGCGCGAGGAGAGCGGAGACACAGGATAAAAGAGCGCGAGGAGAGCGGAGACACAGGATAAAAGAGCGCAAGGAGAGCGCAGACACAGGATAAAAGAGCGCGAGGAGACCAGAGACACAGGATAAAAGAGCGCAAGGAGAGCGCAGACACAGGATAAAAGAGTGCAAGGAGAGCAGAGACACAGGATAAAAGAGCGCAAGGAGACCAGAGACACAGGATAAAAGAGCGCAAGGAGAGCGCAGACACAGGATAAAAGAGCGCAAGGAGAGCGCAGACACAGGATAAAAGAGCGCGAGGAGAGCGGAGACACAGGATAAAAGAGCGCAAGGAGAGCGCAGACACAGGATAAAAGAGCGCGAGGAGAGCGGTGGAGACACAGGATAAAAGAGCGCGAGGAGACCAGAGACACAGGATAAAAGAGCGCAAGGAGACCAGAGACACAGGATAAAAGAGCGCAAGGAGAGCGCAGACACAGGATAAAAGAGCGCGAGGAGAGCGGAGACACAGGATAAAAGAGCGCAAGGAGAGCGCAGACACAGGATAAAAGAGCGCGAGGAGAGCGGTGGAGACACAGGATAAAAGAGCGCGAGGAGAGCGGTGGAGACACAGGATAAAAGAGCGCGAGGAGAGTGGAGACACAGGATAAAAGAGCGCGAGGAGAGCGGTGGAGACACAGGATAAAAGAGCGTGAGGAGAGTTCCAGGGAGCAGAGTCGGAGAGCGGAGTTCCAGCGATGTGAGTATAAACACATTACCTCGGGGATTCGCGGACCTCCGGTCTTAAAAAAAATTTTAAAGTGGCGTCACGGTAAATCTGTGACCTGGTTGGCTGCTAGGGAATCTACACTGAATTTGAAACTAAAACATTGTTAAACTAATTAAACCAAATAAATTAATCACTTAATTAATAAGTAGAGGCTATCTAGACCAGAATCAGGGGATTACTGTTCTTAGAATTTAGCATTTTTAGTAGAAATCTAGCCCTAGGGAACGTATAGTTAATAAGGAGTCAATAAGCAATTATTAGATTTAAATTAATTTATTAAATAGTTCTAGAAATGGCAGTTGCTGGGGTGAAGTGCTTCACCTGTGGGATGTGGGAAATCTGTGATGCTTCAAGAGTCCTGGACAACTACAATGTACAATTGCAGCTCCTCACAGACCACATGGATCGGTTCGATCAGCAGTTGGATTCACTTAGGAGCATTCAGGTGGCGGAAAGCGTCATTGACAGGAGTTTTGGAGACGTGGTCACACCCAAGGTACAGACAGATAGATGGGTGACCGCTAGAAGGGGCAGTCAGTCAGTGCAGAAATCCCCTTTGGCTGTCCCCCTCTCTAACTGGTATACCATGTTGGATACTGTTGGGGGGGATGGCCTATCAGGGGAAAACAACAGCAGTAACCAGAGCAGTGGCATCACGGCTGTCTCTGTTGTTCAGCAGGGGGGGTCAAAGCACAGAAGAGCAATTGTCACAGGGACTCTATAGTCAGGGGCTCAGATAGGAGCTTCTGTGGTCATGAAAGAGACACCAGGATGGTATGTTGCCGTCCTGGTGCCAGGGTCCAGGATGTCTCTGATCGGGTACGGGACATTCTGAAGGGGGAGGGGGAACAGCCAGAGGTCGTGGTACACATTGGTACTAACGACATAGGCAGGAAGAGTGACGAGGTCCTGCAGCGGGAGTTCGGGGAGTTAGGCAGAAAGTTAAAAAACAGGACCTCTAGGGTTGTAATCTCAGGATTACTCCCTGTGCCACGTGCCAGTGAGGCTAGAAATAGGAAGATAGTGCAGCTGAACACGTGGCTGAACAGATGGTGTAGGAGGGAGGGTTTCCGATATCTGGATCAGTGGGATCTCTTCCGGGGCAGGTGGGACCTGTACAAGAAGGACGGGTTGCATCTAAACTGGAGGGGCACCAATATCCTGGCGGCGAGGTTTGCTAGTGTCACTCGGGAGGGTTTAAACTAGTATGGCGGGGGGTGGGAACCAGAGCAATAGGTCAGCAAGTGAAATAAAGGACTGGGAACCAGTGAATATGGCCAGTAGGACTAAGAGGAAGGGCAGGCAGGGAGAAATTACTGAACACAGTGCGACGGTGGGCTGAAATGCATTTGTTTCAATGCGAGAAGTATAACAAGCAAGGCAGATGAGCTTAGAGCTTGGATTAGTACTTGGGACTATGATTATATTGCTATTACAGAGGCTTGGTTGAAGGATGGACAGGATTGGCAGATAAACGTTCCAGGATTTAGATGTTTCAGGCAGGATAGAGAGGGATGTAGAAGAGGTGGGGGAGTTGCACTGCTGGTTAAGGGGAATATCACAGCTGTATGACAGGAGGACACCTTGGTGGGCTCATGCAGCGAGGCAATATGGATAGAGCTCCGGAATAGGAATGGTGCAGTCACATTGTTGGGCGTTTACTATAGGCCTCCCAATTGCCAGCGGGAGATTGAAGAACAGTTATGTAGGCAGATTTTGGAAAGATGTAAAAGCAATAGGGTTGTTATGGTGGGTGATTTTAACTTTCCCCTATATTGACTGGGAATCACTTAGTGCTATGGGTTTGGATGGTGCAGAATTTGTAAGGTGCATCCAGGAGGCCTTCCTGAGACAATATGTAGATAGTCCAACTAGGGAAGGGGCAATACTGGACCTGGTATTAGGGAATGAATCCGGCCAGGTGGTCGAAGTTTCAGTAGGGGAGCATTTTGGGAAAAGTGACCATAATTCAGTAAGTTTCAAGGTACTGGTGGATAAGGATAACAGGAGTCCTCGGGTTAAGGTGCTTAATTGGGGGAAGGCTAATTATAACAATATTAGGTAGGTACTGAGGAATTTAGACTGGAGGCGGATGTTTGAGGGCAAATCAACAGCTGACATGTAGGGGGCTTTCAAACGTCAGTTGATAAGAATTCAGGACTGGCATGTTCCTGCTAGGATGAAGGATAAGCATGGCAAGTTTCAGGAACCTTGGATAACGAAGGATATTGTGAGATTAGTCAAAAAGTAAGGGGAAGCATTCATAAGGGCTAGAAGGCTGGGAACAGATGAAGCCCGTGGAGAATATAAAGAAAGTAGGAAGAAACTTAAGCAAGGAGTCAGGAGGGCTAAAAGGGGTCATGAAAAGTCACTGGCAACCAGGATTAAGGAAAATCCCAAGGCCTTTTATACATATGTAAAAAGCAAGAGGGTAGCCAGGGAAAGGGTAGGCCCACTCAGGGACAGAGGTGGGAATCTGTGTGTGGAGCCAGAAGAAATGGGAGAGATACTAAATGAATACTTCTCATCAGTATTCACCAAAGAGAAGGACTTAGCGGTTGATTTGTCTAGGGAAGAGTGTGTAGATAGCCTGGATCATGTTAAGATCAAAAAAGAGGAGGTGTTGGGCGTCTTGAAGAATATTAAGGTGGATAAGTCCCCAGGGCCAGTTGGGATCTACCCCAGAGTACTGAGGGAGGCAAGACAGAAGATTGCTGGGGCCTTGACAGAAATCTTTGTATTCTCACTAGCTACGGGTGAGGTCCCAGAGGACTGGAGAATGGCCAATGTTGTTGCATTGTTTAAGAATGGTAGCCGGGATAATCCAGGAAATTACAGGCCGGTGAGCCTTATGTCAGTGGTAGGGAAATTATTGGAGAAGATTCTTCGTGACAGGATTTACTACCATTTGGAAGCAAATGGGCGTATTAGTGAGAAGCAGCATGGTTTTGTGAAGGGGAGGTCGTGTCTCACTAACTTGATCGAGTTTTTCGAGGAAGTGACAAAGATGATCGACGATGGAAGGGCAGTGGATGTTATATACATGGATTTCAGTAAGGCCCTTGACAAGGTCCCTCATGGCAGACTGGTACAGAAGGTAAAGTCGCACGGGATCAGAGGTGAGCTGGCAAGATGGATACAGAATTGGCTTGGTCATAGAAGACAGAGGGTAGCAGTGGAAGGGTGCTTTTCTGAATGGAGAGCTGTGACTAGTGGAGTTCCGCAGGGATCAGTGCTGGGACCTTTGCTGTTTGTAGTATACATAAATGATTTAGAGGAAAATGTAACTGGGCTAATTAGTAAGTTTGCAGACGACACTAAGGTTGGAGGAGTTGTAGATAGTGAAGAGGATTGTCAAAGGATACAATGGGATATAGATCGGTTGGAGACTTGGGCAGAGAAATGGCAGGTGGAGTTTAATCCGGACAAATGCGAGGTAATGCATTTTGGAAGGTCTAATACAGGCAGGAATTATACAGTAAATGGCAGAACCCTTAAGTGCATTGACGGGCAGAGGGATCTGGGTGTACAGGTCACTGAAAGTGGCAACGCAGGTAGATAAGGTAGTCAGGAAGGCATATGACATGCTTGCCTTCATTGGCAGGGGTATTAAGTATAAAAGCTGGGAAGTCATGCTGCAGCTGTATAGAACCTTGGTTAGGCCACACTTGGAATATTGCGTGCATTTCTGGTCGCCACATTACCAGAAGGATATGGAAGCATTGGAGAGGGTGCAGAGGAGGTTTACCAGGATGCTGCCTGGTCTGGAGGTTATTAGCTATGAGGAGAGGTTGGAGAAACTCAGATTGTTCTCACTAGAGCGACGGAGATTGAGGGGCGACTTGATAGAAGTTTACAAAATTATGAGTGGCATGGACAGAGTAGATAGTCAGAAGCTTTTTCCCAGGGTGGAAGAGTCAATTACTAGGGGACATAGGTTTAAGGTGAGAGGAGAAAACTATAGAGGAGATGTGCGGGGCAAGTTTTTTACGCAGAGGGTAGCGAGTGTCTGGAATTCGCTGCCAGAGGAGGTGGTGGAAGCAGGTACAATAGTGGTGTTTAAGAGGCAGCTTAACAAATACATGAATAGGATGGGAATAGAGGGATATGGACCCCGGAAGTGCAAAATGTTTTAGTTGGACGGGCAATATGATCGGCGCAGGCTTGGAGGGCCGAAGGGCCTGTTCCTGTGCTGTACTTTTCTTTGTTCTTTGTCTCAGTGCGTGCATAGGTCTGGGATTTTCTTGTAGTATGCACCTAGAATTATCTCACATATGGTGATGGCTTCATGACTTTATATTTTGCAAAGAACTGATGGTACATAATGTAGAGGCTGTCAGACAGCCTGATGAGTATATTGATGGTAAACAACCACTCTATGAATTGTAGGAAGCAGTCATAGCAGCAATGACTCCTGGACAGCTACTCATTTAGAACACTGTCATGGATATATATTGTGGTTGTTATGTGTTTGATTATGTGAGTCTGTTTACTAATAATGCTCACTGTGCTTGCTTGGTTAAACCTGATTGCAGAGTCAGAGAAAAGTAAACAAACTGTAACAAGCGCTGGAAGCCAGAGCTGAAACATGGAGTGGACATTTCAAAACAATATAAATAAAACCTGTTACACACAGAAACTAGTGTCATCTCTGCATAGATCTGAGATATAAATTATGCAACAAATATAGCAAAGTTATTTTGTAGTCTCAATCCATAAAAATCTTTATCTCTTCTCATCAATCTTTATCTGATCTAAATAAAAGTCCTGCCTCTCGTACCTAGCTATCACCTCCTAATCCTGAGCCTCAACATCAGGACAGCCCATTTTTCTCCAAGCATCAAATACTCCAGCGTTTTATTGCAGTTATTTACAGAAACATTCATTTTCTTTTTACACTGCGCATAAAGCGTGTGATCACGTTCACGTGTGATTCTCTTCTAACCTATTCTAACATACCTAAGCACCACCTGAGTGCCTGGGTTCTGAGCGCCTGAGATGAAAATGATTACCTCGAAATGTTATAAGCATCTCGGAGTGGAGATGGCCATTCTCTTAATGCTTCCAACCTCTGGGAGGGGCCGAACAGACTGGGTCTTTGTCACCAGCTTGTTGGTGACTTACTCCAGATCCATCCCAGGACAGGTGATAACTCAGAGAATCAGCCCAGAACTCTTTGGTACCTCAGGCATACTCCAATTTAATCTATAATTCACATCCTCACTTCCTCCATTGGGTTTGTCTAGGAAATGAGTGGAAAACTAATTATGTCAGCCCAACATACTTCTTGAATTCGGTGTTTTGTACTATAATTGTCCATGGCACAAGAACCCCATGTTAAGCATGAAGAAAAGAAAATATTTGGCGACTCAGTCCCATCTATGGATTATTGTCCTGACTCTAGGTGTAGGAATCAATCGTTGCTGCAACATCTTTTCAACATTAATTTAAATCATTTCCATGAAATTTAAAGAGTATGTATTTCCAATGTTAAATTGTTCATGATTTATAGCTAATAAAGTCCTTAAATATATCTTTGGGATCATTTTGTTCTAATAAACATTTTCCTGTCTCTCTAAACCAGTGTGGTATAATTGTGGTAAAAGCAAAAAACTGCAGATGCTGGAAATCCAAAACAAAAACAAAAATATCTGGAAAAACTCAGCAGGTCTGGCAGCATCTGCGGAAAGGCACACAGTTATCGTTTCGAGTCCGAATGACCCTTCAACAGAACTAAGGAAAAATAGAAAAGAGGTGAAATATAAGCTGGTTTAAGGGTGGGTGGGACAGGTAGAGCTGGATAGAGGGCCAGTGATAGGTGGAGATAACCAAAAGATGACACAGACAAAAGAACAAAGAGGTGTTGAAGGTGGTGATATTATCTAAGGAATGTGATAATTAAGGGTAGAAAGCAGGACAAGCAAGGTACAGATAGCCCTAGTGGGGGTGGGGTGGGGTGAAGGAATCAAAAAAGGCTAAAAGGTAGAGATAAAACAATGGAAAGGAAATACATTTAAAAATAATGAGACAGTCACTGAGGAAGGAAATATGGCTGCAAAAGCGGGTTTTAGTAAACACCTTGTCAAACACCAGGAGAGAAATGGAAAGCAATGAAGGTGAACAAGGCAAAAGAGAGATACGTAAATCCTGATGGGGAGAAGAGCAATACTTCTTCAAGGTAGGCATTCCTTGAAGAGAAGTGGCAGTCAATTAAACACTAAGATAAAAGCAAAAAACTGCGGATGCTGGAAATCCAAAACAAAAACAAAAATACCTGGAAAAACTCAGCAGGTCTGGCAATATCTGCGGAGAGGAACACAGTTAATGTTTCGAGTCCGAATGACCCTTTCCATTGTTTTATCTTTACCTTTTAGCCTTTTTTGATTCCTTCACCCCAACCCACCCCACTAGGGCTATCTGTACCTTGCTTGTCCTGCTTTCTACCCTTAATTATCACATTCCTTAGATAATATCACCACCTTCAACACCTCTTTGCCCTTTTGTCTGTGACATCTTTTGGTTATCTCCACCTATCACTGGCCCTCTATCCAGCTCTACCTGTCCCACCCACCCTTAAACCAGCTTATATTTCACCTCTCTTCTATTATTACTTAGTTCTGTTGAAGGGTCATTCGGACTCGAAACGTTAACTGTGTTCCGCTCCGCAGATGCTGCCAGACCTGCTGAGTTTTTCCAGGTATTTTTGTTTTTGTTTTGGTATAATTGTGGTGCATTTTTACCAGCACTTTGAAACAAGAATGCATCCAATCTGCAACACAATGTGGTTTTCAGGTATGATTTGGGCAGCATGTGTGACGTATAGGACCTACAATCACTGATGACCGTGCTAATTTATCGAACCTGCTTCAGCTAGAATCAGAATAAAGCTAAATAAAGCCAGGTGACGTGGTGGCATAGTGGTATTGGTACTGGATTAGTAATGCCCCAAGACCCAGGTTTAAATCCTGCTGCGGCAGATGGTGGAATTTGAATTCAATAAAAAAAACCATTTGCAATCGTTGTGGCTCCAGACCCACAACAATGTGGTTGACACTTAAATGAGCAAGGGCAACTGGGGATGAGGAACAAGTGCTGGCCCAGCCAGTGAAGCCCTCATCCTGTGAATGAATAAAAAAAAAAATGATAAATGGTGTTGTGGGTGTGAATGTCTTTATCCTAGGGACCTGTCATGAACGAAGACTGCAACATGTATAACCACATTTACCATGGCAACCATGTATTTAAATGAACCAATCCTGATGTTCCTCAAGGTGTTTTTGGGGGATCAGGATGATGCTGGGAAAGGATTTCAATCACTGGTGAAGAGTGTCACTATGCACATCAGAATGTGACACGGCAGCTCATTTGCACAGTAATTCATAGCCCAGCACAACCCCAAAATAGGCTGGCAGGAAAGAGCTTTGAGTCACACAGTTTAAATGCCTGTTGCAACATAAAGTGGCAGCAGCTTCCTGGCAGGCCAGCTCAATGTTGTTAGCTCCACTTTTTATCAGCATGTCAAACTGCACTGACTTCTTGGTAAAGTATTGTTTGTGCCTCCCTCAAGTGCCTTCTCAGAACGGAACAAGGGCCGCAGGAGCTAAGCCATTTCACAGCAACTTCATTGTCTAGTGTGCCAGCAGACTCAGACACTGAGGAGGTTGAAATACAGGTCACGTCATTTTTATCTGCAGAAATCAAGGTCCTTCTGAAAGCAAATAAGAAAACTGGGGCCGCACAGGAGAAAGCTAGTGAAATGCGTAACCGAAACCATGTGGAGTTAAGTAGGAGTGATGTAGAGTGCCATCTCTCCCCCCACCCGCCCCCATAACACCAGATTAGTGCCACAAAGGTTTCAATGACCTGATGGAGACAGGAAAAGCAAGGTCACAGCCTTCCCTTTTCATTTAGGCACCATGGGATCAGCTCCACTGATCACCCTAATTTCTTAAAATAAATTACAATAAATTACACAACATACAATGGCTCAATGGTCATTAACTCTACTTAGAACCTTGTCTGTGCAGTATAAGGGTCAGGCGCATATCGGGTTAATGCGGCACTGAGTACAGTACTTTCCACACAGTGATGTAAGAGGACAGTCTAGTGTTGGACAGAGTCATGGAGACCAGCAAGCATGGAGACAGCTCCTAGCTTGTACCCTTTACTATATATATGTAAATAGTTCTAACAGTCTTACACTTAACCTGCAAAAGACTATGAAGACTTCTTCAAGACCTACCGAACTGTGACCAACACCATACAACATGGTGGCAGCGCTGGGCGTTACAGAAATTTGCATCTCCTTACAACTCCGATCTTTTATGTTGTAGAATCCTTCTAGAATCGGCCCTGGATCTGGAGCATCAACTGTCTGCTGGCAGCTGGAAAATAACATTCAAAGGCAACTTTTCATTAACATTCAACACTCCTTACCTAATACTGTTAATTTTGTTCGAGGAAAAACTAGCACAGAAGGCCCGGCAAAGGCAGGCTACCAACTGCAAAATCTTGGACATAAGGCAGCAGATTCAGTAGGAGGACTAGGTACTCTGCTTTAGCTATTAGTGATGGAGAGGTCACTGGACCAGTACTATGTGTAGCTGAGTATGTACAAAGTAGTGCATCCTACTACAATAGTACCTTCGTGAACACAGCTGCCACCAGGTTCAGAGCATCTTGTCACTTTATCTTGTCACTCTCTCTAGATCTGGCACTTCCATTCTGAGCTCATTAACTTTTCTTCTGAAGATTATTCACAGTCAAGCAGGCAGATAGTGAGGAAAAGAGAAAGGAGAATGATGAGGAGACTGGCCTCTGTCCTTAAGGCTCTTTCAAACCTTCTAATCCTTTCCCACACACCAGCTTAAAGAGTTCGACCGGGGTGGGGGGGTGATACTTGAGATGAGGAAGAGGGATTCACAGGAGTGGAGAGCGGGGAGGGCTTGATGGTACCTCAACAAAAGCTGCAAAGCCAGTTACTCTTGACTGGAGAGCTAGGATTTCAGATTTCATGGATCACAAACCAAAGGGGAGGATTTTAATGAGCAACAGAACTTATGTGCAGGCACTTAGAACCATCTCTCAGAATGTGCTGCAGATGTAACTGTACTTACAACAGCAACATCAGGGAAGTTTTTCTTTTTGCAGAATTCAACAGAGGATGTGGCCATTTGGGATTTTGATCACTGGGAGAGAAGGAGCAGTATGAATTAGGTGAGCTTTGTGGCATTTCTTCGATCCACAGTCTCATCACCTGAAGTTCTGCAACAGGAGTGCAGCTATGTGACCTCAGTGCTCTCCTTTGCTTCAGAATTTATCCAATTGTATTGATGACATAAACATTTAACATTTATCCAAAATTACTTAACTAGTCAACAAAACACAAAATATGGTTTTAAAATAATGGTTTACATACCTAAGCACAGTGGAATCCTTTTAATTAGACGGAGGGAAACATAAAATCTATAGAGAAAGGATTCAAACATATTAATTAGCCATGTAACTAATGGGAATATGACCATTAGAATAAATTATCTACACTTATCTAGTGCAAATCTGAACATAATTATTTCACATTGAGCTGATGTACTTTATTTCCTTTGTTTTGCCATATAATTTTAGGTGGTCTCAGAGCAGTTGCGAGAGGGAGATTTGGTGGTAATTAACAATCCCGCTGCTCCAATCCTACAAATGGAAGCTGTTACCAAAATACCGGTGGCTGTCTGTTAATTGAATTTAAATGCTGTTATGATGTCAAGCATCGGATTTCAGTCTGTGGTCCATCCATTGTTTGACAGAACATTAAATAATTGCAGGGTCATAATCTGTGGCCCTCCCAGTGCAGCACAGCGGAGAAAAGACTGCAAATCAAGCCAGGGTCCGTCTATACCAGGCCCCAACCTTTCTGAACAATTTCCTTTGTCTGCCTTGATTAAGTATGAAGATTTTCATCACCAGAAACAAGGCCTGCTGATGGAGAAAAGGCAATGTCAAGAGGCAGGAGCTCCTCATTCAGAAATTTCATCATCCCCAAACAGACAGGACACTGGCTGACAAGAAAGTAAACATACTAGCCTGCCAATTGGCTAAAAATCAAATTAAATTTGGGATATGGACAAGGGAGCATGGCAATCTTTGCCAACACTGGCAAAGTTGCATTTATTGCTGAACACTAGTTGCTCAATATGAGTCAACCACTTAGTGTGGGACACTCTTAACAGGGAAGGGTTTCATCCGATGGATATTCATGTTGCTATAGTGACCAGAGATACCTAACAATGCATATGAATACTTGATATCCAGAAAGCTGCCATGTGCTTTCATTGTGCAGCACCCACCACTGTCTGTGTGGCTTTTTGGAAACCCAAGATATTCTCTGGTGCTGTGGCTGTTGACCTCGTTCCATTCTTCTAAGATTCCAGTTCAGTACTGATATAGTGATGTTCACGGAACCACCAAAACCATTTATGGAGCAGCTGACAAGCCTTCTGAAAGCATACTTCAAGTGTCCTGATAGAGCTGGGGTTAACCTGCAGTGTAGTCCAAGCCAGGGTGTCCAAGGACTACGGTAGCTTGCTACATACTGCACAACTTTTGCAGTATGTGAATCAGGAAGAGCAAAGTAAGAGGAAGGAGTGCAATTGTAGCAAGATGATTAGGTTACACAAAGGACCCCTTTGCCAGCTTCAAGTCATCTTTGAGCCAATCCATTGTGCTGTCATTGAAGATTATGGCCTAAGATCAGAATCTCTGCAGTTAAGCCATGGCTTGCACCCTCGGTTCTCATTGTCACTCCCAAGCCCTTTCATCTCATTGGTGCATTCTACATCACACTGTGACATACCCTATGCCACACCAGTTAAATTCTCGCAAATGGATGCATCTAGGCTGATACTTGAATTACGTAAATTGCCAAGATGGAGTCAGGGTGTCAGAGGCAGGAATTAGTGCTTAGTGCTGTACAAAACTGCCAGTCTGCTTGTCAAGTTTTCCTTTGTGTCCAGTGTTTATGAGGGACACAAAGGTCTTTCATTTTAGAAAGATGCACTCTCACTTGTGATTCAGAAAAAGTTAACGAGCCTTTCACATACTCAAAATACTCACAGTAAGCACTCACAGAATTACAGGTGAGCCATCTCATTGCCGATCTGAACCTGGCAGCTCTCCTGCATCTACCACCTGGCATATCTGCCCAAAAGCGATGGCAATACTTCCAAAATTCCCATTTAAGGATCTGATGGTTGCCTTCCTTCCACCTAGGTACTTATTGTGAGTGACCTATTCCTTTGCAAAGAATATGAATGTATGTAAAAAAAAAAGCAAGGAATTAAATCAAAATTGAATGCTACCAAGGTATCGGAAGATGTTCTTGCCCTCCTAGTCCTTATATGTCATCTCTAGGGAACACTATGGGAATCCTGAGATACTGGCCACCACAGCCACTCCTGCTCCAGGTCCACTTTCTGCCACTCTCTTCTCACTGTGTTCTTGCTCTATCCATGCTCTTTTAAGACATGCAATGATTTATAGAGTCATACACCTCAGAAGGGGCCATTCAGCCCATCATTCCTATGCCTCCTCTGTGAAAGAAATATCCAATTAGTTCCACTTCCCTGCTCTTTCCTCATAGCGATACAATTATTTCCCTTTCAAATATTGATGCATTTCCCTTTTGAAAGTTACCATTGAATCTGATTCTACCATCCTTTCAGGCAGAGTGAAAAAGATTATAACAATATTGCGTAGAAAAGAATTCTCTTCATCCACTCTTGTTTCTCTTGACAATTACCTAGTATCCCCTGGTTACCAAGCCTCCTGCAATTGGAAATAGTTTCTCTATATCTACTATCCAAAGTGGCAGAACAAGTCAGTCAGGTTATTAAAAAAAGCTTTATAAACAGAGTCACAAACAGGATGTTGAACAAGGTATCGAAAGATATTATTGCCTACTTTGTCCTTATATGTGTCAATGCCACCCCCAGGGAACTCTGTGAGAATTTCTTTTTCTTTATTGTGTTGAATGTCTATTAAATCGCCCCTTGAATTTCTCCGCTCCAAGGAAAATAACCCCAGCTTCTTCAGTCTCTCTATAGAACTGAAGCCCACACCCTCCCCAAAACCTTGAAACCCTTCCTAAAGTACAGGGACCAGAATTAAACGCAAAACTCCTGCTGAGGCCTGACCTATGATTTATGAAATTTAACATACCCTTGCTTTGGTACCCTGTGATTCGGTTTATAAAGCTTTTTTTTTAACAACCTGACTGACTTGTTCTGCCACAATCACAGATTTGTGTAGCTAATTCCACCCCCCCCTTCCCAAGGTTTCTCTACTCCTGAATCCCTCTTACGATTGTACCATTTAGTTTATGTTGCTTCTCCTCATTCTTCCTTCTAAAACGTATCACTTCACACGTCTCTGTATTTGATGTTTATGTCCATTTCATCAGTCTGTTTCATCTGAATCTACTTTTATCCTCCTCACTGTTTAATGCATTTCTGAGTTTCTTGTCATCTGCAAACTGTGAAATAATGCCATATATATATATATATATGTGTGTGTGTGTGTGTTGTGTATGTGTGTGTTTAATAAAACACATATATATATTATATATATAGCTCCTGGGGGGGCAGCACTGTCAAATACTTTCCCAGCTGAAAAACCACCATTCATCACTGCTTTCTATCTCGAAGCCAGCCCACCTTATGCCAGCTCACTTATTGTTTTAATGTCAGTGACCATCCCGCTGCCAGGGGGTGATTCCCTCATTTAAATGTTTTAATTATGCAGCATGTCTCAGATTTATTTCGATATCCGGCTTCAATACTGGCCGACAGGGAACACCAGACCAACAAGAAACACCGGGCAGCTACAGGGAGCCGAGGACTGCTGCATGGAGCAGGTAAGTGCATTTCCAGCACTGCTTGTGGACCAGAAGGAACAGGTGTGTTTCCCCAGCATCCCCCCCGCCCCCAACCCCCACTGATCCCCAAGCAATGCTGTTGATCTGCACCAGTGATCTGAATGCCTCCCATGCAGTCTGATGCCCTCCTGATGTCCTCCATGCCCTGAAATATCCTCCCAACCCACCCCATCCTTCTATGGACCCCTCTCCCCCACAATCTCCTCCTCCCCTATTTCTCCAATCTCTTCATATGTCATCTATGTTCCCTGGTTGCGGCCTGGTATCATAGGCCTATTTCCCAATGGCTAGCCAAGCCTTTCAGTCTGGCTGTCTGTGCCAGGGAAACTATTTTCAAAAATGGTAATCAGGTCCTGTTGTTAAATTGAGCAAAACCTAAAGGCAACATGTTTTGGGTTTTCCGACTGCAAAACTGCAGCCCCCCCACCCCCCCTCCCCACCACCACCACACCACTGCCTCCCCATAAACATTGGGGTCATTATGGACAGAGCCTTTGCTATTTTCACTTTTATTTCCTTCAGCAATCAAAAATGCATTCCATCTGGACTGGGTACTGCCAACCTTCAGGTATTCCTCATTATCTATTTTTATCTTATCCAATTTCTCTTCCACCTCCTCCTTTACTGTGACCTTGGCAACATCCTCGTCTCTTGAGGAGATGGATGTGAAGTATTCATTTAATACCTCAGTCATACCCTTCATCTTAACAAGAAGATCTTCTTTTGCTCCTTAATTAGCCAACCTTCCTTTGACTATCTTTAACTATTTATATGTTTATAAAGTAATTCAGTGTTCCCTTTTATAATAACTAAACTTTTCTAATACACTCTCTGCCTCAATTCCCTTTTCAGTCCCCCCTCTGCACTTTCTATGTTCTGCTTGATTCTCAACTGTGTTAAAAACCTGTCATTTATCATAAGCCTTTGGTTTCTGTTTCATTTTAATCTCTAACTCTTCAGTCATCAGGGAGCTCCAGATTTGAATGTCCTTCCTTCCCCTGAACAATGTCCTCTTTGAAGACCTCCTGTTGCTCATTTACTGTTTTACATGCAAAACTTTGATACCAGTGCACCTGGGCCAGATCCCTTTTCATCTCACCACAATTAACCCTCTTCCAGTTGAGTATCTTAACCTTTTGTTTCTTGTCTCTTTCCAGTGTCTTTCCATAATTACTCTAAATCTAATGATATTGCTCCCCTCTCAAGATCTGCTCAAATTCATTCTCCCAAACGAGATCCAGTATTGCTTCCTTCCTCATTTGGATGTAAACATAATGATCCAAAAATTTCTGCCATACAAATTTCAGAAATTCTTCCCCATTCTTTCCCTTTACATTAACTTGTTTCCTAGGTGATAGCATTTTTCTGAGATATCTTTGAAGATTTGCCTTTCTATCTCTTTCCATAATTTCTGGTCTATAGCCAGCAGGATAACAATTCCCATTCTTCTCCTTAACCCTAGCCAAATAAATGCTTACTTTGAATCCTCAAGTACACCATGGTTTCCCAGTGCTGTAGTAGCATTTTTGATCAGTACTGACGTTCCTCACCCTCTTTTCTTCCTTTGATATTTCTCTTGAATGTGTTGGAGCCAGGGAATGTTAAGTTCCTCTTCCTGCCCCTGATTAAGCCAGCTCTCATCAATATATTTAAAACCCATCAATTCCTTGCCATTCCCTATCGCTTCAAACTCCTTCAATGCCCTCACAATCTTCCCAGTCCTCTAACTATGCTCCTCACTTCCTTCATCATCATTGCTGTCATTCTTTCAGCCGCAAAGGCCTACTCTTTGGAATTTCCCCCTAAACCCTTTATCTCTCCATCTCCCAATTCTCCTTTAAGGCCCTCCTTAAAATCCCCCTCTTTGACCAAGCATTTAGTCACCCCTCCCCCCCGCCACCCCATCTAATAGCTCCTCCTCAGGCTCAGAATCCCTTTTTAATTATACCTCTGTGAAACATTTAAGGGCATTTTTCCCACATTAGAGGTGCTACATAAATACAGGCTGCTGATTAATCCTAAATTGATATGTCATGGAACAAGTATAAGCTTAAAGCACTCTTCATCTATCTCTACAATGAAGCTCCCCATGTACAGAACCACAAAAAGGCACTCTCCTATTTTCCTGCCGCTTGCCCTTTCCTCATGAAGGCGCTGGCTGTGGCTCAGTTGGCAGCATGCTCATCTCCATGCCAGAAGGCTGTGTGGTCAAATTCCAATCCAGAAGCCTGAGCACAAAAGTAGAAGCTGAGACTACAGTGCAGTGCTCAGGGAGTGCTACGCTATCAGATGTGCTGTCTTTCAGATGAGATCTTAAACTGAGGCCCTGTCAGATTTGCCTCTCCACCTGTTCCCATTATTTGCTGGTCTATAGTGTACAGCCAGCAGAATAACAACTCCCATTCTTCTCCTTAAACCTAGCCAAATAAATGCTTACTTTGAATCTTCAACTATACCTCTCAGGTGGATGTAAAAGATTGCCAGGCACTAGAATAGTTGGAGATTTATCCCTGGTGTCCTGACTAATATTTATCCCTCAATCAACATCACAAAAAAAGAATCTGGTCATTATGACATTGCAGCTTGTGGAAGTTTGCTGTGTGCAAATTAGTTGCTTCGTTCCTCACATTACAATGATGACTACACTTTAAAGTCCTTCATTGGCTGTAAAGTAGCGAATGGCGTGATATAAATGCAAATCTTTCTTTCTTTGACTTTCATTGGCATTGATTCCCCGGGCACCAGCAGCCAATTGGAATCTTACTCAAGTAATTATTTGTCATGTCTAACAGCATCTTTTCCCTACGTAACATGATGGACATGCAATAAATCAATTCCACTAGGGAAGGTTTAGCTTCATATGATGCACTTTTGCTCATGGCTGGAGACCAATCTGTAAGAGGCAGCTTCTACCAGAAATGCCACATATGAGGTGGTTATCAGGTGTTGTTATGGGTTGCTGTTTATGGTGCTGGCACCTGTTGTCAAGCTGCTGCAGCCACTGATTGTCATGATGGTGCAGGCTGCCCCACAGATGATGTCACCATTCCCCTCTGTCGTTGGCTAGTGTCTCCCAGGTGTGAAAATCAACATTTAGGGCCTTTATGTCATGCTTATAAGCATCCTTCAAGCAGAACTTTGAATGTCTTACAGGTCTTTTGGCTCCAGCTTCCTCTCCATAGAGAAAATCCTTGGGTAAACATCCATTTTCCATCCTGTGAATGTGCCCAAGCCAGCTAAGTTGTCACATTCTTGCTTTTGTCCTTCTATGAAATGCCCAGAATGCACCACAAACAATGAAGATGAAAGTAGTTGAACTTCCTTTCTTGATAGCTGAAAATTGTCCATGTTTCACAAAAATACAACAAGGTGCCGAAGGTGGTAGCTGCTTTTCCTGTGTGTGTATTGAGTTCTGTATCAAAAGACAGATTGCCTGTCACCGTGGACCCATGGTAGCAGAATTTGCTAAATACATCCAGTGGGGTGTTACTGAGTGTGATCAGGGGCAAAGATGTGACAGCCTGTCCCATAATCATGGTTTTCTTGATGCTTACAGTAAGGGAAATATCATAACATTACTTCATGTAACAAGCCTAGGATATTTGACCATGAAGGATGCCAAAGCCCAACCCAATCACATCTGCACAAGTGTACCGTTTAGTGCTTTGGTTTCCACGTTGAATAGTATTTGGATCTCTCTTTGAGTTCAATACTGGGAAGGTTTCCCTCTACTCATGAGTAACTTCAGTCTGACTCAGGTAGGTTTCTTCAAAACTACTTTATTTACACTATATACGTGCTAATCTTCTAGATAAGTACATCTCTCTTGTGCACAGACTATTCCATCTTTTGACAGAGCCTCTTGCACATGACGGCTAATGTCACTGTTGCATCATGGCGCACATCACTATCTCATTACCATAATGAAGAACCCATTGTGCTACATCTCCCCCCACGTATAATCTTTTTAATAACAATCTTAAACTATTTTCTTAACTATTTACATTATATTTTCAAATCTCTGTAACCTCCTTTACTGTTAAAAATTCTTCTCCACCACTCCCCCCCCCACCAAGTCACTGTTATAAAGAGCATCAATCTCTCACAGTGTTCTTGGCTCTCCGGGAGGACATTGTAGACGCATGTGGTCACTCTTCTGTTTCCTGGAAGACCACAACGTCAGCGCAGTGGGACAGCAGCTTTCCAGGGCTGCTTGTAACTGGGCTGTGATCTCCAAGATGACTGAACTGTAAGGATCATGAAACCTTTTCAATGAAAGACAGATCCAAGAGAGGAGGCTTCAGGACACAGACAATCGCACTGTCTTGAACAAGAAGAGGACAAACTAACACTTGTTCAGGAAGCCTCTGCTCCCTTTTAGCACACCGGAGAAAGGCTTGAGGAGATGAAGTATCTTCAACTTCGACGAAGAATTGCACAGCTGTATCAATCACTGCTGCATTGAGGACAAAAATGGTATTCAACATTTGAGGATTGTGCAAATCTGGAAGACGAGAAGAAGAATGACAAAAATTCTGCAAGTACGGCAGGATATGAAGAAAATATGATTTACCTACTACACTTTACAAATAACTTTCTATAGGTTGCGTTAACATTGCCACAATTGCTTCAGCTCCACTGTAGGTAATGGGATGACTGTGCCAGCGTAAGAAGGTATTCAACAATGGAATGAATCTCCAGAATGAAATCTAGACAAAATTTCTGTATAGGACTCTTCAACTGTAGAAGCTCGTGTAGTTTTGGCCTCTGCTTCTGCGCTGAAGGACAACTTTAGTAGAAGGATGACTTTCTGATGAGATTGAAGTGTGGAAGTCAACTTACTTTCACCCAAACTAATAGGCCCCACAGCCACTCTGGCAGTGTAATTCACCATGGAATCAAACGTTTCGTTCTTCCTGGACAGCAGACTAAGATCAATGCATTCATTAGTAGGTTCAGTGGAACACTTTAAGAGTTCTGCTCTCAAACACAGCTGTCTCCTCAAAAAATACCATAGAGGCTTCATAAGCTTCAGCAGTAGTATACTCAAAGAGCGCACCAATCTCTAGGGCCTCATTTTTCCACAGGTCACTCATTGCTGCAATGTCTTTTTTCTCCTAACCTCCTTCAGGAAAGAGCCATTCTAGGTCTAGAATGCCCTGTTGCAGATGGTTACCATCTGCTGCAGTTCCTTCAGTTTCCATACCTTCTGGCTCGTGGTATAGTGGTATTGTCACTGGAGCAGTGGCCTAGGGTAATGCTCTGGGGTACCAGGGTTCAAATCCCATGACAGCAGATGGTGGCATTTGAATTTTAAAAAACAGAATTAAAAGTCCACTGATGACCATGAAACCATTGTCAATTGTTGCAAAAACACACCTGGTTCACTAATGCACTTTAGGGAAGGAAATCTGCCTTCCTTATCTAGTCTAGCCTGCATGTGACTCCAGGCCCATAATGTGGGTTGACTCTGAAATGGCTTGGCAAGCCACTCAGTTCTCAAAGGCAATAAATGCTGGCCTAACTAGTGACACCTTCATCCCCATCCCATAAGCCAATATTAAAAAAAATTCTCAATGTCCTCCTGGGATCCAGTGGATGGTGTCTCCATCAATGAATAGATCTCATCAGCTGCTGCTGAATTGAAATCCATTGATTCTGCACCTGACTTTGGAAATTCCTCCATGAATGGTACTCATCTGTCCTGTTGTATGACTTTGCCTACTCTTTCCAGAATGCTCAGTTGTATACATGCATTTCCACTCAGGAAAGATAGGGGCTTTAATTGTGCATGATATAGAGGTCTCTGTAATATGTCACCCCTTTTGGTGAAGGGTGACAGTTATCTGGCCCTTTACTTGAAGATCTGTACTACCTGGACCTTGCAATTTAATGCTGGATATCTATTGCTTTGAGCCATTCCAAATGATCAGCCAGTATTGTAACACCCAGGGCCAGTATCAAGTTTCAAGTCAGTTTTAAAGCCTTTAACTTCCAAAGTAACTGACCAAAATCCTTGTTCTTGATCCTTTACTTTTCCGAGGAAATCTGTAATCTCAGTTCTTTCCTTATTCCCAATTTCCCGAATTATCTGCATATCATAGACATTCTCTTGCTTTCTTCTTTCAATTATTTCTTTTAGATTTACAGGACTATTTGAAGTGTCCTGTCTTTCTGCATTGGAAACATTTTGCAGCCCCTGCTTGGTGATCTTGCCTTCTGTGCTGCTTTTTAGCCCTGCAGTGTAGGCACCTCAAGAAGGTTGCTGTAGGGTTTCCCACTCTTTCATCTGTTTTGGTGGTCTTTTGAGTAGGCGTGGCTACCACCTTTGGGCCTGCCCAACTGACAGGCTAATCCGAAATCTCGGTATTTTAAGACCATAAGACATAGGGGCAGAAATTAGGCCAATCAGCCCATCGAGTCTGCTCCGCCATTCAATCATGGTTGATAAGTTTCTCAACCCCATTCTCCCGCCTTCTCCCCGTAACCTTTGATCCCCTTACCAATCAAGAACCTATCTATCTCGGTCTTAAATATACTCAATGACCTGGCCTCCACAGCCTTCTGTGGCAATGAATTCCATAGATTCACCACTCTCTGGATAAAGAAGTTTCTCCTCATTTCTGTTCTAAGAGGTCTTCCCTTTACTCTGAGGCTGTGCCCTCGGGTCCTAGTCTCTCCTACTAATGGGAACTTCTTCCCCACGTCCACTCTATCCAGGCCTTTCAGTATTCTGTAAGTTTCAATCAGATCCCCCCTCATCCTTCTAAACTCCATCGAGTATAGACCCAGAGTCCTCAAACGTTCCTCATATGTTAAGCCTTTCATTCCTGGGATCGTTCTCGTGAACCTCCTCTGGACCCTCTCCAGGGCCAGCACATCCTTCCTGAGATACGGGGCCCAAAATTGCTCACAATATTCTAAATGTGGTCTGACCAGAGCCTTATAAAGCCTCAGCAGCACATCCCTGCTTTTATATTCTAGTCCTCTCAAAATAAATGCCAACATTGCATTTGCCTTCCTAACTACCGACTCAACCTACAAGTTAACCTTAAGAGAATCCTTGACTAGGACTCCCAAGTCCCTTTGCACTCCAGATTTCTGAATTCTCTCCCCATTTAGAAAATAGTCTACGCCTCTATTCTTCCTACCAAAGTGCATGACCTCACACTTCCCCACGTCATATTCCATCTGCCACTTCTTTGCCTAATCTCCTAACCTGTCCAAATGCTTCTGCAGCCTCCTCAATACTACCTGTCCCTCCACCTATCTTTGTATTATCTGCAAACTTAGCCAGGATGCTCTCAGTTCCTTCATATAGATCATTAATGTATATAGTGAAAAGTTGTGGTCCCAACACTGACCCTTGCGGAACTCCACTAGTCGCCGGCCGCCATCCTGAGAAGGACCCCCTTATCCCCACTCTCTGCCTCCTGCCAGACAGCCACTCTTCTATCCATGCTATTACCTTGCCTCTAACACCATGGGCTCTTATCTTACTGAGCAGCCTCCTGTGCGGCACCTTGTCAAAGGCCTTCTGGAAGTCCAAGTAGATAACATCCATTGGCTCTCCTTTGTCTAACCTGCTCGTTACCTCCTCGAAGAATAACAGATTTGTCAGGTATGACTTCCCCTTTATGAAACCATGCTGACTTTGCCCGATTTTACCATGCACTTCCAAGTATTCTGAAATCTCATCCTTAATAATGGACTCTAAAATCTTACCAACGACCGAGGTCAGGCTAATCGGCCTGTAATTTCCCGTCTTTTGCCTCGCTCCCTTCTTAAACAGGGGGGTTACATTAGCAATTTTCCAGTCCTCTGGGACCCTCCCTGACTCCAGTGAGTCCTGAAAGATCACCACTAATGCCTCCACTATCTCTTCAGCTATCTCCTTCAGAACTCTGGTGTGTAATCCATCTAGTCCAGGTGATTTATCCACCTTCAGATCTTTCAGTTTTCCTAGCACCTTCTCCTTAGTAATGGCCACCATGCTCACCTCTGCCCCCCGACTCTCTTGAACTTTGGGGATGATACTCATGTCTTCCACTGTGAAGACTGACGCAAAGTGCCTATTCACTTCCTCCGCCATTTCTTTGTTCCCCACTACTACAGTGGCCCAATGTCCACTTTTGCCTCTCTCTTACCCTTTATATATCTAAAAAAACTCTTGCAATCTCCTTTTCACAGATTATAGCCCGATTTTACTCCCTAAGTTCAGCCTGCCAAGCATGTTAGGAAATAGAGTTGGTTAAGTAAGTTATATTTGTATTTTTTGAGTGTTAGGAATGAGTTTTAGCTTTAATGTTTAAGTTTAATTTGTATTTCTTGATCTGTATGTTAAGAAAAGGCCAAATTGAGCTTTAGTCTCACTTTAAAAGGTGCCTGCATTTCTAATGAGAGGTGTATGACTCTGGAAGCTAAGTTAAACAAACAAGAGTAGAGAAACTAGGCTGTTGTCCAGCAACAGGGGTCTGGATAGGTAGGACCCCCTCCCCACTACCCCCAGACACACACAGTAAAATTAAAGAAACAGTAGTTTTGCGCTCAGTTTGAAGATAGCAGCCAAACAGAAGCCACCTAAAAGGGACAGATAGCTGGTCCCAAGCTAAAACTGGTTGAAATTAGCTGCCAGAGACAGACTGGAGCAAAGGGGACAGATAGCAAGTCCCAAGCTAAAGAAAAGACCCCAAAATCCAGGGAGTTGAACAGGAGAAAGTCCCAAGTAGACCTTCTAGTCAAAGGAAAGACAGGAACCTGGGAAAAGGGACTGTTAAGAGAAGTTGAGAGTGAGCGTAGAGTGAAAGGCTCCAAGCTTCAGGTTTAAAGAGACAAAAGCTGCAGAGAGCAGATTTAAGGCGAGAAAAACTTGAAAGAGGCAAGAATGTCCAAAGGGACAACTGAAGGCATGTAACTCTTTGCTATCAGCATGTGAAGCAGTAGTGTACTTTTGACAGCTGAATCAGTGAGAGGGAGCACATGGAAGATAGTTTGAATACATATGGTGACCCAGGGAAGAGGAACATCAGAAAGAGAGTTCGAAACCCTTGCGGAAGGGTCTGAGAGAAAGTGTCAGTTTAGGAGAAGACTCCGAAGTGAGTTCTTGGAGAGTGGAGATTGGAAACTCTCGTGTGAAAGACAGAGTTCAGCGAGACTAGTTGGCTCATGGTGCGACAAGCATCTGAGGGGAGTTAAGGAGAGATCCATAGCATCTGGTTGAGGTGGCATCTGTCACTTGGTTTCAGAGTGTGGTGTGTCTGACCACGGGTTGCCTATTGGTTACATGGACTGTGTACTTACTGTGGGCATTAGAGAATAAGATAGCTTATGTAGCTTGTGAAAGATTGGATAGGCTGGGGTTGTTTTCCTTGGAGCAGCGAAGGCTGAGAGGGGACCTGATAGAGGTGTATAAGATTATGAGGGGCATAGATAGGGTGGATAGGAAGGCACTTTTTCCATTAGCAGAGAGGTCAATAACCGGGGGCATAGATTTAAGGTAAGAGGTAGAAGGCTAAGAAGGGAGTTGAGAATTTTTTTAACACAGAAGGTGGTGGGATTCTGGAACTCACTGCTTGAAAGGGTTGAATCAGAAACTCTTGTAACATTTAAGAAGTATTTAGATATTCACTTGTGTTGTCATAGCCTCCAGAGCCATGGGCCAAGTGGTGGAAAATGGAACTAATATAGTCAGATCATTGTTGACCGGTGCAGAGATGAGTTATTCTTACAAATCTGTATATATCTGTAAAGTTATAGCTGTAGGTGAAGGGGTACTGTAATATAATTCATCTTTTCTTGTTTAATAAACGTTTTATGCTTTTGTTAAAAGTTCATTAGCTGACTCCTGTGGCTCTGTTCAGTAGCCCCTCTCCACGTATCTAAATAAACAAATAAAAGTTAGGATCTATCAAGCTGGCGTTTCACTCTGGGATCAGGCTTGTCCAGGATTAACCTCAGCTAGGGATCATAACAAGTGTTTTGAACCGTTTGAGCGTTAGGTTGTCTTTTGTTTGTAAAAAATCTGACAGCTTTTCATCACAGACTCCAACAACAATGCGATCATGAATAAGTTCATCTTTCAAAGCACAATACCCACAACAACTGGCTAGCCTATACAGGTCTGTAAGAGACAATTCAGCAGATTCCCCTGGTCTTTGGGATCAGCGATTGAGTTGTGCCCACTCGACTATGAGACTCCATTTTAGGCTGAAATATGCATCGAACGCTTTTAGGATGGTTTTGAAATCTGCAGAGATCCCTTCTACCCCTGTCTCAGGAGGACATCATCGGCAACAGGCACCTGCATAGAAGAATGAACTAACCTGGTTCTTCTGCTCTTTGGCATGTAAACCTGACGCTGCTTGGTATCTCAGGCAGGGTTTTTTCTACAACTCCCAACACTGGCCTCTATGTAGCCCTTCAAGGTTTTAGAATGGCTGTAGAAGGGCCAGTGACTGTCCAACTGGTGCTGACATTGCTACTGATTCTCAGTGCGCCTCTTACCAAGGTAAGTCTTCAGATTCTTCCTTTGAAGGAGTCTTCTTCTGATTTCTCCCCATGGGTGTTCTGTCGATGGCACAAAATCATTGTTAGATTGGCGTCACCACCGCTGCCACCATGTTTTGTGGTTTGGTTTCCACAGAGAATAGTATTTGGACCTCTCTTCGGGTAACTTGTGGCCTAATCTATATTGGGAAGGTTTCCCTCTCTTACTCATTCAGTGACTTAGGTCCGACTCAGGTTTCAAAACTACTTTATTTACACTATGTACATGATAAGCTTCTAGGTAAGCACATCTCTCTTATGTACAGACTATTCCATCTTTCTACAGAATCTCTTGCACATAACTGCTGATGTCACTGTTACATTATGATACACATCACTATCTCATTACCATAACTATTAACCTATTATGCTACATGTACATCCCTCAGGAGTTTTTTTTCTTCCCTTTTACTTGCTTGGGATCATCATCGTCATCATGAGTGCTCTTCACACAGACAGTTCCTTAGCTCATAGTAGAATTTCCATACCTCTCCATTCTATGCCATTCTTTTCATTTGGCAATAACTTCCTTCAATTTTCAAGCCATGCAACATTGATATTCTCTTCCTTCCTTTTCCTCTTTGAAATCTTCCTCCATAACATCTCTTACGTGTCCATTTCCTCTTAAAACATGTCCTGCCCAGTCTCTCTGACTTTTCCAAATTATGTTCAACAAATTTCTTCATTCATTCAGTCTCCTCAGCACTTCATAATTTGTTACTTTGTCCAGTAGAACCTTTCCATTCTCCTCCAAACCCACATTTCAAAGCTATTTAGCAAGTTGATCTCCTCCCTCCAGAAAGTCTACAGCTTACATCCATACAAAACAACACTCCAAATCAAGCTCTTTATAAGCCACATCCTGGGTTATTTATTCACCTTTCCAGTTAGTAACCATCTCTTCTTACCAAATACAACCTTTCACATTGCTATCCTTGTTCTTATTTCTTTGCTGCATCTTCAAGCTGCAAATATTATGCTTCCTAAATGCTTGAATTCTTGCACCTGAGATATGATTCATGAAGAGAGTGGGTGGGAAGGCACAGAACTGCATCGACGATGACCACTTTGGATTCCAGGGAGCAAGGAGGCCAAGAGAAGCAATTGGCATTATAAGATCAATAAGTGAATGCAGTTTAGAATTTTGACACAAATTATGTACTTGTTTTGTTGATTTTGAAACATATTTGATCGAGTTGACTGGATTAAGCTCTGGGCAGTGCTGAAAGACATTCGAGTAGGCTGGAGAGATAGACAGCTCATAAGAAATCTGTAGGTGGGTCAAACAGCAACAGTGAGAGTACCCAAAGGGGAGTCGGAGCCCTGTGTAATTGGAAGAGGAGTTTGACAAGGGTGTTGTTTATCTCCAGTCCTCTTCAATGTCTATGTAGAAGTAACAATCAAAGAAGCGGTTAAAGACACGGATCTGGCGTTAATATTCGGGGGGTGGGAGGGGTGGGGTGCAGTAACATCAGTTTCATTTACAGATGACAAAGCATTTGTAACAAACACAGAAGGAGGATTACAAGAACTAATGGATAGGCGAGTAACAGCAGGCATGAACTTTGGAATGAAAGTGAACATGAACAAAACCAAGATGATGCATATCTCAAAATTACCAAGAAATATTCATATACTCACAAAAGAAGTGAACTAGAACAGGTGCAAGAATTCAATTATTCAGGCAGCATATTATCTGCAGATGGAAGGTGCAGCAAACTAACAAGAACAAGGATAACTGTGGGAAAGACTATTCAATAAGAAAAGACATTTACTAACTGGAAAGCTGAATAAACATCTCAGAAAAACCATCTACAAAGAGTTTGATTTTCTTAGGACACTGATATTAAATGCAGCACTCCAGATGCTACCATATAAGATTAATTAACTCGGCACTGAGTGGGTATCTGGTTAGACAAACAGAAAATGATTCACAGATAGTACTTCAGGAGGGGAAGGAGCAATGTGTCTAAATGAAAAATTGCAAGTTGGCCCAAAAGGCTTAAATGATATAATTTATCATTAATTATTTATGAAGGGGAACCCAGCTGCTTGTTTCCTACTGAAATATTTTTCCATCCTGTAACCTCAAACTTCAGATCTAACAGCACTGCGAGTTTGGGGCCTCTCTCTCTCTCTCTCTCCCACATCTAAATGCTACTGTCTAAATTGATAGCATCTGAAATGTTGCATTTAATTTCAGTATTCCTATAAGTAAAGAGGAAGAAAAGAGACTCCTGAGTCATGCGATGTGACTGAGTTGGGCTGTGGCATCCCACATGGTCAAATATTATAAGCTATTTACATGAAGACACATTAGACATTTCCCTTACTATAAGCATCCAGAAAACCATGGTTATGAGCAGGCTGTCAATCACTGCCCCTGTTAGGAAGGTATAATAATTTCCATTATATTATTGAAATTTATTTTAAAATAGAGTAATAGCGGGATGTGTCTATGTGTGTGTCTGTGCGTGTGAGACTTAATTGAATTAGAGGCAGCTAGCCTGGGAGCTTTGATGTAAGGAGAGAATTTAGGTTTGAAATGTTAATTCGGTAAACGTGGGAAGTCTGAGAATGTGAAATCTAAAGGGAACATTTGCATTTTTAAACAAGCTGTAGTGGCTTGAATTCAAAGGAGGGGGTGTAATGTATACATAGCCAGCAGAAGTAGTAAGAAATAGTGTGTTTATTTATTTTCCCCAAAGATTACTGGTGAAATTGGCACTATGGTAGATTTTTTATTAGTAGAGAGATAAAGTTCAAAAGACATAGTGAAACAATGGAAATTTGCATTCATAGGGGAAAATATGTATAAAAGAGAGAAAACTTTGTAAGGGAAGCAGTTTAAGACCCAAAGGTGGGTTAAGGTCCAACAAGTGTGAAAAAGCCTGCAGCTGTATGTACCGAACTGCTGCCCCCAGGGACTGAAATGAAGAGATTTCACTTTGAATCAGACTGTTCAAGGTATCGTTTACTTTGCCTGGGACTTTTGAAATCTATTTGTCTTACTGTTACCTTAACGAAGGTGTAACTGAAAGTTAGATTGATTAGGGGATTTGGAAGTTATCATAGTGGTAATTTGGAGATCTATGTATGTATTTAGAATAATTTCCCTTATTAATAAAGGTTTAATTTAGTTTTATTAAAACCTCTTAAGATCAGTGGTTTTATTACTAGATTCAAAGCCCGCATCTCGAAACATACAAATTGAAAATTAGTTGTGACAGTTGTTTCAAGTTTTCCTCTGGGATTTGAGCAGCTCAGCGTTTACCATCTGGTGTGTCATAACTGCCCCTGGCCGCACTAAGTAACACCCCGCTGGAAGTTGTTAGCAAATTCTGCTACCTTAGATCCACGGTGACAATCTGTCTCTTGATGCAGAACTCGATTCGCATATTGGGAAAGCAGCTACCACCTAGGGCCAACTCTCAAAATAACAATAACATCAAGCCAGCAGCAATTAAAAAATGCAGAGCAGAACACAGTACAGACATTGTTACAGGCACACGCTACATTCTTGTACCATGGCATTGAATTGTCTTTGGAATATCTGGAACTGCAAAGCTTTCCTGAGCAGGAAGAAGTTATGCTTTTCCTGCAACTCCTAATAGGGAATGCAAGGCAACGAGCTGAGAATAAGCCATGTAGTGGTCTTGATTGTATCAACACATGGTCCACAGGCTCAAGGAAGGGGATCTCAGTCAGCTGGAGAAAATGAGCTACCAAAATAGGGAAAATACCAATATTTAACCATCCTGGTTTAACCCTGTTTCTTCCAAGTAGATAGGGTTACAATTGTTCCATTTGAGAAATAGTTTCCCCATTATGCCACAGTCGAAAAACTCATCTACTGCAAAGGGATATATCGATAAGTATGGACCAATTAGGTTTTTTCTGAATAGTCAGTTAATAACAAGACAAAAACAGAATTACCTGGAAAAACTCAGCAGGTCTGGCAGCATCGGCGGAGAAGAAATCAGTTAACGTTTCGAGCCTTCATGGCCCTTCGGCAGAACTGAAGCATAGTTAGAAGAAGGGAGAAATATAAATTGGTTTAAGGTGTGGGGGGGGGGGGGGGGGGAGAGAGAGAGAGAGAGAGAGAGACACATTGAGGGTGTGGTGATTGTGGAGATGAGCAGATAATCAAAAGATGTCACAGACAAAAGGGTCAAAGAGGTGTTTTGTCTGAGAAAAGTGCTAATTAAGAATGGAGGACAGGATATTCAAAGTACAGCTCTAGTGGGGGTGGGGTGGAAAGGCTAACAAGGTTTTAGTTTTAGATTTAAAAATAATGGAAATAGGTGGGGAAAGAAGAATCTATATAAATTATTGAAAAAAAAAGCGGGGGGTGGGGGGGGGGGGAAACGGGGTGGGGATGGGGGGAGGGGGAGTTTAAGATCTAAAGTTGTTGAATTCAATATTCAGCCCAGAAGGCTGTAAAGAAACAGTCAGTGAAGATACCATTGAAAATACAGAACCTGTCTGACTTGACACTCTTCAAACAACATGTGAAAACATTTGCCATAATTTAAATGTTACAGCCACAAGGAAAATAAGTTTTAAATGTTGTGTATTTTCTTCATATTTGGCAGCACAAAACTGATCAGTCAACATATCTGCATCCATCCATAACACTGATGTGCAGCCAACAGTTTTAGAGATCACAACAAATCTGATCAGCCTTTACTGTATTTCTAACCTGGGCTGTGGGTAATAAAGCTTTATGTCATGCTGAGAAAACTAGTTTATACTCTACAGACTGTTCAGCAACTGGTGCAATCGGTAATAAAGAAAATCAAATTGTCATCTGTCTCATTCCAACAAACACCTGCAATTTTAAGCAAGGCAAGAACAAATATTTGCAAACCTTATTCTGATTGTAATCAGAAAGTACTCATCTGGAAGATGTCCAATAAATGGGTTTTCAATCATTAGCTGAAATCACTCCGAATAACCCCTTGGGCTGTCTTCTCTTGAGAAGATCTGCAAAAACATTTAAATGAAAACTTTCTCCTTTCTATATGGATATCACCTATAAATTCACTTCTGCATTTTTGCAACCATTAGAGCCACATGTCAGTTTCTATATTATAGAAATAGAAATGGTTGCTAGGTGTCATCCAACTGAATGTTATTAACTCTTTAAGAGGGATTTTAACTGGGAGTGATGCGTGAGGAATGGCAGGGTTGGCAGGAAGTGGGCTAAGTGCTAAGCACATCCAACCTTGGCAGCAGGTGACCTGGACAAATAGGTGGAAATGGGCAGCTGGTCGATGAGTGAGAGTTTTTGTTTACTGGACCATAGTTAACTATCATTCAAGGAAAGTACACCAGCAAGATGGTGTCACAGGGAGGGGATGGATTCAAGAGGATTGCACAAAACCTAGCGTTAATGACCTCTTATTGACCTGGAGCATCTTCTGGCTGCCTTCACCTGGTGAGAAAGCAGAAGTTTCCCCAATCAGGTCAGAGTTAAAATTGGACCTCAATCTGTATAGTTAAAGAAGGACCTTGCCTGCTGAAAAGATCAGGTTAAAATGGAAGATAGCAGAACCTAGGCAAGACATCAGTGAGTTAATCACTTGATTGACATCAACTGTCCTCTCGTCTGGTTTCTATCACATAGATAGGGTTAAAATGGTCACTTTTGTGTTCTGAATCTTCACAGTCTTTCACAGCACCTTGAGATGTTTACAGTTAATGGAAAGTAAAATCTGGCTAATATAAAACAGGCGGACAATCCAATCCCCTCTGTCCCACTTGGATTAGGTTTGATTAAAATTATCTCCGTGTGGCTCTAAAATGTATCAAAATGATGCCAAAACTAATAACCAGTATGAAGAATCACATATGTACAGCAGAGAAATAGATCATTCAGCTCAACTGGTTTCTGCCTGTGTTTATGCTCCACACCAGCCTCCTTCCACTCCTCATCACCTAAGTTTATCAGCCTATCCTTCAATTCCTTTTTCCCTCATTCATTTATCTAGCTTCCCTTTAAATGTATCTGTGTTATTCACCACAACTATTCTTTGCATTCGAGAGTTCCACATTCTTACAACTCTCTGGAGAAAGAAATTTCTTCTAAATTGATTATTGGATTGATTCTGTCATGAGCTTGATGAGGCACAACAATTTTAAACCAATTAGAACAAAAATATTTATTTTTAAATTCCAATTAATTGCAAAGCAACCAGTCGACAAGAAGAACTTAGATAAAAGCAAAATACTGCGGATGCTGGTGTCAAGGTAGCTGTGGGAGTCGGTAGGCTTGTAATGAATATTGACCTACCGACTCCCACAGCTAACTTGACTACAGCTCCTCACACCCCGCTTCCTGTAAGGACTCCATTCTATTCTCTCAGTTCCTTCGCCTCCGTCGCATCTGTTCTGATGATGCCACTTTCAAAAACAGTTCCTCTGACATGTCTTCCCTCTTCCTTAACCGAGGCCCTCAACCATGTCCGGCCCATCTCCCACGCATCCGCCCTCACACCTTCCTCTCCCTCCCAGAACCATGATAGGGTCCCCCTTGTCCTCACTTATCACCACAACAACCTCCACATTCAAAGGATCATCCTCCGCTATTTCCGCCAACTCCAGCATGACGCCACCACCAAACACATCTTCCCTTCACCACCCTGGCGGCATTTCACAGGGATCGTTCCCTCCGGGACACCCTGGTCCACTCCTCCATCACCCCCTACACCTCAACCCTCTCCCACGGCGCCTTCCCATGCAACCGCAGAAGATGCAACACCTGCCCCTTTACCTCCCCCCTCCTCACCGTCCAAGGGCCCAAACACTCCTTTCAAGTGAAGCAGCATCTCACTTGCACTTCCCTCAATTTAGTCTACTGCATTCGCTGCTCCCAATGTGGTTTCCTCTACATTAGAGAGACCAAATGCAGACTGGGTGACCGCTTTGCGGAACACCTTCAGTCTGTCCGCAAGCATGACCCAGACCTCCCTGTCACTTGCCATTTCAACACTCCACCCTGCTCTCATGCCCACATGTCCGTCCTTGGCTTGCTGCAATGTTCCAGTGAAGCTCAACGCAAACTGGAGGAACAGCACCTCATCTTCTGACTAGGTACTTTACAGCCTTCCGGACTGAATATTGAGTTCAACAATTGATCATGAACTCTCTCCTCCTTCCCCACACACTTTCCGATCCCCCTTTTTCCAATAATTTATATATATTTTTCTTTTACACTTATTTCCATTATTTTTAAATGTATTTCCATCCATTGTTTTGTCTCTACCTTTTAGCCTATTTCGATTTCCCCCCCACCCCACCCCCACCAGGGCTATCTGTCCCTTGCTCGTCCTGCTTTCCACCCTTAATGTTACCATTAGCACATTTCTTAACTAATATCACCACCGTCAACACCTCTTTGTCCTTTTGTCTATGACATCTTTCGGCAATCTCCACCTGTCACTGGCCCTCTATCCAGCTCTACTTGTCCCATCCCCCCCTTAAACCAGCTTATATTTCACCTCTTTTCTATTTTTCCTTAGTTCTGATGAAGAGTCATTCAGACTCGAAACGTTAACTGTATTCCTCTTCGCAGATGCTGTCAGACCTGCTGAGTTTTTCCAGGTATTTTTGTTTTTGACAAGAAGCACTTGTCTGGGCATGTGGAAACAATTTTCTGTATCTTTCTCCTGCAATGTTCAATTAGTAACAAGAAACACTGAACAGGTACAGCTGTAAACCACAAAAGCTGTCTAATTCAGTAGCTTTCTGAGAAAAATCTTGTCACTATTTAAAGTGTTGTTTAACATCCAATGCTTCTTTTAACATTTTACTGGGGAAAGTAGTACAGAACTGACCACTTCACTTTGGAAAGTCAAGAGATGAGAGCCTCTGGTTTCCCAATATGTACAGCCAGGGGTGACTGACCCTTTGGGGGTACAATTTCTGAAACTCAGCCTGTAATATAAAGGGTTAATAGAAGACATATGCTAATGTATGACGTAGATGATGATGTATTACTGACATCAGTCAGTCATGTGTTAGACTCTTGAGAGAGAAGTTGGAACACCATGCCCAGGAGAAATGTGTCTACTCTGTAACCTGTTTAGATGTAATACTAGTAAACAAGTGTTAAACAGATACCAGAGTATGACTAGAGTCTGTCCGGTAACTAAGTACCACCTCTAGAGTCCACTTATCTCAGAACACAGCCCTAATATATAAATTCAGCAACATCAAAAGGATGGAATGGATTGAATACCAATCTTTCAAACTGCCTACTCTGAAGGCAAGGGGACTTAAAAGATCTGCAATAATTTAAAGGAGAATTGAAGTAGAAGTGGCCAAAGGAAACTAAAGTGTAACTGTGAACCTTCTGTCATGTCCATATTGAGAATAGTTGGGCATTTTTTCAGATGAGGCCAGACACAGTTACTGAGAAACAGTGTGCTAGAGGAGCGTTTTTTTTATTCATTCACAGGATTTGGGCTTCGCTGCATGGCTAGGCCAATATTTATTGCCCATCCTTAGTTGCCCTTGAGAAGGTGGTGATGAGCTGACTTTTGAACCACTGCAGTGTAAATTCACCCACAGTGCTGACAGGAAAAGAGTTCCTGGATTTTGACCCAGCAACATTAAAGGAATGGCGAAATATTTTCAAGTAAAGATGGTGTGTGGCTTGGAGTGAAACTTGCAGTTGATAGTATTCCCATGCATCTGCTGCACTTGTACTTCTAGGTAGTAGAAGTCACGGGTTTGGAAGGTGCTGTAGAAGGAGCCTTGGTGAGTTGCTGCAGTGCATCTTGTAAATGGTACACATTTTTTTTTGCCTAGATACTTGGAATAATATCTTAAGGACATGATATAAATATCCAAGTAGTTGTTGAATCCATTAATAACACTGCTGCCTCTGTGTGTCAGTGGTGGAGGGTGTTTGGGTTTTGAAATGCAACAGAGCTACATGTCCTATCTGGCTTGCCATAGTCATGTGACCTCTACCATGAAGCACTCTCTCTGTCAGCAGACATTTTACATCTGTTCAATAAAGATGTCACACTGAGAAAGACACTAAGAAGCACCGCTGTCTTTGAACACAAAACATGTTGTCAGGAGTGGGATACACGATACAACAGGGTGGTTCCATCAAGTCTATAGATGATAAATGGATTGTGAACTGTGGCAATGATGACTACAAAAGGAGAGTATCAAGCGACCAAGTCTCAGATAGACACTGGTGCATCATGCAACATCATGACCTTCACAGTCCTGTGCAAAGTAGCTTAAAATGGTGATCCAAAAATGAAGCCCACGAAAATAAGGTTGAGGATATATGATGGCACAATATTCATACTGAGAGGACAAATACTGAGAGCCCAATGCAATGGGAAGAAGGAAGATCTAGTGTTCCAGATCATAGATGGGACTCATCTCAGCTGAAGTAAGTCCAAAGGTTGGACTGGTAACCATGAACATGCCAATAGAATTTGCAACGTGTCACAGCACACAAAACCATTGACTGCCGAAAAGGTCCTAGAGGAGTACAAAGATTTGTTTACAGGGTCAGGATGTCCACCAGGAGAATATCACCTAGAAATCAATGAGAGTGTAAGACCAATTCAGCATCTGCCAAGAAGAGTTCCAGCTGCCCTCAAGTCAAGTCTAAAAGACAAGATAGATGAGCTGGAAAAGAGTGGTGTAATGAAGAAAGTGACAACTCCTACAGACTGGATTAGCAGCATGGCAGCAGTGACACAACCTGGAAAGCTGTGGGTATGCTTAGACCCAAAGGATCTAAATAAAGTGCTGAAGAGATCTCACTCCCCCATGCCAACCATCAAAGGAACCTGGCCGCAACTTGCCAAGGCAAAGCTCTTTACTACGCTAGATGCGAAAGATGGTTACTGGTAAGTGAAGCTGGATGAAAGCAGTAGCTTTCTAACTACATTCTAGATGCTGTTTGGGAGACACAGATGGTTGCACATGCCGTTTGCATTTCTATGGCTCCAGAAAACTATCAATGCAGACAGCATGAGATAGGCAGTGATCTTCCTAGAGTGGAAGCCATAGTGGATGACCAACCAGTCTATAGATGTGGAGACACAATGGAAGAAGCTATAGCTGACCATGATGAGAATTTAATACGACTGCTGGAGAGAGCTCGCCAGATGAAACTGAAGCTGAACAAGAAAAAAATTGCAATTGAAGATGCCTAAAGTGAAGTACGTAGGTCATGTACTGACAGCAACAGGTCCTTTTCTGGATCCTGACAAGGTGAGCACTGTAGCAGCAACACAGCGACCAACAGATCTGAAAACAGTGCAACGACTTGTTGGATTTGTGAACTACATAGCAAAATATTTGCTTAATTTGTCATCAGAGTGTGAACCATTATGCAAGCTCACTGCCAAAGAGGTGCGGTGGAATTTGGGCACAGAACAAGGAGCAGCGTTCACTAAAATCAAACAACTAGTGATGACAACGCCAGTGCTGAAGCACTATGACATCAATGATGAACTCACCTTGCAGTGTGACGCCAGTGAGATGGGTCTGGGAGAAACTCTAGTGCAGCAGGACAACCAGTTGCATTTGCATCCAGGGCACTAATGCAAATGGAATGACGCTATGCTCAGATCGAGAAAGAGTGCCTGGCTATTGTTTTTGCTTGTGAGCATTTTCATCAATACCTGCTTGGGAGAGACAAAGTGACAGTGGAGTCCGACCACAAGCCTCTTCAAAGCATTTTTCTCAAACCAAAAATATCTGCTCCAAAGCATCTGTAAAGAACGTTACTTTGTTTACAAAGATATCATCTGGGCATGACATACAAGCAAGGGAAAAAGATGTACATTGCAGACATGCTGTTGAGAGCAGTGCTCCCCATGAAGAAAGTTGACGATGCTACAACGGAATGTAAAAGCTTCCAGATTCAATGCGAAGCAGCAGCTCGACATGATCTGGAAGTCATCACTCCAGCAGAGACATTGAATCTGACAGACCAGCGCCTCGCTCAAATCATGCGAACTACCCAACAGGATGCAACTCTCCAAGAGCTACATGAAGTAGTGATGAAAGGATGCCTGAGAGTATCAAGGACACACCTGTGCTCGCAAGAACATATTGGGCACACCACGATGAATTGACAGCCCAAGATGACATCTTGTACAAAGGAAATAGAGTCGTTATCTCTGAGAAGAGAGGAGAGATGCTGAAGTGCATCCATGCAAGCCATCAAGGAATTGAATAGAGTCTGAGAAAGGCAAGAGAAATGCCCTGAAACAAAAACAAAAATAGCTGGAAAAACTCAGCAGGTCTGACAGCATCTGTGGAGAGGAAGACAGAGTTAACGTTTTGAGTCCGTATGACTCTTCATCAGAACTTCAAGAGAAGTGCCCTACTGGCCAAACATGAGCAATGAAATTAAAGACCATGTTGGCCAATGCAGTGTGTATGACAAGTACCAAGCTAATCAAGCTAGAGAGACGTTGGTGACGCATGACATCTCAGGCGGACCATGGATAAAGCAGGAACTGATTATGTTACTATTCTTACTACTGGGAGTTAGACCAGTTGACTTCAATGATGACGGGAGAAACAGTAGAACTCCTGAAAGCACACTTTAGTCAGTATGGCATTCCAGACATTGTGATGAGTGACAATGGTCCTCAGTTCAATAGTGAAGAATTCAACCGCTTCACAAAGGATTAGGAAATTCAACACTATACATCATCTCAGCATTTTTCCTAGTTGAATGGAAAGGCTGATGCGGCAGTGAAAATTACCAAAGGAATCATCAGCAAGTCGAACGAATCTCGCACAGATGTAAACATGGCAATTCTCGAGCAAAGAAATACACTTACTGAAGGCATGGAAGATAGTCCAGTCCAAAGACTAATGTCATGCCGCACACAAACTGATCTTCCAATAGCAAAAAAGCTACTGAAACCAGAAGTAGTAACAGGCTTGAGTGAAAAAATCAAAGTGAAACGGCAGAAAGATAAATTTCATTTTGACAAGACTACCAAACCTTTGCTAGAGCTGTGCATTGGAGAGCCAGTCAGGGTGCAAACCTTCAGTGCTCTCAACAGGAGTCAGGCCACTTGGCAACTTGGGACATGTATTGAGAAGTTGCAATGTCGATAGTATGCAGCAGTGGAAGTGAACAATCAAATATACTGGTGCAACCACAGGCATATATGGACATCAAGAGAAGCTATTCCTTCACTGCAGCTTGCCGGTCAGGAAAATGGGATCTCATCAGCTGTACAGAGTATAAAACTACCATCAATCCCAGAGGTCCAGGGGTCCCAACAACGGCAATGGAACAACAACAGTTACCATGGCAACAAGTGGCATGGGAATGACACTGTCTGGAAAAGGAACATCACCCAGATGAACAACCAAAGACAACGCATGTGCATACCATTAAGAGGTTTGCACAAATTAAAGACAATTTATGCAGACTGGCTAGTAGAACAAACAGTTGTTAATGCATGAGAACAGTGGGTGTATAGTGGGTAACTTGGGTAGCTCACAGTTACACATGATTGTGCATGCAAATTTGTCTTTCGTTCCTTGGGAAAGGGGGGACGTTTGTGTATTTTGTTCATTGTGGAAAGGGGAATGTTTGGGTTTTGAAATGCAACAATACTACATGTCCTAACTGGCTTGTCATAGTCATGTGATCTCTGCCATGAGGCACTCTTTCTATAAGCAGACATTTTACATCAGTTCAAAAAAGGCCTTACAGTGAGAAAGGCACGAAGAAGCTTTGCTGTCTTTGAACACAAAACAGAGGGAATTAATGTATAAGGAGCTGGATATGGTGTCAATCAAGTGGGCTGCATCATCCTGGGTGGTGCCAAGCTTCTTGAGTGTTGTTGGAGCTGCACTCATCCAGGAAAGTGGGGAGTATTCCATCACACTCCTGACTTGTGCCTTGTAGATGATTGACAGGCTTTGGGGAGTCAGGAGGTGAGCTACTCTCTACAGAATTCCCAGCCTCTGACTTGCTCTTGTAGCCACAGTATTTATATGGCTGGCCTAGTTCAGTTTCTGGTCAACGGTGACGCCCAGGATGTTGATAGTGGGGGAATTCAGTGATGGTAATGCCATTGAATGTCTGGGGGAGATGATTAGGTTCTCTCTTGTTGGAGATGGTCATTGGCTGGCACTAGTGTGGTGCAAATGTTCCTTGCCACTTATCAGCCCAAGCCTGAATGCTGCCCACGTCTTGCTGCATATGGACATTGACTGCTTCGGTATCTGAGGAGTTGCGAATTGTGCTGAACATTGTGCAATCACTAGCAAACATCCCCACTTCTGACCTTATGATGAAGGGAAGGTCATTGATGAAGCAGCTGAAGATGTTCGGGCCTAGGTGACTACCCTCAGGAACTCCTGCAGCAATGATATTCGCTGATTGATATTCATGCCACCCGTCCCCTCACCACATGAAGGTGAAATAGGGCATGATTACATCGGGCCGGCAATACAATGTTATGAAGCCATTCTCCCAAATTGCTGAAGGCGAGCGAACGCAGAAATCAGCAGCCCGCCAGCCCTTTTGAAATTACTAATTAACAAGCTACTGAGCTTGTGAATGAACCAATCATCTGAAACTGTTCATTGTCTGCTGCATTTTTTTGGGCGCCGGATGTGAAAAGGTTTGAGAATGTTTTACGACAGCAATGACCAGGCATAGTTTTTAAAATCAGTTTTGAGCTTTTTTGTACCTTCTGCCACATGACACCCCAACCTGCAGTGCTGATTGGGCGCAGAACCTCCCATTTGCTCCTCTCATTGGCCTCCCTCCTGCCAGATGGCCACTAATTGGCCATCTGACGTTGCTTGATTGGATGAACTGAGACGGCGAGGGCGGGATTGAGTGAGTGGACCACTCAGTTTCTGTTCTGCCTCCCTTGTCTCGCCGAAAAACGTAAAATCCAGCCCAAGTTTTAGACCGATGATGCTTCATCAGAACTGAAGACCTGAAGCATTAATTCTCTTTCTCTCTCCACAGATGCTGCCTGACCTGTTGAATATTTGCAGCGTTTTCTGTTTTCATTTCAGATTTCCAGCATTTTGCTCTTATCGATCACATACTTTGACAATTGATGAGCAGCAAGGCACGCCTAATTCCAGGCAAACAAGGAAGCAGATACAGTCGGGACTTCCAGAAGGAAATTGGATAAGCATCTGAAGAGAAAAGGCAGTTGCAGGATATTGTACTTATTTATCTCTGTTTTGTTTCCAATGCTATATGCATTCAGAAAGAGTTTTGTCCTTATTATTTTTGTAACCTCCAGCCTTACCTGTTGATTTACTCTTAGATTTGTACTTTCTGGACTCTCTGTCCCTTCTTGTCATGACATAATAGTACCTTAGCATTGCTGTTGTCATCACTAGTTGTTTGATGCAAGTAAACGCTGCTTCTTGTTCTGTGCCCCATACCGTTGAATATCCTTTGCAGTGAGCTGGACTGTACTTGATTTCAGTCATCGTCAGTTACAGTTCTTTTTGTTCAGCTTCAGGTTCATTTGGTGACCTCTGTCTCGCATTCTCACTAGTTTCTGGTCATGGTCTGTGATAGCTTCTTCCATCATATCTCCACATCCATACACTAGAAGATCATCCACAATCACTTCCACTCCTGGAAGATCTCATGCTGTCTGATTTGATACTCTTCCAGAGCAATAGAAATTCTAAAAGGCATGCACAACGATCTGTACCTCCAAAATGACATCCAAAATGTAGTCAGAAAACTGCTGCTTCCCTCCAACGTCACATGCTAGTGTCCATTCTGCGCATTGAGATCAGTAATAACCTTTGCCTTGGCAAGTTGTGGCAAAATTTCTTCAATGGTTGGCAAAGGGTCGTGAGATTTCTTCAAAGCTTTACTGAGGTCCTTTAAATCTGTACACACTCTCAGCTTTCTGGGTTGTTTCACTGCTACCGTGCTGCTAATCCAGTCTGTAGGAGTTATCACTTACTTGATTACTTGCTTCTTTTCAAGATCCTCTATCTTGTTTTTCAGGCTGGACTTGAGAGCAGCTGGAACTCTCCTTGAAGATATTGAGTTGGTCTCACACTCTCACTTACTTCAAGATGATATTCACCGGGAAGACACCCAAGACCTGTGAAACATCTTTGTAATTTGTCAGGGCCTGTTCAGCGGTCAATGGCTTGGTGCCATGCAAAACATTGCAAATCTCTTCTTGTACAGGGAGAATTATCACTCCAAGCTTTTGACTTGTTTCAGCTGAGATAAGTAGATTTTGCTTCATGTCTACCACCTGGAACCACAAGCAGATATTCTTTCTTCCCATTGCATTGTCCTCTCAGTTTAGTTCTGTAAGCTACATGGATCTGCATCCTGTACAGTTCATGAGAACGATAGGCAACATCTATGCCCAATATGCATTAAATAGTTTAACTGCTATAATCCATAATTCTGGCTTTCACCATACATTCATGTATTAATCGAATGAGCCTAAGTATACTACTGCTTCTTTTCAACTCCGGGGACTCGAAACCCTGGGTACATTACTACTACTTTTCAACTCCGGGGACTCGAACCCCTGGGTACACTACTAATACTTTTCAACTCCGGGGACTCGAACCCCTGGGTATACTAATACTACTTTTCAACTCCGGGGACTCGAACCCCTGGGTGCACTAATATTACTTTTCAACTCCAGGGTCTCGAACCCTGAGTGCACTAAGTTACTGGCCAGACTAATCTCCTAAATACTTAAAGAGATGACTTACCCTAAGACTTACCCTATTACCTAGGGACCATGTAGAACCTTGAGGGGAAAGCCAAAAAATGCATCTCTGAGGAGGAGGGCTTAACAGGAAAATGAGAACAAATCCAACATTCAGTCCGATTTACTTGCGAGGCTACGGCCTGCATTCATTGAACCACAGAATTGGTAGTCCATGCCCCCGCAAGGATCACGCAGGACAGGATCCAAATCAGAGTCAGCATTCCGACGGCTCAGTTAAAGTTCCTGCACAAGCACTTCCGTCCGAGGTCAGCGTCCGCTTGACGTGCGATGCGTGTATCCACAAGGGACGTCCTTCAACCTTCACGGCCGTATGGGTGGTGAGTAGGACTTGGAAAGGCCCTCCCCATCGAGGTTCCAAACAGTTCTTTCTTCTGAAGGTCTTTACCAGGACTAGGTCCCCGGGCTGGTATTGATGGCAATCTTCAATGGTGGGCTTTTTCTGAGCTTCTACTACCTGTATATGCAAGCTTTTGAGAGAATTAGTGAGCGCTAGACAGTATGTAATCATTCCCTCATCCATAGCGTGGATGTCCATTTCCCTAGCAGACAAAGGTGGGGCCACTGGGAGGTGCATAGGACGTCCCATTACAATTTCATAAGGACAGAGGGAGGTGGTACAGTTAGGGTGAGAGCGCAAAGTCATGAGCACCAAGGGTAGAGCTTCAGGCCATGTCAAACCAGTTTCTGCACATAATTTAGCTAGTTTATTTTTCAGAATACCATTTTGTCTTTCCACCGCCCCAGTAGTGGTGATGGGCAGGAAAGGTGATGGTTGCATTGTCAGGCCCTCAACAGTTCCTTTATCACTTTAGTGGTAAAATGAGGTCCATTATCACTTGATAAAATCTCTGGTATCCCAAATCTGGGTATGTATTCACACAACAACAATTTTACAACAATAACAGCATCATTTTGTCAGGTGGGATACGCTTCCACCCATCGCGAGAACAAACATACTATAACTAAAACATAATTATATCCCATACATTTAGGCATTTGTATAAAGTCCATTTGTAGGTGTACAAATGGGCCCCATGGCTGGGGTCCCGTTCCAGCAATCACTGTGGGCGTCTTGCCTGGGTTATGTCATTGACATAGGTATGACAGGTATTACTAATACAATGCCTATTAGCATATTACTATTCACTATACATTCAACATTCATTCTACATACACGTGTTAAACCTCTGAGCTGGCAACCGGTCAAGTCATGATTCTTGTATCGTGAGAGATTCAATAAATGCTCATTAGTTACCCATAAAGGGTTATTGCCTTCTTTAATCTGTCTTAAATTTTCTCGGGCTTGTTCCAATGCCCAAGATCCATAGGTGCTGCATACATCATTTCTGCTCGCTTCGTCTGAATATTTTTCCCTATTTCAATTAATTTATTGATAGTCCCCGCATGACTTTTGAGCACAGTAGCCAGGCTTTGGATTAACCAATGATATCCCTACATTGAATATCGTAGCAGCATTATTTATCAGGCTGCGCTTAACGCGGTTCCCTCCCAAGCCTGATCACATCTCGCCATTGAACTGAACTGCTTCAGTCATCAATTGGCACGTCAGAGCCGTATAGAGTGCTTGGGTATAGGTTGAGCACCACTGGGGCAGGACGACACCAGATACATTCAAGACTACGGGTACCAGCTCATGGTGTACATTATCATATAAAACTTCTGATTAACCAGTGCCAAATCATTCGCCGGTCCTGGATGCATAGTTGGACAAGATGGGTCAGTCGGTGTGGTTTGAGGGGCTTCAATTATCTCTACTCGGACTGTGAAAGTAGAGGTGGGAGGTGGCTGGGTAGTGGCGGACCTCCCATGCCCGATCTGAAGCAAACCCTTACTACAATTTGAAAGGACTTATTCTCCTACTGTTACATTTATCAGTCCCCGTGGCGTGTCGCATTCGGCACTGTCCGTGCTGTACCACAGTTACTCCTGCGGTGTGGGATGAGCAGTGATGATCCCCGACCTTGTTGCCAGTGCTGATACGCCCACGACCAGGATCGTAGATCTGTGGAGACATTAACATCGGCTCTCTTTCTCATGTCTACAAGTACACATGTATCACCTGTCATAATTACCTCGTATGGTCCATGCCTGTTCGCTCCGAGCTCACCCTGACCATCACCTTATTCCCCACTTGGGGGGGTCAGTTGTTGCTCTTTGGATTTGCCTGTTTCCAAATCCTTAATCATCTGTCAGTCTCTAACTTCCTTTCTTAACTCATGTAATTGCTTACTTAATTCCCTTACATAGTCCGTATTTTTCCTTTCAGTGGCCCTACACCTCCTACTATAATGTCTTCAGGTAATTGCATGGCCCTTCCTGTTATCATTTCAAATGGGGTGAACCTGGCGGTCCTGCTTGGGGTAGCCCACGGCGCATTAGAATGTTGGGCTGTTCCCTGTCTCTTGATTGATGTTTTTTTTAAAGTTCAGTTCATCCTTTCCACCGTCCCTGGACTCTTAGGTTTAATCTCCATAAGATTACACATTTCTTTAATGACTCCCCCTGTAAAATGAGTTCCCTGTTCTGAATCCATCTGGCTAGGCACCCCCACTTCTTCCAGTTTACTCTCTCCTGCTGCCGTCTCATACCATTTTACACATGCAAAAGCTACCATCTTATCTTGTTCAGGTTGCCTGGAGAGACTTTAAAATAAATAAAATATTCTCATAACAGTTTTAAAAACAGAAGTCAGAAATTGACATGTTTTGCTTCCTTATCTTCTTCTCAAACATTTTATTGTCTCAAAAGTAACCCACTAAATTGTGTCTGACCCGTTTCTTTTAGAATTATCCCAGATTCATTAACTCGGCCAAAAATTGGATTTCTGCCAAACTTTGTCAAGGTCTTGAGCTTAGCTTCATATTTTGGGAACAGACTTACAAATACAAAAGCTTGCAGCATTTGAATCAGTGCCAATTGTTGTCAAACCTTTTAAAATGAAAATTCCCTTTTGAGAAATTATCAGGAACCAAACCTCAAATTTCAAACTTTGTAAGAACTGTAATTTACACTATCAAAATTAAAACAACCTCTTTTTCATGTGTAATGATTTGTATCCAAGTTATAATTTCCGCATGTTTATCGACACATTCTTTATCTTGGATAGCATCCTAGTGATTCAAAAGTAACTTGTTAAATTACACTGCACTTTACATCTCAAGATTGTCCCAAATTCAAATTCCAGTGCTTTTGGGAAGCAGATTTCCTTTAATATTTAATCCATCTCTTCATAAGAAACCCCTTTTTATCCATTGGAACCACCTAGACCTTGTGTTTATGTCTTTTGGTTTTCCTAGATTCTTTCTGAATTTCAAGTAATTTTTTTCCTCAGAACTTTAGAATACTAATTCGTATGTATTAATCCTGATCAGCTTGGAAGCTGATGATGAGGGTTATTCCCTACTAGTCTGCAAGGGGGGTGGTACAAGGGTTGGTTCATCTCAAACAAAGGCAAGCCCTGTTTTATCTTTACACTACCTTCAAATTATGATTTTTGCCAGAAATCTCAATTCAAACCTTATACTCAAAACTTTGGAATGTTTGAATAAACTTTTCCTTTAATCTAATATGGGGCTTTCGACTCTAAAATGCTCAACTACACACAAGACAATTCAGGGAAGAAAACACATTAAAGCTCACATACAAATGCTTCATTGCACACAAACAAACACATAGATAAAGGTATGTATTGATACTCATATAATATTGAACTTAACTCTAAACGAAGCTTCGAGTAGCAGTGGGGGGAATAAAGGGATCTTGAAGGCTCCACCTATAGGGACCTTCAAACTGACGAAAGCTCACATTTTCTCTGCTGCTGCTTGCAAATTGCTCATTAACCCCCTAGGGGTACCCTTTCTCTCTCTCTCTCTCTCTCTTCAGCACAAACACCTCTTGTAACTTAGATCAATTCATTCTTTTTTTTAAGTTACAGAAAATTCAGTAGCGGACTATCTAACTCCCTTAAAACATATTAAAAGCGCTCAATTCTGGCCCGATTAAAAGTTCCATCTGGTGGGAAGCGCTCTCCTTTACCTTGAGTCCATTTAACCCAATCAGAAACATATTGGACAATTTCAGGACCGTAATGGACATACATATAAGCATTTGGGGTTCCCTTCAAAGGGGGAACCTGGGGTTTCTTTGATGCCATATTTCCCATTTTTATTTAATAATATATACAAAAATACACACAGAAACTAAATCTTCAACTCCAGGGGACTCGAACCCCTGGCTATACTACTACTACTTTTCAACTCCGGGGACTCGACGCCCTGGGTACACTGATATTACTTTTCAACTCCAGGGGACTCGACGCCCTGGGTACACTAATATTACTTTCCAACTCCAGGTGACTCGAACTCCTGGGTATACTACTACTAATTTTCAACTCCAGAGAACTCGAGCCCCTGGGTACACTAATACTACTTATCAACTCCGGGCACTCGAACCTCTGGGTACATTACTACTACTTTTCAACTGCAGGGGACTCGAACCCCTGGGTGCACTAATACTACTTATCAACTCCGGGCACTCGAACCCCTGGGTACATTACTACTACTTTTCAACTCCGGGCACTCGAATCCCTGGGTACATTACTACTACTTTTCAACTCCAGGGACTCGAACCCCTGGGTATACTACTATTACTTTTCAACTCCGGGGACTCGTATCCCTGGATATACTACTGCTACTTTTCAGCTCCATGGGACTCGAACCCCTGGGTATACTAATACTACTTTTCAACTCCAGGGGACTCGAACCCCTGGGTATACTACTACTACTTTTCAACTCCGGGGACTCGTATCCCTGGATATACTACTGCTACTTTTCAACTCCAGGGGACTCGAACCCCTGGGTATGCTACTACTAATTTTCAACTCCGGGGACTCGAACCCCTGGGTATACTAATACTACTTTTGAATTCCAGGTGACTCAAACCCCTGGGTATACTACTACTACTTTTCAACTCCAGGGGACTCGAACCCCTGGCTATGCTACTACTAATTTTCAACTCCGGGGACTCGAACCCCTGGCTATGCTAATACTACTTTTCAACTCCGGGGACTCGAACCCCTGGGTATACTACTGCTACTTTTCAACTCCAGGGGACTCCAACCCCTGGGTATACTAATATTACTTTTCAACTCCAGGGGACTCGAACCCCTGGGTATACTACTACTACTTTTCAACTCCGGGGACTTGAACCCACGGGTATACTACTACTACTTTTCAACTCCAGGGGACTCAAACCCCTGGGTAGACTATTACTACTTTTCAACTCCGGGGACTCGAACCCCTGGGTATACTACTACTACTTTTCAACTCTGGGGACTCGAACCCCTGGGTATACTAATACTACTTTTCAACTCCGGGGACTTGAACCCCTGGGTATACTAATACTACTTTTCAACTCCAGGGGACTCGAACCCCTGGGTATACTAATATTACTTTTCAACTCCGGGTACTCGAATCCCTGGGTATACTACTACTACTCTTCAACTCCGGGGACTCGAACCCCTGGGTATACTAATACTACTTTTCAACTTCAGGGGACTCGAACCCCTGGGTATACTAATATTACTTTTCAACTCCGGGTACTCGAATCCCTGGGTATACTACTACTACTTTTCAACTCCGGGGACTCGAACCCCTGGGTATACTAATACTACTTTTCAACTTCAGGGGACTCGAACCCCTGGGTATACTAATATTACTTTTCAACTCCAGGGGACTCGAACCCCTGGGTATACTAATACTACTTTTCAACTCCGGGGACTCGAACCCTGAGTACACTAAATTACTGGTCAGACTAATCTCCTAAATACTTAAAGAGATGATTTACCCTAAGAGTCAGCCACAGGCAGGCAAAGGCCGATCGCAAGTCAACGAGCCCCAGAAGCCCAAATGGGGCTGCCGCAGACTGAGGAATCCTTGAACTGCAAGGTCCGTGACTCAAACCTAGGGGTTAGTCATCTCGGTGGAACCTCCAGAAACTGTTGGAGATTAATCACACCAAGGCATCATCTCGTATGTAGAAACCCCATTTATTACTTGTGCACAAGGGAGAACAATATAGCGAGAGTTATTGTACCGTCTCAAAGCAGAATACACAAACACTTGCTGGAAAGCATTTTACAGCTAATCAGTAAATTTTGCACAACTCAAACCGCTTATTTGCATAAGTTTACTGACCAATCCATGTTCCAGTAAATTTCCATTCCCATCACAACAGACATTGTGGTTACGCAAATGCTTATCACAACTTTAATTACATTCGGCCTGAGAAAGAACAACATGGAATGTCTCGGGGCTCATCCTACAACAGTAGTCAGACAAGATGGTATTGTTCTTCAAGGTTGCAATATTTTTCTCTTAGGCCTAGGCAATACTTGGGATCTGTACGTAGTTCTGGGTTAACAATAAATGGATTATGTTTAAACATACAAGTCTCCAGACATCTTAGTGAGGCACCAAACGAACTGTTATAACATGGTGGCAGATAAATGAATGAACCCAGAGCCTCAAAGTAGCTGGAGCAGCACCCCAGAATCCCAAAGTATGAAAAACTAAAGAAAACCAAAGGCTGACCTGAGAGAAGTGTGCCAAAATTGTAGGCACCATTGGAGGTTGCCTAAAAAAGAAAAATTGAAGACACAGTTGGGGGATTTCCCAAATAGACAGCTCAGTTACAGACATAAAGGTTGAAGGACTCAACCAGAGCATGTCCATTGCCGAAATTGATCAAAGAAGACAGAGTCAAGGAATCTGGCCTGATCGTATAAATGCTGAGCAAGTTTCAAAAAGAAAGGAAGAAAAGGTGAAACAAGAAGAATCCATTGTGCAAATGAAAAGCCAAACCTGAGTGAAGACAGAGTCCAAGAGACATAGCCAAATCACAAGAAGGTTGATCAAAATACAGGAAAAAAGCTGTATTTACCTTTTAAAATAGGCAGCAGCTTCAGGATCAGCACATCCAGAACACAGCTGAGGGAGAGCTGCAGCAAAGGGGTCTACAGCCAGCACTATAACATGAGGTTGCTGTGCTGCACTAAAGGGAGGAAAGATTTTTTCAAAAAAAGCCTCCACTTTCAGTGGAGTCCCTGGCTTATTGTTTTAACAAAAGTTCCTGCAGAGTTTACAACTTTTCTTAATTGGCCCGCAATCAAAGCCAGAGCCCGCCGAACATAATAAAGTGCAGGAAGATCAAGTAAGAAAAAAAAAACGACAGTCAGGGAGCCATTTTGAAGAGAGAGAAAAATGGTTCCTGCACAGCCATTCTTAAAAGGGCAGTGAGATTTAGAGCAGTAACTACAAAAATTAAAAGTGGCCATGGATAGAAAATTAGAACCACCAGACCCATTTTGGCCAAGGCAAGGGCTAAGCCAGGCCGGAGATTGGGAGTCTTGGAAAAGAAAGTTTTTAAATTATGGTAGTGCATGAGGATTAAGTAAGGAATCAGAAGAAGTATAAGATAATACGTTTGTATACTTGTTTGGTATATGTGCAAATGAAGTAACCATAAAATAAGGTATAGATGACTCTTCAACCACATTTGGTGAGATATTAAAAGACTCTGATAAACATTTAAAACTCCAAGTTGTAGAAATAGCACATCTCAAAAGAAGGTCTAGAACATCCCCAGTAAAGCATTGAAGAGGCGAGGAGGCCCCAGAGTGAGAAAGGCAGGAGACCCCAGAGCAAGGGAGACAGGAGACCCTGGGCTGAGAGAGGTAATACTCAAGCAAACCACAAGATGGTTGCAGACCATATCAGCGCAATGAAGTGTGAGCCAAAGAGTTTGGTGCCAAAGAAAGGAAAGGCTGAGGAGAAGCCGAAAGGCTTAAAATAGAGCTTTTTGAAAATGTTGATACAGTACCCAAACTGCAACAGTAGGTGGCAGTATGGAGCGAGCAGGTGGCTGTGAATGAAGGAAGGCTATTTGAGATAACCCAAAAGAAACAAAACCTGCAAAAAGAAAATGAAACAATTCCCACAGGAAAATGTTTGTGTCAAAGCTGCCTTGGAAAAATTCAACCAGAAGTACAGCCAAGCACAACAGCAGGCAGAAAAGGCACTCAAAGAAGTTGCAGTCCTGAAAGACTCTTTGAAAAGCCAATATGTTGAAAATATTGAAAAGCCCTGGAAAACATGAGGGACTAAGAAAGATGTTGAAGACTACTTCAGCAACTGCAGTGTTGGAGCTGTCAGTAGTAACAAAGCAATGCACTGGAACGTAGCATGAGTTGGCAAGAGGTCAACTAGAAAATAAACAGTTGAAACATCAGCTGATTGTCCTTCAAAATCAAATGCAAAAGGAGTATGTAACCGTTCAGCACCATGAAGAAATGAAGACTGTCGTGAAAAGCAGAATGGAAGAGCAGCAGAAGAAACTTTAGGAGACTCTTGAATTACAATACAAAGAAAAGATGAAGCAATTGAGCTTTGCAAAGAAAAGGAAAACCTGGTGAAGGACCTTTACATGCAAAAGTATCCCTCAGATCAAAGTTTGTTCCTCTGGAAAATTACGAAGAGAAGCAAAATGAATTTAACATCACTCTGAACAAACTGGAGAACCAGTTGGCAGAGAAGACAAAGCAATATTCAATATTCCAGGAGGAAGCCAAATGGTATAAGAAAGACACTAAAGAGCTAAAGAACTAGCTGAATGGAAAAGAAGAGACCTAGAAAGGAAACGCTGTTGAACTTTCCAAACTGCGAGCAGATAACAAAGCCATGAATAGGAAAATTATAGAACTGAAACAAGTTAATACTTTGCCAGGGGCAGACCTGGCCAACAGTGAAACCCTGGACCCCAAGTCTCTTTGGACCTCCGCTGTTTCTAGCATTTCACAAGGAGTAGATCATACCAATCTTGAACCTGATAATTCGTCTTTGAATATTGTGTGAAAGATTGATTCTTCCAATGTTACAATGAAGTCTTATTGTGCCCAATTGGGATTGACGACTCAAATCATTGATGGTAAACTAGGACGAAATGTCCTTGACAAGCACGAACTCTGTAACAATTGGCAACAGACGGCAGGACTAGGCAAATAACAAGTCAAAGTAACCGTACCGCAATCCGTTCAAGGTACGAAGGTTCATAACCTAACTCCTGAGGGAGGAAACTAGTTCAGTAAGCTACGAGTGAGGGTGGTGCACTTACCCTGCAACAGGTAAGCAACATGAGTAAGAAAGGGGAATCCAACTGGATCCATCAGTATGAGGAGAAATTCTAAGGCGGTGAAGTAAAAGCAGGTAAGGCGCTGATCTCAGTCATGTCTAAAGTGGATGAGCTTTGAAAGGAAGGTGCCTGAATACAAGAACAGGTCAGGTCTAAAAAGATAAAGGCAAGCAAACAGGGAAGAGATCTATGCAAATATATCTGTGCAGTTGAAAATGAAGATAGGGCTCAAGGAGGAAATGATAGGGCATAAGTGTCAGAGAATGAAAGGAACTACAGCAGTCAATTGAGAGCTTTTGCTTGTGAACCCTTGAGTTCAGTGCTATGTCAGGAGACCACACATCTGTGCAAGGGTCAGAGCTGGCTGCTCAAGAGCGTGAGACAAAAAGCTGAAAAGAGAAATAGTTAAAAGATGCATGAGGGCTGCTGAGGGATGAGTCTGAAAAATTTAAGGAAGTGATTGAGTGATCCTTCTGATAATAACTTGTTGAGCTACCCAACTAGTCCAGGCTGTCCAGTAACCCATCACTACCTTAGGAGGATCACCATCATGATGGTGCTGAAAAGGTGTATCAACACGTGGTCTATGGCGGTTCAAAAAGGTGGCTCACCACCACCTTTTTAAGGGCAATTAGGGATGGGCAAGCAAGTGATGCTCACATTCCAAGAGCAAATAAAAGAAGAAATTTGGCTAATTAAGTAAAAAGCAGATGGCGGTTGCTGATTAACAGTTTATTAAAGGAAATTGGAACATCCTTTTATGTGTGCACCAATTGTGAGAGTTTCACCCATGTTGCTGGCACATGTCCTGAGGATGGCCAGGTCTTCCTGGTGGTTCTATCTCCAATAGATTCTGGAATTCACTCAGAGGATCAATTTAAGTTCGTATTTACTTTCAACGACAAACAATACGCCCACAGGAGGACAGGCCGGGTCCAGCTCGCGCTGCCCTATGATTGACAGGCCGGGTCCGGCTCGCGCTGCCCTGTGATTAACAGGCCGGCTCCAGCTCGCGCTGCCCTTTGACAGGCCGGGTCCGGCTCGCGCTGCCCTGTGATTGACAGACCGGGTCCGGCTCGCGCTGCCCTGTGATTGACAGGCCGGGTCCGGCTCGAGCTGTGATCGACTGGCCGGGCCCAGTTAGCGCAGCCCTGTGATTGACAGGCCGACTGCAAACACATTGCTGAACGCGGCCCAGGCAGTCAGCTGACAGTCCATTGTTGACAGCGCACCACACACTAACTTGACAGCCAAACAATCCCGCCCTCCTCGGCAGTTGATTGGGTAAATCCCCGCAAGCGGCGCTGACGCTCCAGTGCTGATTGGTTAGCTGACACATCGCTCAGCGGGCTTGGTTCAAGTTGGGTTGAAGCGCGGCTTGGTGCGGTGATGGTGGGGGCGGTGAGTGATCAGCATCCCGGCTGTAAAGTTGATGGCGGTTTTGGTGGAGATCCCTGAGTGAGAGTGCACTAATGGCTCCCCTGTTGCCTTTTCTTTCCTCTTCAAGGTTTGTGGCCTGGCATCTCCTTGTTAGGAAATGAAGAGCTGTCAAGGAAGTGAGGGTGAGGCCTATGCGCTCAGTGTAAGTATTGGGCCTGTGGTGAGAGGGCCTGACCACCAGAATCAGCCCAGAAGGTGTCCATTCGGCCCATCCTATCTGTGTTGCTTCTGTGACAGAGATTAGTTCCACTCCCCTGCTCTTTCCACAGAGCCCTGTAGACTTTGCCTTTACAAGTCCAATATATCCAATGCCCTAACATAAAAGCAAAATACTGCAGATACTGGAAATCTGAAGTTAAAAACCGAAAGTGCTGGAAGAACTCACCAGGTCTGGCAACATCTGCTGATCACAGAGAAGCAGATTCAACTTTTTGTTTAACGAGTTCTGAAGATGAGTCATATTGGACTCGAAACGTTAACTCTGATTCTTTCTCCACAGATGCTGCCAGACCTGCTGACTTTTTCCAGCACTTTCTGTTTTTATCCAATACCCTGATAAAAGTTAGCATTGAATCTATTTTCTCCACCCAGTGCAACCTAAATCATAACTGTGTGAAAAAGAATGCCTTCACATCTCACCCCTGGTTCTTTTGCCAGTTAACCTTAGTCTGTGTCCTCTGGTTATCAACACTCTTGCTACTGGAAACAGTTTTCCCCTAACTACTCTACCAAAAACCTTCAAAATTTGAACGTTTATTACCTCTCCCTGTAACCCTCTCAACAATTTGAATTTACAGTTTGCCATTAAGGTAGTGGAACATCTGAGGAGCTCCACAGGAGCATTATCAGACAAAAATTGATACTGAGCCAAAGAAGGGGCCATTAGGACTGGGGACCAGATGCTTTTTGTAGGATTTAAAGTGGAGCTTTTAATGAGATGAGAGAGGCAGAGAGATTTTTTTTCTTTGGAGGGAATTCTAGAGCTGGGACCTGGGCAGCTGGAGGCATGGCTGCCAGTGGTACCAAGAAGGAAGTGGGGATTCATGAGCAATTGTTCTCTGCAATTAGGTGAACAACCGTTTCTTCTCCAGTCTCTCCACATCACTGAAGTCCCATATTCCTGGTTCCATTGTAGTAAATATCCTCTGCTCCCTCTCCAAGACCTGCATACACATCCTAAAGTGCGGTGCCCAGAATTAGATACAATATTCCAGCTGAGGTGTAGCCAGTGATTTATAAAGAATTAGTGTAACTGCCTTGCTTTTGTATTCTAGGCCTCAATTTATAAAGCCAAGGATCCTAGATGTGTTTTTAAACGGCACAATCAACATGTTTGGCTGCCTTCAAAGATTTGCGTACATATGTGTGAACCTTTGCTGAACACAGACACAATGATGTAGAATTTGCAGAACAGAAACCATTTGATCCAACTGATCTGTGCTGGTGTTTATATTCATTTATACTTCATTTAACTCTATCAGTGTACCCTTCTGCTTCTTTTTCCGTCATGTACTCATCGAGCTTCCTCTTAAGTTCAGCTTCACTACTCACCTCAGCCACCCCTTGTGATAGCAAGTTCCACATTCTAACCACTCTCTGGATAAGAGGCTTGTTGTTAAGTCTTTATTGACTTTATTGTGTCATATTTATGACCACCAGTTTTTTGAAGGTGGAAATGCCTTCATATCTACGCTATCAAACCCCTCCATAATTTGAAAAACCTCTATTAGATCAACCTTCAGCTTCTCCTTTTTGTTATGTGGCACAGAATTAGCAGAATACCCTAGGCTGATATGAATGAAAGAGATACTGTCCTTACTAATTTATTGTGCTGTCTGTGCCTGTCCCAATGGAGGACAATCTACATGTCAGTTATATGTGTTAGAAATAATGCAGTATGCCTGGCAGCAGATAGCATGGCATTCAAATATTTTTACTCTGCAGCTTGTTGCCCTGCTGTTTTCTTTAATATGCAAGTATTTTTAATCAAGCAGGTTATAGACTATTTGAGTTGAAAGCACAATGATGGCAATGTCTGTTGGAGAAAGTCAGATCCAAAGGATAATCCGAGACCTAAAAGGTAAGGATTGCTAGATTTGCTCTCAACACATCTCTCTTCCCATGTGTATGGATTATAAATAAATAGAGTACACACTCTTTCAATGTCGATGTTGAAATATCACCCGATGAAGGACAAATGTTCAGTTTTCCTTGAAGCTATCAGTGGATTTTGCACCTCTGCTGTTAAGGAAACAAGCAGACAGCTTCTGGGGGATGTCTTCCAGATCTTCCTTGACCAGTCACCAGAAGGCTCACGATAGTGACACTGACAATATCCCATCCAATCTTCATAACCTAAAGAGAAGCTATGGTCCTGATCTGGGGAGGCTACAGTTGTGAACTCCAGGTAGTGAGGGACTGACTATCTTCTCATTGCCAGTTCCCATATGGCTCAGTACATAAACCTAATGTGTAACTGAACAATACTCATTAGATTCAATCCCAACTGGATCTTGAATTAGCTAATATAACCAGGCTGATTCTAAGGGTTCTAAAATCAGCCAAGTGGAAAATCAACCTGGGTTCCACCTTTGTCGCAAACTCTGTTGGAAGTGTATGTGTGGTAAAATTTTCTATCCATCCCCGGTTCCATCTCCGTAGTCTCTTGATTTTGCTTTATTGATTGCTCAGCGATCTGGCGAGCTGTAGACAATGGCTCCTAGAGGGGGCAGGAGAGGCCGAATCATCTTCTGCCTGGCACCCAACCAAGTTGACACTGGAGGGCAACCAGGAGGGAAATCAGGGGCAGGCGAGTGTAAACGGGGACCCCTGGGGAAGGTCCCTGGGAGAGCGGAGAAGGTAGAACCACAGCGATGGGAGGGAAAGGAGATGACATCATGGCTGGAGGGGTTGATGGTGGGATGAGGGGCGCCAGCATTTGAGGTTGGTGATTGAGAGAGAGAGAGAGAGGCAATAAATGATGTAGGGGAGGTTAAGGCTCCCTTGAGGGGCTGTGGGGAGTACAACTGCTCCTTCTGGCCTACAAGGAGTGCTCAGAAAGGCACTTACCTTCGGGAGCTAGCTGTTCCCCACTTCCTTTCACTGCTGAGTTTCCTGACTCCTGAAAGCCCGATTTAAAAATGCTAATTAAGTGCCCCGCCTCTCTGCATTTAAACACTGATGACCGTGAATTGATTGTGCATTGATTGAAGAATGCATCTATGTCGAAGAGAATTGAAGTAAGAGGGGGAAACTTGGAAATTGGTCTGGGAAAGTCTGTACAATCTGGCAGAGCAACTGAAAGAGTTAATGGATATTGAGCTAGAAAAACAAGAGAACATCGGTGCCTGAATTTTGAGCAATTTGGAGTTTATGAAAGGTGGAGGATGTGAAGCCAGCAAGAAAAATGCCAGTGAAATTCACCTTGGACAGGAGAAATTCATATTGGACAGTCGTGCAAATCATGTAATTTGAACTTGATGGAAAAGCAAAATCGTGCAGGCTGACAATTCTCTATCACCAGTCAAAATGATTTTTTCAAGGTGACTCAAGCACGGATTTGGATAGTGGCAGCTGTTGGAGTTAACGTAGAAACGGAGAAGTGGAAGTAAGTGGCCCTGGTGCTGAATCATGTGTGGTTTGAAACACAACCTCTTGATGCCCCCCATTCTGCCTGTTAATTGTATACGAATTGGGTGTTTATACATATGTTCGGACCTACAAAATGTGTGTCTTTGTAAATAAAAGTTTATTAGTGTATTAAGATGAGGCTCCAATGTTCTATCCTTTACCACCTGGCTATCTGAGTTGTAACACTGCCTACTGTTAGCATTTTGGATGTACAGGAAAGCAAAGTACAAGCCGAGAATGGGTGAACATTGTCCCTTTAGGATTAAATAGAAAGGTGTGAAAGTTTGTGATGTTTCAGAGGGATGCCATGGTGACTGTTAATGTATTCTGTCACTAAGCTGATGCAACCACTCAATTCCTCATCTCATCATCTCTTATGACAAGAGTAGAATGCCTCTCCATCATCTTTACTGCCAGCTCCTCGTGGCAGGGGAAGAGATTGTAAGTGTTAAAAGTTGCTGCTCATTCACTGACAAAAGGAAGAATCTAGAGCCAGTCTTTCCTTAATATTAGTTTATTCACATAACTGAGAGAACACAGACGTAAACTCCCTTTTCCTCTCTCCCACACAGGTGGAAACTAGTTCTTATATACTTAAGAATAAAGCCTTACCTTTCCCCAATTAGTAACAGCTTGTTCATTTACAACTAGAGCATGCACTTGATTGTCACAGGTTTCCTACATTAATAGGAAGAACCTGAAAATCAGAGATATTCCCTGCCTGTGCCTTGCCTCTTGTGGGCATTGTGCCTCAGTTTCTTCTGCAACACAATTGGGCGAAAGCTGTCAATGGATTATGTTAGGAACTAGAGATAGTTGAAGTAAGTTATATTTGTATTTGTGGGTGTTAGGAATGAGTTTTAGCTTTAAGTTTGATTTGTATTTCTGTATTGGCGTGTTAAGAAAGGGAGAACTTGAATTTTAGTTTCACTTTAAAAGATGCTTGCATTTTAATTAGGTTTTACAACTCTTGAAGGAGAGTTAAAACCAACACAGAGTAGAAAAATCTTGGCTGTTGCCTAGCGACAGGAGGACCACACAGGGACACAGAGAGAAACAGAAAAGCAATTTGAGTTCAGTTGGTCATTATGCTCTAAGGTGAAGGGAGCAGTTTAAGTCTCTCTCTAGATGACACTAGCGCACTGTTGAGGAAAATAAGTCTAAGAGTCTTAGATGAGTTGCTGTAAAGTTAAAGTAACATTGAATGTCAAATGAGTTCTGGATCTCAAGGAAGATATCAAGTTGTCAGCATTCTACTGGGAGAGGGAACTGCAGAGAGCAGGTCATAAAGGAAAAAGAGAAAGGCCCAAGAAGCACTTTAAGTTAAGTCAAAGGAAAAGGTCAGGAATTTGGAACAAGATCCTGTTCAGTGGAAATGAAAGCAAAGAACAGAGAGAAAGACTCCAAGCTTAAAAGGGAGGAAGCTGCAGGAGGCAGACTTGAAGCAAAATAGACTTGCCAGAAGATCCAAGGAGATAGCCAAGGTCTGTGACTCCTTACTATGGGCCTGTGAAGCAGTGGTGTTCTGTTGACAAGGCTGAGCATTTAAGAGAGTGTGCATGGAAGAAAGCTTGAATGTACTTGGCGATCCGGGAGAGAGGAACATTGGAAGGAGAGTTTGAAACCCTGGAGGTGGATTCTTGTGGAAGGTGTCGAGAGAAAGCGTCGTTTTGGAGAAGATTCCAAGCGGGTTCTTTGAGAGTGGAGATTGGAAACCCCCTTGTGAATGGTGGAGCTCATTGAGGCCAGTTAGCTCACAGTGTGACAAGCACCTGTGGGGAGGTCCATAGTATCTGTTTGGGGTGGCATCTGACACTTGATTTCAAAGTGTAGTGTGCCTGACCACAGGTCATCTGTTGGTTTACGTGGACTGTGCACTTACTGTGAGCATTAGAGCATAAGATAGCTTTTGTAACTTGTGTTATCCTTACGAATCTTCACAAATCTGTAAAGGTATAGTTGTGGGTGAAGGAGTACTGTCATATAGCCCATCTTTTCTTGTTTAATAAATGTTTCATTCTTTTGTTAAAAGTCCATCAGCTGACTCCTGGGACTCTGTTCAATAGCTGCCCTCCATATTTCCTAACAAAAAATAAATTTAGGATTTATCAAGCTGGGTTCCACCCTGTGATCTAACTTGTCCAGTAGTAACATCAGCTGGGATCATAACGAGTGTCACAGGTGGCATAGGACAGTTAAAGTAAGAGATTTGTTGGTATCACCCTGATAAAGTGGAGGAAGGGGTTTTTAATGTCGTGCATGCAAGTAATTACTGTTAGGGCATCTGGATATCCATACTGTAAGGTCTTAAATTGGTGGCTCCCCCACCAGAGTACATTGTAAATGATTAGTTTTGCAGTGTTTACCTTTTGAGAATTTTTTAAAAATTTATTCATTCATGGGATGTGGGTGTTGCTGGCCAGGCTAGCATTATCGTCCATTCCTAATTGCCCTTGAGAAGGTGGTGGTGAGCTGCCTTCTCGAACCGCTGCAATCCATGCGGTGTCAGTGCACCCACAGTGCTGTTAGGGAGGGTGTTCCAGGATTTTGATCCAGTGACATTGAAAAAAATTGCAATTATAGTTCCAACTCAGGATGGAGTGTTGCTCGGAGGACAACATGCAGGTAATGGTGTTCTGCTGCCCTTGTCCTTCCAGGTGTTAGAGGTTGCAGGTTTGGAAGGTGCTGTTGAAGGAGCCTTGGTGAGTTGCTGCAGTGCATCTTGTAAATGGTACACGTTGCAACCACTGTGGTGGAGGGAGTGAATGTTTAAGGTGATAGATGGGGTGCCAATCAAGTAGGCTGCTTTGTCCTAGATGGTGCCAAGCTCCTTGAGTATTGTTGGAGCGGCACTCATTCAAGCAAGTAGAGAGTATTCCTTCACACTCTTGACTAGTGCCTTTATAGATGGTGGACAGGCTTTGGGGAGTCAGGAGATGAGTTACTCACTGCAGAATTCCCAGCCTCTGACCTACCCTTGTAGCCACAGCATTTATATGGCTATTCCAGTTTAGTTTCTGGTGAATGGTAACCTCCAGGACACTGATAGTGGAGGATTCAGCGATGGTAATGCCATTGATTGCCAAGGAGAAATGGTTAGATTTTCTTTCGTTGAAAATGGTCATGGCCTGGCACTTTGTGGCCCAAATGTTCCTTTGCACTTATCAGCCCAAGCCTGAGTGTTGTCCAGGTCTTGCTGCATACGGAGACAGACTGTTTCACTTATCTGAGGAATCATGAATGGTGCTGAACATTGTGCAATCATCCGCAAACATCCCCACTTCTAACCTTATGATGGAGGGAAGATCATTGATGAAGCAGCTGAAGATGATTCGGCCTAGGACACTACCCTGAGGAACTCCTGTAGCAATGTCCTGGGACTGAGATGATTCACCTCTAACATCCACAACCATCTTTCTTTGTGCTAGGTATGACTCCAACCAGTGGAGAGTTTCCCCCTGATTCTCATTGACTTCAGTTTTACTTGGGCTCTTGATTACACGCTCAGTTAAATACTGCTTTGATGTCAAATGAAGTGTGTGCTAGTGCCTCAGGAGGAGTCAAGCTAAGTGAACTGAGTCCTTTGCCACTAACCTGCTGAACTGTTGCCTACTGCTGCAGTCTTCAGGCAGAACTGGGGTTTTTGTAAAGGCAGCATGCTAACTTCCAATTACCTCAGCAAGTTCTTCCCATCTTTATGCCAGATTTGCATCCATGAATACTGTAAGTAACATGAAAGTAAGCTGACCTATGAAATTCTAGTGCCTCATTGGTGTAAATGCAGCACAACTCACCTCATGAAATATTGGGGAATTTGTTTATCGTTACATCAAAGAAAGCATGCCTTTGGTATTTTAAGAGAAAAGTGGCGGCAGATTCGTGAAGACAGTTAGTGGCTTAACAACTGATGGTAAAGAACCAATGCAGAAAATGAGAGAAGAATGGAAAGATGTTCTGATTAGGATTGATGAAAGTTAATGATTAAGACTGAAGGATGTTAATACTTGAGTATTAATATTAACATATTAGATTAAATTTTGAGATAACGTGGAATGTATTGGTTTTATAGATGCGATTTCAGAGTTAAATCGAGAACACAAGGAAAATGGTGACCCAATCACTGATGATAGCACCAACCTGCACAAATGCTGCTTAAAATTAGAATACCTCCTTCAGGTAAGGAACCTGGAAGGCAAGTAGTTTTACTGTAGGCTTTGTATTATTAAAAGAGATTTACAGTAGTGACATCACTTTTATTTTATTTGTGCATCTTGGAACACATCAGTGATAGAAGAATTCAGATGGTTGGTGTCCAGCAGCGCTAGCACAAAAGCAGAATTAAACTAGTCTATAAACTTTTGTAGTATGTTGTGCGAGAAATGTTAGGTTATTGTTTATTCACGGTAAAATGGTTATTCAGCTTGGTGAGTTTTATTACAGTTTTCAAAAATGGGCTTGGTACGTCAAATTTATTACAATAAAATGAGGCCTGAACAGGTAAGAGTGATTACAATAAAAATAAAAGTTGGATAGGTAAAAGTTATCATCATGTATACAGGAACTGGGTTGGCAAATCTGATTATGATAACAACACGGTATGGGTAAGTGAGATTTATTACAATAAAAGTATGATGATACAAATTAGGGACTACCCCAGATACCTTAACAAAAACAAAAATACCTGGAAAAACTCAGCAGATCTGGCAGCATCTGCGGAGAGGAGCATAGTTAACGTTTCGAGTCCGAATGACCCTTCAACAGAACTAAGTAAAATTAGAAGAGAGGTGAAATATAAACTGGTTTGAGGGGGGTTGGGACAAGTAGAGCTGGATAGAGGGCCAGTGATAGGTGGAGATAACCAAAAGATGTCACAGACAAAAGGACAAAGAGGCACTGAAGGTGGTGATATTATCTAAGGAATGTGATAATTAAGGGTAGAAAGCAGGACAAGCAAGGTACAGATAGCCCTAGTGGGGGTGGGGTGGGGTGAAGGAATCAAAAAAGGCTAAAAGGTAGAGATAAAACAATGGATGGAAATACATTTAAAAATAATGGAAGTAGGTGGGAAAAGAAAAATCTATATAAATTATTGGAAAAAGAAGGTGGGGAGGGAAATCGGAAAGGGGGTGGGGATGGAGGAGAGAGAGAGCTCATGATCTAAAATTGTTGAACTCAATATTCAGTCCGGAAGGCTGTAAAGTGCCTAGTCGGAAGATGAGATGCTGTTCCTCCAGTTTGCGTTCAGCTTCACTGGAACAATGCAGCAATCCAAGGACGGACATGTGGGCATGAGAGCAGGGTGGAGTGTTGAAATGGCAAGTGACAGGGAGGTCTGGGTAATGCTTGCGGACAGACCGAAGGTGTTCTGCAAAGCGGTCACCCAGTCTGCGTTTGGTCTCTCCAATGTAGAGGAAACCTCATTGGGAGCAACGAATTCAGTAGACTAAATTGAGGGAAGTACAAGTGAAATGCTGCTTCACTTAAAAGGAGTGTTTGGGTCCTCGGATAGTGAGGAGAGGGGAAGTAAAGGGGCAGATGTTGCATCTTCTGCGGTTGCATGGGAAGGTGCCATGGGAGGGGGTTGAGGAGTAGGGGCTGATGGAGGAGTAGACCAGGGTGTCCCGGAGGGAACGATCCCTACGGAATGCCGCCAGGGGTGGAGAAGGGAAGATGTGTTTGGTGGTGGCATCATGCTGGAGTTGGCAGAAATGGCGGAGGATGATTCTTTGAATGCGGAGGCTGGTGGAGTGATAAGTGAGGACAAGGGGGACCCTATCATGTTTCTGGGAGGGAGAAGAAGGTGTGAGGGCTGATGCGCGGGAGATGGGCCGGACACGGTTGAGGGCCCTGTCAACCACCGTGGGTGGAAAACCTCGGTTAAGGAAGAAGGAGGACATGTCAGGAACTGTTTTTGAAAGTGGCATTATCAGAACAGATGCAGCGGAGGCGAAGGAACTGAGAGAATGGGATGGAGTCCTTACATGAAGCAGGGTGTGAGGAGCTGTAGTCGAGGTAACTGTGGGAGTCGGTAGGCTTGTAATGGATATTGGTGGACAGTCTATCACCAGAAATTGAGACAGAGAGGTCAAGGAAGGGAAGTGCCAGAGATGGACCATGTGAAAATGATGGAGGGGTGGAAATTGGAAGCAAAATTAATAAATTTTTCCAGATCCAGACGAGAGCATGAAGCAGCACCGAAGTAATCATCAATGTACTGGAGAAAGAGTTATGGGAGGGGGCCGGAGTAGGACTGGAACAAGGAATGTTCCACATACCCCATAAAGAGACAGGCATAGCTGGGGCCCATGCGGGTACCCATAGCCACACATTTTATTTGGAGGAAGTGAGAGGAGTTTAAGGAGAAATTGTTCAGTGTGAGAACAGACGGAGGAGAGTAGTGGTGGATGGGGATTGTTGGGGCCTCTGTTAGAGGAAGAAGCGGAGAACCATCAGACCATCCCAGTGGGGGATGGAGGTGTAGAGGGATTGGACGTCCATGGGAAGAGGAAGCGGTTGGGGCCAGGTACCCCAGATACCTTCTCTGGTTTGATGGTGTCCATCATTTTCATAATTGGTTTCATTTTTATGGGAGTTGACTAACAAAGATTTGTTGGAGGCAAAATTTTATAGCCCTGAAAAGGGGTTTGTGGATTGGAATGTGGCTTAACCTGCGCCGGTTGCTTCAGTTGCAGGCAGCACACCAGCTTCATGTTATTTGCAAATTAACATGATTGCAGTCTGCAGTCAGTATTAACTGCGCTGTTAAGTGCCTGCACACTTCGGCAGAGGGCCCAAAATCAAGAGACAAGCAACAGTTAAAGTTAAAAACAAAAACAGAATTACCTGGAAAAACTCAGCAGGTCTGGCAGCATCGGTGGAGAAGAAAAGAGTCGACGTTTCGAGTCCACATGACCCTTCAACAGAACAGTTAAACAGTTTAACAGTTAAAGTTAGCCTGCACTTCTTAAAGCCAGCCTGCATTACTTAAATGGGCAGTGCACTGTGGCAGGAGAAGATTTTGGCAGTCATTCTACAACTGATTCTTCCTGTTTCAAAACCCTCTCTATTTATATGAATTTGACAGACAGGAAAAAAACAGCTGGTCCATCGACCAGGCTCTCATCACTTGATGCCTGAAACATTGTGAGTGGACGTTTCCTTCCCCTCCTGATTTCTGGCAGCCATGCAATCTAGCAGAGGCAAAAAAATATATAGGCCTAAATTTTGCACTCGTTGGGCGCACACAGGTTGACTGGCCTGGAAGCGGACGCGAAATGTGCTTCCAGCTGCAATCGGCCTCCAAACGCAATTTCATGCTAGCTGGCCAATTAACGGGCAGCCAGCATGAAACGCGCACTGAGAAAGCCTTAGTGCTGCCGGGGGAGTGGCAGAAACTAGCCCTGACTGCAATTGAACTATTGAAGATACAGAGAACGGGGTTACAGAACACTTCTCCCGTTTCTTTAATCACCCTAGGATGGATATTATCCAGACCAGGAACTCTATCAATTTTGAGGCTTCCTAATCTATTGAAGATTACATTACTGTCTATTTTCGTAGCAATAATATTATTTAATACAGAACTATTATTGTGGCCAAGTCATTGTGAAGAGATTGAATTTGTACTGAAAGACTCTCTTTAGGTTTTCGTCCTTGTAGTGTGTGTGGCATATGTACAATTGCAAAGTTTAGCCTTGACATTGTTTTTTTATTCATATCTTTTGTTACAGTTTGACCAGAAGGAAAAAACTACTTTTCTCGGCAACAAGAAAGACTACTGGGATTATTTCTGCAATTGTTTAGCCAAGGTGAAAGGAGCTAATGATGGAATTCGCTTTGTGAAGTCTATCCCAGAGGTAAGAAGGTGAAGTTCTCCAGAGGACGATTAATCACTTAGCAGTACTATGGCTATTTATGCATTTCCTTTCAAATTTCTTGATCTGGATTGCAGATAAGAGTTTCTCTGAATTTTCTGGCAAATAGTAGAGAGTTTACTTGAATATTTTGAAGCATATGGATTTTTTTTCAATTTATTAGTAGTAATTATTAACAAAGAGCTAAATGTATGCGTCTAGCCAGACACTCTAAATTAGAGAGCGTTCATTCACAAGGCATCCAGCGTGATATGTTCTATGTGGAGCCATCGGGCGGTATTTACCAGAGTTGACGAGGTCCTTGTTCGCCAGTTGGAAAACTGGTGCAAGCCCTGTGTCACCTCACGGAGGGAAGGCCCTCCATTAACTGGACAGCTGGAGGACTTCCCCAGGATCAAGGACCCGCGGTGGGGAAGTCTCGCCAGCTGTGAGCTGCCAGCCAGTCAGAGGCTGACAGCTCTATTGGAATGGCAGGGCCACTGGGAGGTGGCGGCTACTGCCAATACTAGACCCACCCGAAGCCTAGGATCACAGGAGAGTGATGGCAGGAGTTGCGGGGGAGAGGGGATCAGCGAGGGCAGCTCTCAGTGGGTGGGCACTCTCACCGAGTGCCTTTGAATGAGGCCCCCTCAATGCAGGGGCCTGCAAGCTAAAGCACGTGGGTTTGCATGCCGTTCTACCCATATGGTGAGCTCCCTGCCCCCTGCTGGGTTAATCCCATTGGCGGTGGAATGAGGCGCTTAAGTGGGCATTAATTGCTAAACTGGCAGTGAGACGAGAATGCCACCCCCAGGCTTTCCTGCCATGGAGGCTGGAAGGTAGCGGGGTTCCCACTTGCCACCTCCTATCTGATTAAATGGGACCCCCCACCCCTGCATCACGGGAGGTTATTAAATTCTACTGAAAATGTCTAACCTTTGGGATTGACATTATTTTGGATATCTTGTAATTTCATTTGGAGAAGTTGCAGTGTTTAAGCCCATTTCGCCTTAAAAAAAAGAGGGAGAGGAAATGGTAAAATACAAAATAGAATGAGAATGCAGCAATCCACTAAGATGCTACCAGAGCTAAGGTGCTTTAATTGTGAGGAGAGGTTATTGAACTGCTTTGTTGCCATTGTAACAAATACATTTGAGGAAAGTGTGTTCAGTACTGAGTGATTTTGGTAAAGTAAATTTTGACAAACTTTTTCCACTGGTTAGTAAATTAGTAACTAGAGGGCAGAGATTAAAAATAATCATCAAAACAATTATGGGAGAACTTAGGAAGAATTTTATTTTTATTCAGCCAACTGTTAAGATCTATCCTACCAGAAACGGTGGTAGTAGCAGAATCCATAATAATTTTTCAAAGTGAAATGGATAAATATTCAAACAAATAAAATTCAAATTGAGTCAAGGTAAATGGGGGTGAGAGTGGGGTTGTAGGAATAGTGGTAGTAGAGAATTGATTTGTCGAAATGGGTTTCTGAAATTGGGTATTTTTTTTTCTTTTGTTTTTACCCTTACCTAAAGTTAGTATTACCAGTGTTTCGGAGAATGGTGCATGACCCTTCAGGATGAGCATGGGTGGGCCTGATGGCTAACTTTCTTTTTGTAAGTGTATATGCAAAAGTAAATACTTTTGAGGTTATTACTAATAAGCATCAATGAATGTATTGTTATGCTTTTCATTGTGAGACAATTTTTTTCTGGGCACGATAAATTCCTTGAATTAAATGATGCTTTCAATTTTTAAAGCTGAAAACCTCCCTTGGGAAAGGACGAGCATTCATTCGGTATTCTTTAGTCCATCAGCGCCTGGCTGATACTATTCAACAATGTTTGATGAACGTAAAAGTCACAAGGTAAGCTACAGATGTTTGAATTCTTCAAGTTACACCACAAAAGAGGGATTTATTAATAATTTAAGAATAATTAAGGTGCTGCAAGCATTTTGAAGTTTGTTACAAGAATTGCTTTGTGGGCTCTATTCTATGTCCTTTAGTTGGTGTTTAACATTATTCAGTTGAAATTACCTCCACTGTAGTGCCCTGGGTTAGGGAAGGGGAAATCATTCACAATTCCTGCTCCTAATCATTATTCAGTGCCCCTTATTGGAAGTGTGCATGAGTGGATGTTGGGTGTCTACAGACTTGGCTGTAACACCTGATGTGGTTGAGTAGTTTGGCACCACTCACTGTCTCGACTCACACATGAAGATTGTGTGAGTTACCAGAGGGCAGCCAGCACCTGTGGAACCACACATCAGGATGGAATTCCAGGGAAAGGGGAGGGGTAATTGACAGAAAAAGGAAGTAGTAAAATCTGACTGATAAGTTATATGTTGGTGTGTGTACAATACCCCTGCACCCTCTTTCCTTGCCAATGACATAGCAGCTTAGAGGAACAAGGGTGACAAGCACATGGGGACACCACCACCTACCTGAAATTTCCCCTCAAAAGTTACACCGTATCCTTATTTGGAAATATAAGGCCATTTCTTCAGTGTCACTGGGTCACTATCCTAGAACTTGTTACTTAACAGCACTGTGAGTGTACTTACATGGGCTACAGTGGCTCAAGAAGGTGGCTCACCACCAGCTCCTCAAAAACAATTGGGCCTAGCCAGTAAATGCTGGCCTATAGCCAGTGATGCCCACACCCATGATCAGATGAATATAAAAAGTACCATTGTTGCCAGTTATACTTCTGTGCCGTTGTTCACTAGGACTTGCACTGAGCTGACCGTGGTGATGCATGTTCCAAATTAACTGCTCTTCTTGGTCACAGAAAAGCAAAGAACTTATATTCCTTCCCCTTGAAACATTGGGGGATTGAAAATATACTGTTTATTGTGTCCAATAAAGTATTGTCTTAAAGTTATTTATTTCCTCACTAAATTAATCATTTTATTGCTGTTAACATGCTTTTACTTAATTATTAGTTCAAAGGAGGTCTTGTGGTGCAGTGGTAGTATCCCTACCTGTGGGCCAGAAGCTCCAGGTTCAAACCCCACTTCAGGACTTGATAGCCGTGGAAGGTGCATTCATAACCTGGCCAAACAGGTTGATTATTAGCCTGTAAATCCTTCCAATTGGCCTGATGGCGGACGGTGAGGGGTATTGGGTTTAATGTTGTGTAAGCACTGATGGAATATATGTTTAAAAATAACCCAGAGGATGAAACGGTTATTCTATCGAACAGTACAATTCCATCCAGAATCTATATGTAATTATGATGGATTTCTCTCCCACACCATCTACTCTTACAATAGCACTATTTTCTTTCATCATTCTCCACTGGGGAAATAAAAATGAGTGCTGCTAACATCAATGTAAACTTCTCAACAGATAACAATGCAATTCTTTTTAAAAGGTGGCAGCTGACCCTAAATGAACTCTATGTTGTGGGAGTCTGTTCCACATCCATTATCCTATGGGAACAAGTTTTTCTGTTCTGTACTCATTTCCCAGTAAAATAGTGTGTTTAATTCAACCTTATCTGCACCTTTCATTTTATAGGCATGTATTACAATTCTCATTAATTTCTCTCTAGTCACTTGAACAAAATTTGTCACTTAATGCCCGGAATTATCCTGGTCATTCCTCGCTGAAGCTGTTCTAATGTTTGCATATTTTTGGGGTAAGGTGAACAAAGCAGCAAATTCAGGCTTCCCATAACCCACACAGTATAATTTATGACGACATAGCCCAATGTCTTCAAGCTGCTCCTTCTTCCCATTTTGATCAACAACTGCTTCAAATTGACCAAATGTTTCCAGGATATGATCAGTGATCATCCCAATTCATTTTTCATATCAGCCTCCATCAGTGAGTACCCTTTCTTGTTAGCTGCTGCTTACTGTTAACTGTTGCTACATACACTACACTACACTACATTGACCTATGTTAAAACCCATTTGCCATATCTCAGTCCAGCTTACATGATTGGTCCAATTTTTTCTGAGGATAGTCAATCTGTTCTTTGCTCATGATGAAAGCACTTCGACCACGTAGTCAGCATATTTAGTATCATTAAAACTTCAGAATCATTGAAACTATTGGGTCCAAGATCAAATCCCTTTGGAACTGCATGGGTTACTTTTTTCCCAAAAAAGCATTTTGCATTTATCATCATCCTCCAAGTTAATGTTTATTCCATTTTGGCAACCTGGATTGGATCCTAACATTTTCCTCTAGACTCACTTCATCAAATGCTTTTGAAAATCCAAATCAAGAACATCTAATAAATTTGCCTTAAAGAATTAGAGGAAGTTTGTGAGGCTCCTGATTACTACTCCCTATGTGTACTTTAGTTAGTAGAATGCTGTAAAGCAGTTTTGCTATTGGGGATGTGGATCATGAGCTAACTGGCCTGTATTTACCAGGCTTATGCTGTAAGTTTTTTTTTTGAATATTGGAACTGCATCTGTTATCCTGTGTATGGGTGCTTCTCCAGTATTTACAAGATAGTGAAAAGTATCAACTAAAGCATCATTGACTTCCTCCTTTAATTCCTTGAGGATTCATCCTAACTTATTAAATGGATTTTTATAAGTTCAGGATATCAAGGAATTTGAAACAAAGGCTACAGAGCATATAGAGTTGAGCTACAATCAGCCTTGATCAAATGGAATGCTGGAACAGGTTCAAGGAGCTAAATGGTTACTCATGTTCTTATGTTTCCATTATTCTCATGAGCCTTGTGGATACCTAATCCTTCCACTATCTGTGTTGCATATTCTTTATGAACTCTTACACATATTGTAGATTATGTAGCCCCATATAGGATTGATGAGAATTTTTTTTTACACAGCGAGTTGTTATAACATGGAACGCACTTTCTGAAAGGGTGATGGAAGCAGGTTCAATAATAACTTTCAAAAGGGAACTGAATGAATACTTGAAGGTGGAAAATTTACAAGTTTATGGGAAAAGGGCTCTTGCAAAGAACCGGCATAGGCACGATAGACTAAATGGCGTCCTGAGTAGTATCATTCCATTATTTTATTTGATGAGAATTTGTGTGCAGTTTTGCACTGTGGGAACAAATAAAGTGTGGTCTAGTTTAATTTCCAATAAATTAACCAGCATGTACTTTGATAAGGCTCTGGAAGTGATCTGGATGATTGTCATTATGTATTGCTGATTTGTGGAAGATTGCTCATTATCTTCTTGGTAACCAAGGGTACCAAGAAGAGTTTGTTGTTAGTGTTTTAAGTGTCTCAGGAACAGTTTGTGAATTTCTTTTGTGATGATGTAAACCTTGTTTTGTGATTTTAATGATTTTCCCTCAATTTTTAAAGTGACTGGTACTATGCACGAAGCCCATTGCTGAAATCTCATCTCTGTTCTGACATCGTCGATCACCTCTATGAATTAAATGAAGTGCAGTTTGACTTGGCCTCTAGAGGGCATGATTTGGATGCTACTTGGCCAACTTTTGCACGGTAATACACATTTATTTGCATTGGGTTGGATAATTAATGGTCTGTCAACTGAAATTGATTGTACTGATTGTAATGCATCAACATGCCCAATGTACTATGGAGTTTATTAGGCCAGTAAGTAATGATTATTACTCACTAATACAACGACTCCAGCTACTATATGTACAGACATTTTACTTTGCAGTGATTACATAGTTGCATGAGTCTTGACATGAGGTAATGGCTTTAAAAGATGAAGGGCTCTAATCAGTGTTTAAAATGATAATAGGCTTCAATAGGGCAATGGTGGAGGAACCCAGAACAAGGGAGTACACTCTCGGAATTAGAGCTAAGCCTTTCAAAAAGCAGGTATAAAATCAGGAAGCCCTTTTCATTCAAAGGTTGGAATTTTACAGCCCAGCTGCACGGGGACGGGTCCATAAAATGCGGTGAGCCATTCTAAACCCCATTGACTTCAGTGGGACTGTAAAATCCTGCTGGTGTAACATTCCACTCAAAAGGTAGTGGAACATGCTTCCTAAGTGGCAGTGAATGTTGAATGAAGTGCAATTTTCAAGACAAAAGATGTATAGATTTTTGTTAGGTTGCATGTTAAGGGGTGATTTGACACCTCATACTGCATTGTTCACAAATAAAGAATGACTTCTAGGAGGTTTGACAATGTGTAGGGGACTCTATACCAGCACTAAGAACTCCTTTGGTCGAGGAAGTGTAAAAGATGATTACCAAAAAACCTGTAATTTCTCATTGCAATCAATAAAAGTGAAAGGTAAACCAGAACCAAATGCATACTTGGGAACGTTATAACTTAGAAATACCTACAGAATTAATTGGTAAAGTAAAATGAAATCCGATTTACGCAACTACTCTAGACTGTTTCTAGGTTCTATAGGACATATAAGCTATTTTTAGTTCTAAGTATAACTGACATTTGTGTAGTGCCTTTAACACAAAGTGTCCCACTGGGGATAAAAGCCCCAGCCATTGTGGTAGAATTTGGAGCAGTGACAAAATTTGGTCAAAGAGATGAATTTTAAGAAAACTCTTAAAGTTGGAAGTGCTGAAGACTCTTTTGCCATTGGTTGGAAGAAAGGGTTAACAATGAGTCAAAGGCTTGGAAAGAGACAGAAGCATGAAAAAGGTTACAGAGGCCAGATTTGTTAAACTATAGGGAGATTTAAAATTCAACACCTTGGAAGGCAGGCAGATAAAGTAGTCAAACCGGGAGGTGTAGTAATAGAAAAGTAGCACACTTAGTGTGGGATACAGTGGGCCAGATTTTCAAATGGCCCCCAAGGTGGGACCGGAGGCAGACAGGCCCACAATTTCCTAACCACTGGCCGCTGTGCCAGTCTCCTGCCATGATCACAATTCTGAGCCATTTTCGTTCAGGCATGGTCGGGGGTTGGTGGCTACGTGTCCGCAAGCAGCAGGTAGCTCGTTAGGCCTATTAGGGGCACTCTCCACATGCTGGCTGCAATTTTCCAGTTGGCTTGCAGGCCCCCCACTGAGGTTGAAATACAAACAAGGGATGGAGGCAACCTCCCCATGGCAGACCCGGGAGGGGGGGAGGGTGGCGATGGGGGCGATGAGGGGCTGACCCAGCGTCCATCCAGCTAGGGAAACCCTGCCCGTGTCATAACCAAAGGGCTAAAGCTGCTGGCCGTCCAGTCGGGGGGTTGCTCCTACGCGATAACAGCCTGGCAGCAGTGACTTTTTTGATGATAAAATTTTTAAAATCTCTTCGGGGCGCCTTCATCTTGAGCGCCCTTTCTCTCTCACTCTCTCCCACCTCCGTCAGCAGTTCCCATCTCTGACAGTGGAGCTGCAGGCCTTTCAATGCTGGAGTCCTATTGACCCTACAGCTTGGGGAGCCCGCCTGCCATCCCTAATTGGACAGGGAGGCTGGCCACCAGCTGGCCTGCTTGTTAAGAATCTTGTTGGATGTCAGGCACTGATGTGACACGAGGTTGGGATCTGGAAATGCACCTGACATCAGGATCCCAGCATCAGAACAAAAATTCTGCTCAATGTGTCAAAGATTTTCAGATGAATTATGGAGGTTTGAGACTGGGAAGCCACAAGGGAAGTGTTGAAGATGAGAAAATCTTGAATCAAGGTGAAATATTTTATGCTGGCCTTGAGAGGATTCTTTGGTTTTAGCTACGTCTGCATAGCCTGTAAAGTGCAGAACATGGGATGCAATTTCAAAATTTTTTTTGGCCTTTTGTTTTTTTTATATGTTTGTTTTCTGCTGTTTGGTGATTCAGATACCACTCAGTATGGAAGTGATGTTCTGTGTCTGTTCTAATGAATTGGGAATTTACTGCAGAATGAGGAAACAGTCTGAGTAATTATGAAAGAGGAATGCCAAATTGAGAAGTACTTCACGATTTACGTCTTAGTCACATATTTTTCTGTGGTTTTGTTTTCATTTTTATAAAAATGTATTCAATTGTAAATATCCAGTACATCCTGTAGAAAATGCATAAAATGCATCAATTGTACATACATACAATACATGTGTATATGTACAATATGTGTGTGTGTGTTAGCTGAGTGATCAAATTACTGAGGTATCTTTTGACAGCTTATCATTTCCAAATTGGCAAGTCAAAGAAACTAAAAATTTTGTGAAATTGGTTTGAGTCTCTGTTTCACTTGCCTGAATGCACTCTGCCTGAATTGTTCACTTGATTTTAGTGGGCGAGAGTGAACTGAGGTGTTTGCACTTGGTGAAATACCAGTGAGCAGCAGCTGGTACTGATAGCAGGGCAGTCCAGGAAAGAGCTCACTGAAGAGAGCGGTCCACTGCTCAGCTGGATAGAGATGAGGATTTAAGGGGCTTGACTATAAGGAGTCAACTATTGGCAGCACATAGGCTTCTGTATGAGGTGCTGGAAGGCCTGCCAACGGATTTCACCACTATGAAAATGTACAGAAGTCTGCTTCCAACCTGTGTGGTCTCACCTCACAACCTTGGCGTGCTGCAATCTACTCTGAAGATTATGGTCACCTCCAGGGACACTGCAGCTGGGCCTTCACAACAGGAGTCTATATGTTCAAACACTTCACAGCTTTGGTGGAAGCGCAAACAGCTGTCTTACAGAATCTGGACTCAAACCTCTGATCCACCTTGGAGAGGCAGATGTTCAGCATAGACAGAATGGTTGGGGTCTTCAAAGCGTCGGTCATCTGCTGCAGCCTACTCTCCTGCAGAATAGTGTTAAGTGTTGAGCCCCAACCCTAGGGCAGTGGCATTGACATGATGGGAGCAATACCTGTTGACTTCTCTCTTTATGTCAGCAGGCAATTAGGGATAGGCAAAAAATGCTGGCATAGCCAGCGATGCGCACATCCCGTAAAAAAAGGTCTAGCCCAGCACACCCTCAGTCCACCATAGTGCTAGTGTCAGCTGGGCCAGATGACCCCAGCAGCAGTCATTTTGGAGCATTAAGCACCGGGGCCCTCACAGGCTCGAGCACCCAGAAATCAAAAACCACAATCATCCTCAGGAACCCAGCATGAGGCACAGCAGCCTTCTAGCAGTTCTGCTGAAGCCACTAGGCGAGCACCTTGTTGGAGCAGCCAAATTAGGAATAATTCTTTCAAGAAAAACAGTTTAGGATAATCACGGTTAAAAAGTGACTGGAAGGCAGTACTATGTGTATGGGGGTTGGATTGTGGCAGGATGGGTTCTTCTGTATTTTCAATTTGGTTTCAGATTGAATATAGATTCACGTCATTAAATGCGACGCTGGTTAAAAAGACCATAAAAAATGTAAACAAAGCACTGCGGTTCATTTCTAGAGGGACAGAATTGAAAGCAGAGAAATTGTGACAAACTTATGTGGATCCTTGGTTAGATCACGCTTATAAAACTGCACAATTCTGCTTTCCATATTAGAAAATATATGGAGAGACCACCAGAGAAGATGGAAAAAATTACAAGATTGTCACCAAAACTGAGAGGATATAACAGCCAGAATCAGTTTGGAGTGCTTGTTTTCAAGAAAAGAGAACACTGAGGGGCGACCCAATAAAATTTTGAACTAGTTTGAGAGGATTGATGTGATGAAACGCCCCTGTTTTCAGAGAGGTGGAGTGGATGTGGGGAAAATCATGGATCATGTAAGGAATAGGAGCAGGAGGATGCCATTTGGCCCCTTGAACCTGCTCCGCCATTCAGTAAGATTAAGCCTGACCTGATTGTGGCTTTGTCTCCACTTTCCTGTCTGCCCCCTTGACCCTTGACTCCATTGTCAATCAAAAATCTATCTAACTCAGCCTTGAATATATTCAATAACCCAGCCTCCACTGCTGCCTGGGAAGGAGGAAGAGAAACTTGACAAGGCTAGGTATGTGGAGAATATACCCAGAAGCCAGCCAAATTGACAACCTGGTCAACAGGCAGAAAGCCACAGCCACGTAGTGGCCTGTGGTGACGGTCCTCGGTACTGGCAAGGGAGGAGCAGCTCCGGGCTGCAGTCAGGAGGGCTGTGGGAAGGCTTAAAATTGAGATGGCAGGGGAGGGTTAGCAATTGGAGGGAGCGGAAGACATCCTTGAGGGGTTTGATGGGAGCATCCTGCTTCTCCTGACCTCAAGGAGTGTTTAAAAAAGCCACTCACTCTGGGGAGCTGGTAGTTCCCTTTTTGCATCAGTTGCTAGGAACTCCACAGCTCAGGCCACCCCCTCACTTACTGTTAAATTTAATTTCTGGTGCGGATGATGTCATCAAGCCTCAACTTTGGTATACTGATTAGTTCCTGCTTGCTTTTTGTGGGAGTCCCGTCCACAGCCTGATTTCTGCATTTTAAAGTATAAAGGGGTGGGAATGGGATCAGGTTGTTTGATCTTGATATTTTAATCACCAACATGGCCCAAACCTAGTTCCCTCCTGCGTGTCAGCATTGGTTGGGTGGTGCTGGAAATGTTTCCATTTGTGGGCGAGTCCAAATCTAGGGGCCCTAAATGTAATCATTACAAATAAATCTAACCAGAAATTCAGGAGAAACTTGAGAGTGGTTGAAGTGTGAAACATAGTACCACAAGTTGTAGTTGAGACGAATAGCAAAGATGCATTTAAGGGAAGCTGAGTAAATACATAAGGGAGAAAGGAATGGAAAGATAGTTAAAGTAGAGCAGGAGGAGGCTTGTGTGGAACATAATGTACAGGCAAGTTGGGCTATTTTAAAGTCGGCAATTGTCACCAGGGACAACTTTTGAATTCCCAAACCAACCCAGTGTTGCGTTTATTCCGTTGCCCAATTCTGACATGGAGCAGCGTGCCGCAGAATTTAATTTTGCAATGCCAGTTTTGAATCTGAAAAATGTGTGAAAGACATAGCAGTTTTTGCCCTCTTGTGCCTAGCATGCAGCTGTCACATGTCAGACATCAAACTATCTTGCACAATGGCTGAGAGGGCTTCTTGCCTTTGTCTTTGCGCAGAGGCATCGTGTGCTGAGGTGCAGTCTCAAGAGAATGGCCTTGGCTCCATGGGGTTGCATATGCTATGTTCTTATAGATGACAGAATGCCTGCTCCACTGTCAGGTTCCCGTCTCCTACACTATGATGCAGCAATCTGCAACCTGACCCTTGTGACCCAGAACTGCTTTAATAAACGGGCATGGGAAGGTTAGTTCACATGAAGCGCTGTTGGCTGAGTTGCCGTGTCAGATGGACTTGTTTGAGTTCTCTGATAAAGTAATGGAGAGGATTGATGAGGGCAGTGCAGTTGTTATTTACATGGACTTCAAAAAGGCTTTTGATAAAGTACCACAATTTAGGCTTGTTGGAAAAAATGCTATCCATGAGATTGCAGAGGCAGTGTGGATATGAACTTGGTGAGGGGACAGAAAGCAGCGAATAGTGGTGAATGGTTGTTTTTCAGACGAGAGGGAAATATATACTGTGGTGTCTCCCAGGGGTTGATATTAGGACCACAATCTCTTTGATATATATTAATGAGCTAGATTAAGGCAGAGAGGACATCATTTCAAGGCTTGCAGTTAACATAAAATTCAGAAATGTAGTAAACAATGAGGAGAGCTGTAGCAGATTTCAGGAGGACACAAACTGACTGGTGAAATGGGAAGACCCAGGGCAGATGAAATTTAAAACCAATAAGTATGAAGTGATGCAATTTGAAAGAAAGAATGAAGAGAGGTAATATAAAGAATTTGGTACGATTTTATTTGGGATGCAGGAACTGAGAGAACAGGGGATTTATGTATACAAATCTTTGAAATGGTAGGACAAATTGAGAATGCTATTTAAAAAAGCATAGGGGATCCTTGACTTTATAAATAGAGGCATAGGGCAGTATTTAATGGAGGCGACAAGGGTCTCGTCCAACAGCGAGAGTCCCGTGTTGCCCCTTTTAGGGGAGGCCCGCCACATCTTGTTCCACTCAGGCACTTGATATGCCTGCAGTGGGTCTTCCCCTTGGATCGAGCTTCCCAGGGTCAAAAGTGTTGCTAACTGAGAGCTTCCGTGTCAGAGGCTGACAGCTCGATTGAATGGCAGCGCCACTGGGGAGGTTGTGGCTGCTGCCAGAATGATACCCAACTGAGGCCAGGATCGTCACTGGATCCCAGGCTACAGGTGAGTGATAGTGGGAGGGGGTGTGGGGGTGTTGAAGGGTGGGGTGTCACGGGTGAGGGGAGCCAATAGCAAGGGCAGGGGGGTGGGTTTCAGCAGGTCCCTCCACAGATTGGGCACTCAGCGCCTTTGAACGAGGAATGCCCCCCCCTCCCCCTGGGAGTATATAGTCCCCCCACACTCATACCCCCAAGGTGGCTAGCCCACCCACCAGCGGTAGCGGGATAAGACCCTTTAAGTGGGCATTAATTGCCCACTTAAGGGCCTTAATTGGCAGGGGGCGCAGGAAGGCCAACTATGGACATTCTTGTTATGGACTTAATCAGGATGGTGATAAGAAAGTACTGGGGTCCATATCCACCCGCCCTGGCACCAAACACACCATGGGGGTGGACGTTAAATACCACCCATTGGGTATAAAAACAAGGAAGTTATGCTAAACCTTCATGAAACATTTGGTTGGTCACAGCGATAATGTGTCTGTTATGATTCTAAGTTGAGGCATATGAAGTGCTCTCTGAATATCCGGTGTGATTATGATCTCTTGCTCAGTGCCATTCTTTCTTATCCCAGCTACTCATGCTCTCTTCTGTCTTCTTCACTGCTTCCAGTTATCCTCCAGCCATACCACACTACCCATGACTGGGTAGCCAGAAACAGCTTTGAAGGCAGACAAAATCCAATCCAGCACCAGCAAAAACTTAATGGCCTGACTCAGCAGTGAATGAAAGGCATTATCTGTTCTCTCTGTGGGGAGGTGGTGGTGTAGTGGTAATGTCAACAGATTAGTAATCCAGAGACCCAGACTAATGCTCTGGGGACATGGGTTCAAATCCCACCATGGCAGCCGGTAGAATTTATATTCAGTTAATAAAACTGGAATTAAGTAGCTAATCTCAGTAATGGTGACCATAAAACCATTGTCATAAAAACCCACCTGGTTCCCTAATGAAATTTTAGGAGGGAAATCTATATGTGACTCCAGATCCACAGCAATGTGGTTGACTCTTAAGTGCCTTCTGAAATAGACTCAGCTGTATCAAATCACTGTGAAGCCTACAGAGAGGATTGAAACCGGTTGGATCACCAGGCATCGACCTAGGCACCGAAAATAACAACGGCAAACCCAGTCCTGTTGATCTTGCAAATTTCTCCTTACCAATCACTGGGGGCTTGCACCAAAATTTGGAGAGCTGTCCCACAGACTAGTCCAGCAACAGCCTGATATAGTCATACTTATGGAATCATATCTTACGTTTCATGTCCCAGACACCGCCATCACCATCCCTGGGTATGTCCTGTCCCATTGACAGGGCAGACCCACCAGAGGTGGTGACACAGTGGTATACAGTTGGGAGGGAGTTGCCCTAAGGGTTCTCAACATCGACTCCGGTCCCCGCGAAGTGTCATGGCATCATTTGTTCACATCAGGTCAGGCTACTGACCAGAAATTGAATTGGAATAGCCATTTAAATACTGTGGCTACAAGTGCAAGTCAAAGGCTAGGAATCCTGCGTTGAATAACTCAACTCCTGACTCCCCAAAGCCTGTCCACCGTCTACAAGGCACAAGTCAGGAGTGTGATGGAATACTCCCCACTTGCCTGGATGAGTGCAGCTCCAACAACACTGAAGATTGACACCATCCAGGACAAAGCAGTCCACTTAATTGGTACCCCATCCACAAACATTCACTCCCTCCACCACTAACGGACAGTGGCAGTAGTGTGTACCATCTACAAGAAGCACTGCAGGAACTCACCACGTCTCATTAGACAGCACCTTCCAAATCCACGACTGCTACCATCTAGAAGGACAAGGGCAGCAGACACATGGGAACACCACCACCTGGAAGCCACTCAGCATCCTGATTTCGAACTATATCACCGTCCTTTCACTGTTGCTGGGTTAAAATCCTGGAACTCCCTCCCAAAAAGCACTGTGGATGTACCTACACCACGTGGACTACAGCGGTTCAAGAAGACATTTCACCACCACCTTCACAAGGCAATTAGGGATGGGCAATAAATGCAGGCCGAGCCAGCGACACCCACATCCCATGAACGAATAAAAACAAAAGACATGGGCAAGGAAGCCTCCTACTAATTATCACCTACTGCTACCACTCAACTGATGAATCAGTACTCTTCCATGTTGAACACCAATTGGAAGAAGTACTGAGGGTGGCTAGGGCACAGAATGTACCCTGGGTGGGGGACCTCAATGTCCATCACCAAGAGTAGCTCGAGACCACCACTACAGACTGAGCTGGCCAATCCTGAAAGGACATAGCTGCTAGACTGGGTCTGCGGCAGGTGGTGAGGGAACCAACAAGAGGGAAAAACCTACTTGACCTCATCCTCACCAATCTACCTGTAGCAGATGCATCTGTCCATGACTATTGGTAAGAGTGACCATTGCACAGTCCTTGTAGAGATGAAGTCCAGTCTTCATAATGAGGATACCCTCCATTGTGTTGTGTGGCACTACCATTGTGGTAAGTGGGATAGATTTCAAACAGATCTAGCAACTCAAAACTGGGCATCCATGAGGTGCTGTGGGCCATCAGCAGTAGAAGAATCATATACAACCACAATCTATAACCCCATGGCCCAGTATATCCCCCACTCTACCATTACCATCAAGCTGGGGCACCAACCCTGGTTCAATGAAAAGTGCATGAGGGCATGCCAGGAGCAGCACCAGGCCTACCTAAAAATGAGGTCTCAACCTGGTGAAGCTACAACACAGGACTATTTGCATGCCAGACAGCGAAAGCCCACAACCAATGGATCAGATTAAGCTCTGCAATCCTGCCACATCCAGCCATGAATGGTGGCGGACAATTAAACAACTAACAGGAGGAGGGGGAGACTCCACAAATGTCCCCATCTTCAATGATGGGGGAGCCCTGCACATCAGTGCAAAAGTTAAGGCTGAAGCATTTGCAACAGTCTTCAGACAGAAGTGCCAAGTGGATGATCCATCTCAGCCTCCTCCAGAGGGCCCCAGCATCAAAGATGCCAGTCTTCAGCCAATTCAATTCACTCTACATGTATATGCACATTAGTCATTGAAGATGGCAGGGCATGCTGAAAGAGCAGTTAATAAAGCATCTTAGGCTTTATCAATAAGGCCATTGAGCACAAGAGTAAGGAGATCATGTTGAACTTGTATAAAACACTAGTTAGGCCTCATCTGGAGTACTGCATCCAGTTCTAGATGCCATACTTCAGGAAGGATGTGAAGGCATTGTAGAGAGTACAGAGGAGATTCACAAGAGTGATTCCAGGGATAAAGAACTGTAGCTATAAGGATGGATTGGAGAGATTGGGATTGTTTTCCTTGGAGAAAATAAGGCTGAGATGAGACTTGATAGAGGTATTCAAGATCCTGAGTAGTATGGACAGGGTAAATAGTGAGAAGCTGGTCCCACCTAAGAAAGCATCAAAAACCCGAGGGCACAGATTCAAAATAATTGGCAAAAGGGTAAAAGTGATATGAGGAAAAATTTTTTCACCCAGAGCGTGGTTGGAGTCTGGAATAAACTTCCCAAGAGGGTGGTGGAGGCAGATTTGACTGAGGTATTTAAAAGGGAATTGGAGTGCTATCTGAAAAGAGAGAATGTGCAAGGCTACGGGGATAAGGCAGGGGAGTGCGACGAGGTAGAACGCTCTTTCAGAGAGCTAGTGCAGGCTTAATGGGCCGAATGGCCTCTTTCTGCACTGTAAAGATTCTGTGAAATCTAATCCAGCCAATTACCGCCCCATTAATCTACTCTCGATCATCAGCAAAGCGATGGAACGGGTTGCCGACATTGCTATCAAGCTGTACTTACTCAGAAACAACCTGCTCACTGACACTCAGTTTGGGTTCTGTCAGGGCCATTCAGCTCCTGACCTCATTGCAGCCTCATTCAAACATGGATAAAAGAGCTGAACTCCAGAAGTGAGATGAAAGTGAATGCCCTAGACATCAAGGCCACATTTGACCAAGTGTGGCATCAAGGAGCCCTAACAATGCTGGAGTCAATGGGAATCAGGGGGAAAACTCTCCGCTAGTTGGAGTCATACCTAGCACAGAGGAAGATGGTTGTGGTTGAAGATGGTCAATCATCTCAGTCCCAGAGCATCACTGCAGGAGTTCCTCAGGGTAGTGTCCTACGTCCAACCATCTTCAGCTACTTCATCAGTGACCTTCTCTCCATCATAAGGACAGAAGTTCGCTGATGATTACACTATGTTCAGCACCATTTGCGACTCTTCAAATACAGAAGCAGCTCATGCCTATATGCAGCAAGACCTGGGCAACATTCAGGCTTGGGCTGATAAGTAACAAATAACATCATGCCACACAAATGCCAGGCAAACACCATCTCCAACAAGAGAGAATCTAACCATCTCCCCCTGACACTACCATCACTGAATTCCCCAGTATCAACATTCTGGGGGTTACCATTGACTAGAAACTTAACTGGACCAGCCATATAAATACTGTGGCTACAAGAGCAGGTCAGAGGCTGGGAATTCTGCAGTGAGTAACTCACCTCCTGATTTCCCAAAAGCCTGTCCACCATCTATAATGCATAAATCAGGAGTGTGATGGAATACTCTCTGCTTGCCTGGAGGAGTGCAGCTCCAAAACACACAAGAAGCTTGGCACCATGCAGTACAAAGTAGCCCACTTGAGGGTAGTGACTTATAACGTCCACCACCTTAAACATTCGCTCCCTCCACCACCGATGCACAGTGGCAGCAGTGTGTACCATCTACAAGATGCATTACAGCAACTCAGCAAGGCTCCTTCCACAGCATCTTACAAACCCGTGACTTTTACAAACTAGAATGACAAGGCCAGCAGATGCATGGGAACATTGCCAGCTGCAAATTCCCCTCCGAGTCACACACCATCCTGACTTGGAACTTCAATGTTGCTGGGTCAAAATCCTGGAACTCCCTCCCGAACACACTGTGGGTGTATCTACACCACATGGACTGCAGCGGTCAAGAAGGCAGCTCACCGCCTTCTCAATGGCCATTAAGGATAGGCAATAAAAATGCTAGCCTAGCCAGCGATGTGCACGTCGCATTAAAGAATTATAAAAATTATGCTTACAGATTCAGACAGACGTTCAAGTGCTTTTGAGCAATAACCTTCAGTCAGTTTTCCACAGCGTGGTGCCCTCTACAGGGTATCTGGAAACTGCAGTGTGCCTCTTCAGACAGAATCAGATTGAAAAATTCTTACTTGGGCACGATGAGTGGACAAATTTGAACAACCGGTTGAGAATATTAAAATCAGGGCATTTGCGGACCGGGGGCCAATGTAAGGCAGCAAGTGCAGGGTGAATAGGTGAATGGGACTTGATATGAGTTAGAATACTGGCAGTGGAGTTTATGAACAGCTGAAGATGGGAAGCCAGTCAGAAGAGCATTGAAATAGTCAAGTCTGGAGGTAACAAAAGCATGACTGAGGGTTTCAACAGCAAATGAGCAGAGGCAGGATCACAGATTTAGGGAAGGCGGTGGCGTAGTGGTATTGTCACTAGACTGGTAATCCAGAGACTCAGGGTAATGCTCTGGGGGACCGATGGTGGAATTTGAATTCAATAAAAATCTGGAATTGAAAGCCTAATGATGACCATAAAACCATTGTCGCAAAGACCCATCTGGTTCACTAATGCCCTTTAGAGAAGGAAATCTGCTGCTCTAGCCTGCATGTGACTCCAGATCTGCAGTAATGCGCTCTGAGCTGGCAAGCCACTCAGCTGTATCAAACCGCTAAAAAGTCAACAAAAAGGAATGAAACCAGATGGACCACCTGGCATTGGCCTTGGCATCAGAAACGACAAAGGCAAACCCAATCCTGCAAAGTCCTCCTTACTAACATCTGGGGGCTTGTGCCAAAAGTGAGTGAGCTGCCCCACAGACTAGTCAAGCAACAGCCTAATATACTTACGGAATCATACCTTACAGATCATGTCCCAGACATCACCACCACCACCATCCCTGGGTATGCCCTGTCCCACCGGCAGGACAGACCCAGCAGAGGTGGCAGTACAGTGGTATACAGTCAGCATTGACTGCAGACCCCATGAAGTCTCATGGCATCAGGTCAAACATGCGCAAGGAAACCTCCTGCTGATTACCACATACCACCCCCTCAGTACTGATGAATCAGTACTCCTCCACGTTGAATATCATTTGGAGGAAGCACTGAAGATGGCAAAGGCATAGAATGTATTCTGCGTGGGGGACTTCAATGTCCATCACCAAGACTGGCTCAATAGCACCACCAAAGAGCAAGCTGGCCGAGTCCCAAAAGACGTAGCTGCTCGACTAGGTCTGCAGCAGGTGGTGAGGGAACCAACAAGAGGGGAAAACATACTTAACTTCATCCTTGCCAACCTGCTTGACAGTATCAGTAGAAGTGGCCAACGCACAGTCCTTGTGGAGACGAAGTCCCATCTTCACATTCAGGATATCCTCCGTTGTGTTGTGTGGCACTACCACCGTGCTAAATGGGATAGATTTCGAACAGATCTAGCCACTCAAGACTGGGCATCCATGAGGTGCAGAATTGTATAGAACCACAATCTGTAACCTCATGGCCTGGCCTGACCTGGCTATCACCTCATATTCCCCACTCTATCACTACCATCAAGCCAGGGGATCAACCCTGGTTCAATGAAGAGTGCAGGAGGGCATGCCAAGAACAGCACCAGCTATACCTAAAAATGAGGTGTCAGCCTGGTGAAGCTACAACACAGAGTATCTTGCGTGCCAAACACCATAAGCAGCAAGTGATAGACAGAGCTAAGCAATTCCACAACTTATGGATCAGATCTAAGCTCCGCAATGCTGCCACATCCAGCCATCAATGGTGGTGGACAATTAAGCAACTCACCGGAGGAGGAGACTCCACAAATATCCCCATCCTCAATGATGGAGGAGCCCAGCACATGAGTGCAAAAGTTAAGGCTGAAGCATTTGCAACAGTCTTCAGCCAGAAGTGCCGAGTGAATGATCCATCTCAGCCTCCTCCAGAGGGCCCCAGCATCAAAGATGCCAGTCTTCAGCCAATTCAATTCACTCCACGTGATATCAAGGAACGGCTGAAGGCACTGGATACTGCAAAGCCTGTGGGTCCTGACAATATTCTGGCAATGGTACTGAAGACTTGAGCTCCAGAACTTCCCATGCCCCTAGCCAAGCAGTTCCAGTACAACTACAACACTGGCATCTACCTGGCAATGTGGAAAATTGCCCAGGTATGTCCTGTACACAAATAAAACTGGTCAATTACCGCCCTATCAGCCTACTTTCGATCATCAGTAGAGTGATGGAAGGAATCATCAACAGTGCCATCAAATGGCACTTGATTAGCAATAACTTGCTCACTGATGCTCAGTTTGTGCTCCACCAGGGTCACTCTGAGGTCAGCTTCTGGCCTCATTACAACCTAAGTTCAAACATGGACAAAAGAGCTAAACTCTAGAGATGAGATGAGAGTGACTGCCCTTGACATCAAGGCAGTGTTTGACAGAGTGTGGCATCAAGAAGCCTAAGCAAAACAGGAGTCAATGGGAACCTGGAAAAGCTCTGCTAGTTGGAGTCATACCTAGCACAAAGGAAGATGGCTGTGGTTGTTGGAGGTCAATCATTTCAGTTCCTGGACATCACTGCTGGAGTTCCTCAGAGTAGTGTCCTCAGCAGAACCATCTTCAGCTGCTTCATCTATGACCTTCCTTCCATCGTAAGGTCAAAAATGTGGATGTTCACTGATTATTGCACAATGTTCAGCACCATTCGCGATGATTCAGATACTGAAGCAGTCCATATCCAAATGCAGCAAGACCTGGACAATATCCAGGCTGGGGCTGACAAGTGACAAGTAACATTTGTGCCACACAAGTGCCAAGCAATGAGACCATCTCCAAGAAAAGAGAATCTAACCATCACCCTATGACATTCAATGGCATTACCACTGCTGAATCCCCCAGTATCAACCTCCTCTGGGTTTACCATTGACCATAAACTGAACTGGACTAGCCACATAAATACTGTAGCTACAAGAGCAGGTCAGAGGCTAAGAATCCTGCAGCGGTAACTCACCTCCTGATTTCCCAAGGCCTGTCCACCATGTACAAGGCATAAGTCAGGAATTGATGGAATACTCTCCACTTGCCTGGATGAGTACAGCTCCAAAACCACTCAAGAAGCTTGACACCATCCAGGACAAAGCAGCCCACTTGATTGGCACCCCTTCCACAAACATTCAATCCCTCCACCACCGGCAAAAAGTGACAGCAGTGTGTACCATCTATAAGAAGCACTGCAGAAACTCACCAAGGCTCCTTAGGCAACACCTTCCAAACCCACGACCACTACTATCAAGAAGGACAAGGGCAGTAGATACATGGGAACAGCACCACCAGGAAGTTCCCCTCCAAGCCACTTGCCATCCTGACTTGGAAATATATTGCCGTTCCTTCACTGACACTGGGTCAAAATCCTGGAACTCCCTCCCTAACAGCACTGTGGGTGTACCTACACTACAGGGACTGCAGCGGTTCAAGAAAGCAGCTCACCACCACCTTCTCAAGGGGCAATTAGGGATGGGCAATAACTGCTGGCCTAGCCAGTCAAGCCCACATCCTGTAACTGAATAAAAAAAAGATTGGCAATGTATACATGACAATGTATAAAACTTCTTTATTTAGTGGTTTGACTATTTTCGTTTCGCAAAATATTTACACATGCATCTAAAATCTGTCTAAAATATTATGCTTTTTTTCCTATAAGAATCCCAACTGCAATGTATTCCCATTTACCAGCATTTTTGCCTCTTTAATTTTAAACCTCTTCTTAGCGGCTTTCTAAAGTTTAATTCTGGAATAAATGTTCACATTCATCAACTGTGCAAATAATATGATAAATGATATAACCCACCTAATTGTAAAAGCAATAATACACATTCCTTTTTTCAATGTTGCCAGATATTTACTTGCACATTAATCAAATATATTTGGGTTGACCATTCTGGCACACCCTAGCAGTAACTTTAATAGGATTACACTGGAAATTTAGACCTGGGTTAATCAGAATTACCATTAGCTTTGTAAAGGATGGAGTTTGTGCCTGAACCTTAAAATGCCAGCTGGGTAAGGGAGGGTGAGCCTCGTGATGCTGGGTGTTCCCATGTCCTGGCTGTCAGATGGACACAGTGCAAGTTTAATGACGGTACTTAAAACCAGATGCACTGGACCCTGATTGGTGAAAGTGGACCTCGGCTGGGATGGCGGGGGAGGGGTGTTGTGGAAGGAGATTTCAAACCAGGATTGTGATCTGGACCTCCAAAGAAAAGCGGGCTATTTTTTTTTTTAAATGTTGCAAAGAAATTATTGGCGGCAGCTAACTGAGCTGCCTGGGCGGAGTGTCCCTACACCACTTCACCTTCACCCAGACCAGCAAGTTGCACTAGAAAATACATAGTAGATGTATCCCAGTGGCTCAGGCGTTCGCATGTGGCATTCAGAGGACTTCCTCTTGATCCTGTGAACTATGATGGATGAAGCAGCAGACATGCTGGAAAATCACGTGCTGATATTTATGTTGGAATGCACCCCGCTGTAGGATGCCTCCGTGTTGCATTAAGCATAGTAATTCCTGAAAATAATTACTTAAGCTAAAGTCGAGTAGTAAGAATAAATCTGCTGCGTGTATTTTTTAAAGGAGGTCTTTCAGCCTATCACATTCTCCATCACATCTTTGGAAGCCACCAAGTAGATGTTCCAGTATAAGCAGCTTGGTCAGCAACTATTCACAAGTGAGTGTCCAATCAGAAGCTGGTATGTACACTTTGCAGAGATAATCAGCAATTAGATGGTAAGTGCTTATCTTGCATAATGTTATTACTGACCTTATCTTGCTTTGGTGTTCTTCAATTTTCCCCTACCATGAATGTCATTTTGCATGTGTTTGTCAATTTATTGAGGCTGTACCACTTTATCTCCCCCTTTTAACATTTCTCTGCACACTCAGAATGTGGTTTTGGCTGATAAGTCCAGCATTTGTGTCCCACATCCGAATAGACTACGTGTTGATGTGGAATTGAAGTTATCATAAGACCATAAGACATAGGAGCAGAAATTAAGCCATTCGGCCCATCGAGTCTGCTCCGCCATTCAATCATGGCTGATAAGTTTCTCAACCCCATTCTCCCGTCTTCTCCCCGTAACCTTTGATCCCCTTACCAATCAAGAACCTATCTATCTCGGTCTTAAATACACTCAATGACCTGGCCTCCACAGCCTTCTGTGGCAATGAATTCCATAGATTCACCATTCTCTGGCTAAAGAAGTTTCTCCTCATCTCTGTTCTAAAAGGTCTTCCCTTTACTCTGAGGCTGTGCCCTCGGGTCCTAGTCTCTCCTACTAATGGAAACATCTTCCCCACGTCCACTGCTTCTTTGTTTCCCATTAGTCATACTTCTTGGAGTTTTACCCTTCCCTTCCCCTCCACTTTCTAGTTTAAAGTCCTGTTGACCACCCTATTTACCCTTTTCGCTAGAACATTGGTCCCAGATCGGTTCAGGTGGAGAACGTCCCAACGGTACAGAGCCCTCCTGTTCCAATACTGATGCCAGTGCCCCACGAAATGGAACCCCTCTTTCCCGCACCACTCCTTTAGCCACGTGTTTACACATAGACCAGACAAGGCAAAGATGGCAGGTTTCCCTCCCTAAAGAATATTAGGGAACCAGTTTGGTTTTTATGATAATCCAGTAGTTTTGGGGTATTTTTTTTACCAGATTTTATTTCCAGATTTTGTTTGTTAAAACTGAATGAAAATTCTCAAACCGCCATGATGGGATGTGAACTAATGTTCTCTGAATCTGCAATGGAGCTGGCCAAGTCGGGAATGAGGGTGCAGACTTTTGATCCAAACCAGCTCACATCCTTATAAGGCACTTCTGAAAGTCAGAATCCCTGGGAAAGGGGGTGGGAATCCTGGAATCGGGGCCCGGCCACCATTTTTAAAATGCTCCCAAGTCATCCAGACTTGGTGAAAATCCAGCCTGCTGTCTCCCATTCCAGTCGTTCCCTATGGTCTAGTTCACAGTTTTGCTTCCTCAAGTCCAAAGGGTGCAGATTTGCGTGAATCTGGGACACAACTAGTTTGGTCATCCATCACCAGATCTGCTGAACTACAATAAATGGTATCGGGTCCCACTGTTTTGTGTTAAAACCACCCATTAGCGAATCATTGTGAAGGGCAAATATAGCCTGTGGTTGCTTTTCTCCACTAACAGATGTCTCCTTAAATTCCTCACAACTGCATCCTTCAACCTTACATCCAAATACAAGTGAAAGGAGCACATTGACTTCTTTGTCACTAAGTTTGAGCCCACCTTTCAACTTCCTCCTGCTCCTCTCTTTCCACCCCTCACTATCCTTTTCCATTTGCCAAAAGCCAGATCCTCCCCATAGCTCCCCCACCCTACACTGATCCTGCATCCTTTTGTTGTTTCTCTCCTGCCTTCCCCCCTGCAAGCTCATCTCCTGCCCCCTAGATTACATTCTCACGAAGTCGCTGGCAACTGAACTTCCTTCCCCCCCGCAAGCTAGCTGGCATTGTACATGGTTCCCTCCCCTCACTTTCACAACAGCTAAGAGCTACCTTACCCTGACCCTATCTACATTTCGTTCTATCCCTTTCTCCCTCATGTACTTATCTAACTTCCCCTTAAAAACATTTATGCTAGTGAGTTCCATATTCTAACCACTTTCCAGTTGAAGAAGTTTCTCCTGATTTACTAGTGACCATCTTATAGGGGAGGCGATGGCATCGTGGTATTGTCACTGGACTAGTAATCCAGAGACCCAGGGTAATGCTCTAGGGACTCAGATTCAAATCCCACCACAGCAGATGGTGGAATTTGAATTCAATAAAAATCTGGAATTAAAAGCCTAATGATGACTCATGAAACCATTGGGCACGTTAAGGAAATCTGCTGTCCTTACCTGGTCCAGACCCACAGCAATGTGGTTGACTCTTAAATGTCCTCTGAACAAGGGCGCTTAGGGATGGGCAATAAATGCTGACCTAGCCAGTGATGCCCATGTCCCGTGAATGATTTTTTAAAAAGTTATCGTCCCTACTTTTAGAATAATTAATTAGTTTTGTTAATGAACACCCTGCACCTGATTTACGGCCCATTTTTAACATTTGGTGTCTCGGGTCATTTTTCTGAAGAAGTTGCATCTAAATTGTTGAATGTATCAACTAATATATCAACTGTGTATCAACTCTTTGTATAGGCTCCAGACTGTCTTTCGAATCCAGAAATAAACAATCCATTAATAGCAGAGCAGCTGGAAACCTTCGATGAGTTACGCGCTGAACTTGATCAATCTGATGTAAAGCAAAGGGAGATGCAGGAGAAGATCCAGCAGATTGAACTGGAGAAGGAAGAGCTACAGAAGATAATAACTTTGCACGAGCAAACTGCAGAGGCTATGAAGGAATCAACTGATGATACAATGGAGGAAAACCTTAAATTAAAGCAGATGTTGGAAGAGTTGAATCAGCAGTCTGAGGGCTCTGTTTTTGCTCAAGACACTGTTAAAGAGCTTCAGAAATCTTTGCAGACATTAGAGGTCAGTTCCACTCAAAAACAACGGGTGCTTCAGATGAAGATTATGGAATTAGAGTCATGTAATCAAGACTACATAGTAAAGCTGCAGTCACTAACACAAGAAATGGAAAGGATCAAGGCCTCTGAAGAGACAAAAGATGGCAATTTTAGTGAACTTCAGACCAAGCTAATGACAGTGGAAAAGAAGAACATGGAGCTGATAGCAAGGATAGATAGTATTTTGACTGAAAAGGGACAGCTAACAGCAACCCACTATGATTCAGCACAGAAGATCCATGAGCTTCTTGACAAGTTGAATGAGGCTGAACGGGAGGAAATTGGAATGCAGAGATTAAGCAGTGTACAGCAGTCTCAGCTGGAAAAGTTAACAAATGACTTGAAATCGAAAGAATCTCTAATAAATGAGCTTGAATTAAAGCTAAAGGAGACAACTTCAAAATTTGAGGAGAAAAATGCTATGCTTGCAAAGAAAGATGAAGAGCTAGAGAGTACCCTGAATAAATTGAAAGAAATTGAAAGTGTACAAGAAAAGGACACTACAGACCTTGAATCAGGGCAGAAGTCAGTTCAGGAGCTGAGAAAAGAGCAAGAAGAAACACAAACTAAATATGAAAAATTAAAGGTTACTTTAGAAGAGCAAATAGACTCACTTTCCAGCGATCTCAAAGCCAAAGAATTAGAATTGTCTGCTGCTCATAACAAGGCACAAAACCATCAGGAGGTTCAAAATAAGCTTTTAAGTGAGAAAGACGATCTTAAGAAAAAACTGCAAGATTTAGAAGAACTACTAGCCAAGCTGCAAATGAGGACAGAGCATATAAACATTGAGTATCAGAAATTGCAAACCGAGAGCAAGAAACAGCAACAGGTCAGGCAGAAACATATTCAAAGAGAGAACGAATTGGAAGAGACGTGTTTAACCCTTGAAACTGAGATAGACAGACTGAATGCGTCTGAAAAACAGTTGCAGGGCCAAATAGCTGATGCCAAGGTGACAGTGGATGAGAAAGAAGCAAAGCTAAGGGAAGATAACAGGCAGTTGGATGAGAAATTGCAAAATGCTCTCAGGCAGTTTAAAAGAGCAGAAACAAAACTGGAAAAGAATCAGTCCGAATTTGACGAACTGAAACAAGAAGAAAATAAGTTGAATGACCGCTTAGTAAATCTCCAAGTATATTGCCAGGCTAAGGAAGAACTGATTTCAGATCTGCAGAATAAATTAGTAGAGTCAAAGCAGAATGAAAATTCTCTTGTCTCCCTTCTAAATGAGAAAGAAGATGCTTTACTTGAAAAAGTTAACACATTAAAGCAGTTTTCAGAAAACATTGAGAAAAGTCAGGCAACAATAAAGACTTTGGAGGAAGAAAAATTGAATCTTGAGAATAACTTTAAGCAACGAACTATGCTTTCAGAAAGCCTGATTGCTGATAAAAATGTATTTGTGGAAGCACAGCTCCAGAAGGGAGAGCTTCAGGAGAAAGAAATGCAGGAGATAAATGCAAAGTTAGCTGCTACTAAAAATCAGCTTGAAACTCAGCAGGCTGAAGTAACAAGATTGCAGGCAGAGGGCCAAGAACTCAACTCAAAGCTTAAACACGCACTTGAGGAAAAGGAAAATATATGCAGTAATCTAAATCTTGCAGTATGTTCCAAGGAGGAATACAGAACCTTGGTTCAAAATCTAAAGGAACAGATAGAATCAAATAATAGTGATCATGCTGAGAAAGTCTTGCTGTTTAAAGAAAAGGAAGATTATTTAAAAAATGAAAGGGAGAAGTCAGCGCAGCACATAATTGAACTTGAGGAACAACTTGTGTCCGTTAAAGAAGAATTGTCCCAGCTGAAACAGTATATTGAAAGGATAGAGGTTGAGAATGTTGAGACCAAAGATTTACTTCACAGGGCAAACACTGAAATGGCAGAACTCGGCATACAGATTTGTACACTTAGTGCAGAGAAAGCTGACACTGAGCAGAAATGTATTGAAATTTCTCAACAGCAAACAGCATTTTGCGAGGAGGTAAAAACAGAACAAAATCAATTAAATCTTAATGTTTCCAAACTCAAGAGTGAGAACGAACAGCTGCACGGAGAGTTAAGGAGATTGAAACAGTCAGCTACATGTGTAAAAGAGCTGCAGAAAAAGCTAGCACAAGCGCAGCAGCAAGTAAGAAGCTTCCAAGAAGCTGCAAGAGAAGAACTGTCAGCAATCAAATTTCAGATGAGTGGAGAGGTGATGGATTATCAGAATAAATTAAAGGTGATGACTAGGTTCTCTCCTTGTATTGCTACAGTCAGAAGATCTGGTTAATGACTGCAGTGCAATGCAGAGAGCTTCTATTTGTTTTTAATTCAGTTTTAAACACACAGTGAAGAGCATAATTAGTTTCAATATACACTATTTGAATTTAGCAGCTTTCCTAATTTTGGAAGCCTAGGTTTTTTGCTAGTATCTACAGGGGAGAATTTTTCCTATGACAGGCTGGGCGGTAGCGGGCGGACGCGGAGCTGATTGCCCCCCCGCGATCGGCTGCACGCTGCCATTTTACGCTACCTGTGTGGGCGGGCGGGGGGAGAAGGGAGAGCCGGGGCCTGTGCTCTTTCACGCATGTGTGCAAAAGAGCGCAGCAATCTCCCTGACGCACGGAGCTGCCTCGGGGAGATTGAATGGTTGTCAAAACTTTTTAGTAAATAAAGTGAAAATTTATTTAAACATGTCCCCTTCATGTGACAGTGTCACATGTGCTGGGACATATTTGTGAAGTAAGTAAAATTTATTTATTTTATAAAACCTTCAGGAAACCTCATCCCGCCTGTGGACGAGGTTTCCAGAAAAACGCGAAGGCCACTTGGGCTCTTCGCCTGCCCGCCAACCTTAAGCTTGGATGGGCAACTTTGTTAACAAGTTAAATTTGAGGTGGGTGCCTGCTGAGACGCACACCCGGCATCATCACATCATTTTACGCGTTGGCATGGTGGGCCCACCCCCGCACGCCAACGGCATTATTCTGCCCATAATTTATCTGGGTTTGATCATTTTGCTTAATTGAAAATTTGACATCAAATTTCATTTGTTTTTATTAAATTTAGAGAGGGATGTCTTCATTTTTACATGTTTTAAAAGGAAAAAATTTCTTTCCTAGCACTTCTCTCTTTGCTTATCTTAGTGTCACATAGTACCAGCAATGTAGAAGATGGGCATATTCTCTTACTCTTACTCTTTCCATCAGTATTGTTGTTAACCATCTGCCTGGTGATGTGCAATAATAGCCTGCTCCTTTGACCTGTTATGCCTGGCTATGGGGAAGAATTTTTTTAGTGTCTCCTACTTTGAATACCTTGTCATTTTCCTATTTAATCATTATGCCCGTACATTAGCACCCTCCCTGAGTGGATGTAACCCCTGTTCAGAATAGCTGTCATTTGTTCCAGAACCATATGCCTATGCTTTCAATTGTCTTCCCTAATTTTCCAGTGGATTTGTGTTAAATTGATGTGTTTTCATTCCTAATGAAGATCAAGTTTCATTATAATTTTTAATTGTTGAGTACATTTGACCAAAGGATGTTGCATTAAATTGGAACTAGTAATGGATTGATACATCATCTGTAATGGCCTGATACAAAATTTTGATATTGATGCTTTAATTTTGACAGACTGTTGGTGAAGAATTGGAGGCTGTGAGAAAGCACCTTAATGAGCGACAAACCCAAATAACCTCAATGGATAAACAACTCCTTGAATTTCAAGTGAGTCTAACATGAACAGACACTTGAGAATAGAAATCGGCTTTGCAGGATTTTCGTCTGAGCAGATCTTCTCAATAATATACCTGCATTTCATCCCGAATTACCATTTGCAACTGATTTTGACACATTTATTTTAAAGGCTTGCAACTGTAAATTATCAGAAGAATTGGAACAAAAAGCACTAGTAATTGTGGATTCACAATTATTGAGAAACGAAAAGGAGGAAGAACTAAAATCCCTTGCAGAAAATTTCAACAGGTATGACTTTAAAACATGGCAGCTGAATTAATCTCAGTTTGTTCCTTTGCTTTTTAGCTTGTGTTTTGCATAAAGGCTACTTGGATGTGTATCTTGTTGCAGATGGTTGCAATTTAAAAGAATTCTGGGGGTCAATATATGATGCAACTTTTTATTTTTTGCCTCTAGATAATGTATGGAATCTGCTTTCCCCCATCAGTCAAAGTGCAATAGAGTGAGCCTTCTGTTAGCTGTGCAGGCAAAAATTTTATGTTAAAACAATTTAAATGCTGCTGAGTTTTTGAATTTGCTAGTTTATTTGCAGCAGTCATTTAATCTTTGACTGCTATAAAGAAATGAGCTATTTGAAATTTAAACATTCAAGTTCTTAGCAATGCTGGAAACCAGGGACACACAAGTGTCCTTCGTGCTCAGTTTTACTGGGATGTAAAAGCTGGGAATTACGATGCTTGACATAATATGTTAGCCCTCACCTCAAATGGAAATGTTGATGCCTAGGGCAAGGGCCAGAAACACATTTTCTTTCTGGCTCTCCTTTCCCCAATCTAGAGAAATCAGAGCTACTCAGATATTTTGCTCACTTAGGCAGTGAGCAATTAGTATGGGTAAATCTGAAACTGTCTCAAGTATAGCAGAGCATATTTCCTTTATCCAGTCAATATTGCTAGTTAGCTCAAGGTCAACTAATGTGGAAATGAATTAGCCTATTAGGTAGACGGAGTTGCACAGTTTAACATTTTATGATATACGGAGTGGTAGAAAATAAATGTATCTTACTGGAAAGACTTTGATACTGTTCATTCATGAATTCTTTATAAGAAAGTAATCATTGGTTTACAGTCAGCCCCATCTCACTGGAGTGCTTTTCATCCATCTTTGAAAAGACAAAGAAATGCATGTGGCCTGATGTCCAGGATCATGGCATTTAATACTTGCAACTAGGGTTTTATTGTTAAGAGCAGAGGAGATTGAGGGGGGACATGATTGAGGTGTATAAAATTGAGGGGCATAGATAGGGTAGACAGGAAGGAAATTTTCCCCTTGTTGGAGTGATCAATAACCAGGGGGCATAGATTTAAGGTAAGGGGCAGGAGGTTTAGAGGGGATGTGAGGAAGAATCTGGAATTCTCTGCCTGAAAGGGTGGTAGAGGCAGAAACCCTCATAACATTTAAGAAGTATTTGGATGTGCACTTGCGTTGCCATGGCAAACAAGGCTATGGGCCTTGTGCTGGAAAATGGGATTAGAATAGTTAGGTACTTGTTTGACCGGCGCAGACTCGATGGGCCGAAGGGCCTTTTTCTGTACTGTAGACCTCTATGACTCTATCCCCGGGCATCACTATTGTTTTACTAAATATCAAGCAGATTGTAGAGGATGAAGCTTGCATGCAGGAATTATTAATGAAGCTCAACATGAGAAACCATCCAGCATAGATGAGTAAAATTCATATAGCTTAATCACTTCTGCGGCACAATGCCAAACAGCTTGCTGCAATTTGAACATTTTATTTCTTTATTCTTTCATGGGAAGTGGGCTTACTAGGCCATTTCAGAGGGCAGTTAAGAGTCAACCACGTGTAGGCTAGACCTGGTAAGGACGGCAGATTTCCTTTCCTAAAGGACATTAGTGAACCAGATGGGTTTTTACAACAATCGACGCTAGTTCCATGGTCACTATTACTGAGACTAGCTTTAGGGCAGAATTTTCGGGTTGTCGGGCAGGCACGGCTGGTGGGCCCAAGAGCGGCTGGGAAACAGTCCGCCGCCCCTGATCCGCCCTCAACCGCAATTTCGCGCTGGCTGACCAATTAACGGCCAGCCAATGTGAAACGCGCGTTGAAAGGCTCAGCGCTGCCGATGTAGGGGCGGGAGGAGGGCGAGCGCTGAAGTCTGCGCAGGCATGGGGGAGCGCGCAGTGAAAGCTCCCTGAAGGCAGAGAGCTGCCTCAGGGAGCTGAAGAATTTTAAAGTCAAAAATAAAGATTTGGCAAATCTGAAAAAAAATGTGCTCAGGACTCACTCACAGGAATATATACATAATAAAATTATATCGAAATATCTTTTTAAAATTAATGTCAGTAACCTCATCCCACCCATAGGCAGCGAAAAATCTCTCTTAATTAATACTTTAATGGCCTTTTAATTGTCAGTGGGTGCACGCGAGAGTTGGCAGCGCGTCCGCCCAAAATATCGCGCAAGTGAGCGATTACGTCAGGACGCTCGCCTGACATCATTGCACGCTATTTTATACCCAATCGGGGTAGGCGCTGTGGGACGTCAAATCCCGCCCTTATGTTCCAGATTTATCAATTATTTGAATTCAAATTCCGCTAGCTGCCCGAATGGGATTTGAACCCTGTATCCAGAGCATTAGCCTGGGCCTCTAGATTACTAGCCCACTAACATTACCACTGTGTCCCCACCATCCATGGACACATCCATAGATTTTCTTCTTTCATTCAAATCTGTAACTTCCTCAGATCTTCAGTAAAACTATATGGCAAGGGCACTCATAAATTCATGTTGACTCCATTTCAAAACTTCCCAAAAGAAATTCAGCTTCTGTGGTGGAAGACTGGCCCCAGTGTCCTTGGTAAACACAGAAAGGTCAATTCATTCACTCTAATGGTTATCTTAGTCACTTGATATTTCACCTTTCAGATATTTCAAAGCCCACTATTTCCTTTTTTATATGCTTGTTGTAAATATATCTGTAGTAACTCATAAACAAATACAGAAAATGCTGGAAAAACTCTGCAGGTCTAACAGCATGTGGAGGTGTGGAGAGAAAAAAACAGAGTTAACACTTCGAGTCCCTATGACTCTTCTTCAGAGCTGGGCTGTAGGTGGGAGGGGTGGGGGGGGGGGTGGGGGTGGGGGTAGAAAGAGAAAATAAGCTTCAGAAACTTGTACTGTTGAGAAAGGGGATCATGTACACGTTCGAAAGCCAGATTCTCGGGTTGTAGCTTCTTGTGTATTGGAAAGTTAATTTTAAAGATTTGTTAAAGAAGTTGAGAGCACAGGAACATCGACACCAAGGAGAAACCGTGGAACTGCGGGGATAGTGGGAAGAGTTAGATAGTGGGAACAGCATAACGGGCTGGCTGGATACAAGCAGCTACGGAAGCTCTCATGGAAATAAAGTTTGTTTTGTTTCATTAAGAAGCCTACAATGATATTTCCTTTAATATTCCAAGCTATCCTGTTACAAAGGGCTTCAACAGGGTGAATAGGGAACAAATGCATCTCCTGGTGATAAATCAAAATAAATCAGCAGTTTAACACTGTCATGAAGAAAGTGAGGAGGGTACTTAACCAGAATGGCTTTTTGCAGAATATTGTTAGAGCATGAAATCGTTTGTCAAAGGGAGTAATTGAGGCAGGCACCTTTCCATCTGGTAAAGGAAAATTGGATAAAGTTTTTAAGTAGATAAATACATTGAACTTGGGTGGGGACAGGATCAAGGCACTGGGCTTAATTTTGGATTTCTCAGGCAAAGAGTCGACAAAGGCTTGATTAGTCAATTGGCCTCTTTTGCTATCAAGGCATATAGTTCTTTTTTATTCATTCATGAGATGTGGGCGTAGCCAGCATTTTATTGCCCATCCCTAATTGCCCTTGAGAAGGTGCTGGTGAGCTGCCTTCTTGAGCTGCTGCAGTCCATGGTGTAGGTACATCCACAGTGCTGTTAGGAAGGAAGTTCCAGGATTTTGACCCAGCGACAGCGAAAGGAACAGCAATATAGTTCCAAGTCAGGATGGTGTGTGGCTTGGAGGAGAACTTCCAGGTGGTGGTGTTCCCATGAGTCTGCTGCCGTTGTCTTTCTAGATGGTAGAGGTTGTGGGTTTGGAAGGTGCTGTCTAAGGAGGCTTGGTGTGTCCCTGCAGTGCATCTTGTAGATGGTACACACTGCCACAGTGCGTCAGTGGTGGAGGAAGTGAATGTTTGTGGATGGGGCTGCTTTGTCTTAGATGGCGTCAAGCTTCTTGAGTGTTGTTGGAGCTGCACTCATTCAGGCAAGTGAAGGAGTATTCCATCACTCTCCTAACTTGTGCCTTGTAGATGGTGGACAGGTTTTGGGGAGTCAGGAGGTGAGTTAGTCGCCGCCGGCTTCCTAGCCTCTGATCTGCTCTTGTAGCCACATTATTTATATGGCTAGTCCAGTTCAGTTTTTTGGGGGATTCAGCGACAGTAATGCCATTGAATGTCATGGGGCGATGGTTAGATTCTCTCTTGTTGGCGATGGATTTGCCTGGCACTTGTGTGGCGCGAATGTTACTTGCCACTTGTCAGCCCAAGCCTGGATATTGTCCAGGTCTTGCTGCATTTGGACATGGACTGCTTCAAAATGTGAGGAGTCGCAAATGGAGCTGAACATTGTGCAATCATCAGTGAACATCCCCACTTCTGTCCTTATGATGGAAAGAGGGTCATTGAGGAAGCAGCTGAAAATGGTTGGGCCTAGGATAGTATCTTGAGATTTTGTCCAAACCTTAATTTCTATGTTAGTTGCCCTGACCAATTTCTTAAAAGGTGTTAGCCATGTCTCAGCAGTCACACTTCAATCTCTGAGTCAGAAGGTCATTGGTTCTAGCCTCACTCCAGAGACTTGAACATACAATTGAGAATGCTATTTCAATACAATAATGCTGCACTGTTGGAAGTGGTGTATTTCGGATGGGATATTAGACTGAGGCCCTTTCTGCCATCTAAAGATCACATGGCACTGTTTAAAGAAGAGAAGTAGAGGTCTGCCCAGTGAGTTAGCCATTATCTATAGGAAAATATGAAAATGACAGGCAGGAAATGACCACCCCCAATCCTACCCCACCACTTCCATCCCACCCCAAACTCTCACTTACTTCCACAGAAAATAAAGCAGAGCCAATGATAGAAAAAATACTCTGTAAAATTTCCCTCCTAGCCACCACCTCCCACTCCCCACATGCTCAAAACCAGACTAGGAGATCACACATGCCAAGTATTACCTTTAAAGATTACCTAATGTATATTTTATTAGCTCTCAACCAACATCACTAAAACAGAATTATTAATTTATTGTTGTTTGTAGGACCTTAATGTGTTCAAATTGGCTGCCTTATTTCCTACATCATAACAGTGACTACAATTCAAATACTTGGCTGAGTTTATGAAAGTTATTATCTAAATGCAAATCTTTTTCTTTATCTGCAAATCACATTTGAACCACATTACCCACAGTCCCTTCACAGGAACCTTATCACGCAAAATTTCATACCGAGCCACATGGGGTGATATTGGGACAAATATTTAAAGGTTTGGTCAAAGAGATAGTTTTAAAGAGGCTCTTAAAAGAGGATACAGAGGTGGAGGGAGTTAGGGATGGAATTCGAGAGCTTAGAGCCAAAGCAGCTGAAGGCATGGGAAGAGCAAGGAAAATCAATTAATATAAATAATCAATTCACGATACTTAAAAAAGAGCATTTATTTTTACTGCTGGGGCTCTAGCCTAAGCAGTTACAGTATTATTCATTTTACATTTACAAAAAAATTAATTGTATTAGCTTTGGAAGTGAGTGAATTTTCAATGAAATTCCCTTTGGGTTTCAAATACTGTTTAATGGGTCGGATGCCCTCACGCTTCGTAAAGTTACTGATGTCTGCTGTTTGCAGTTGACTTACTGAAATGTATTTTGAATAGTACCCAGCAGGAACTGGAAGCTGTAAAAATGGAGCTAGAAGAGTATAAACAGCACCTTGAGAAGATTCAAGAAGAGACGGAGAGAAATGAGCAAAAACTTGTGGCTGAACTAGCTGACTTGAACAGAACTAAAGAATTTCTGGAAGAGCGCTTAATCGAACTTATTAAGTATGGTGCAACAGTCAAAGTTTTTTTTTCATTCCAATAGTTAACTACTATTTGAAATATTTTAATAAGATGCTTGAGGTCTAATAATCTCTGATCATTACTATTTTACTTCATTCATTCAACTGGCATACAAGTTAGAATTTACTGCTTTTCAAGGAAAGAAGTGATGCTGCAAAAATTGTGTCCAGAGGTATACTCATTCTGAACTTTGTCCTTAGTTGATTTTCCCTGATCAGCACAAGTGTTGTCAGTTCTCCATAAGCAAACAGTGTTGTATAATTTTCAAGATTCCACTCTGGGATAAATTAGTGCTACATATTGGGCTGGATTTTGCAATCAGCAGCGCAGCTTGGCGCTAACTTAGAAGAAAACTGCCCACAAAAATCTTGTGATTTCTATGGCAAGGATTTCCCCTTACCTAATGTCCATTTGAACCTGACGCTAAATTGATGGGATCTCCAGGCGTTCAGCAGCACTGATGTCATTGTTGATGTCATCAATAAGCAGCCAATCACATTGAAGTTTTCTCACAGGCAGCAAACCAGTAAATAAAATCAACTGAATCCCTTCACTTTAAATTTAAAATTTTATAGAGAGCAAAATAAATTATTGAGACATGCACATGGGATTAAGGTAGAAGCCAAAATATCATAAACAAACTTTAAAAAAATTGTGCTGCTTTACTACAATACTCAACATTTGTGATATCCACATTACAATATACAATGAGTCTTGCATTGCTGATACCTGCATTATAATGCTTAGTGGTACCCATATTATAATACCCACACTAATAGCAAACACATTAATGTCCCAAAGAATAGCCACGATTTTGCAATAGTAATTGTTGCATGTCCCGTAGGTCTCACAAAGAGGTCCTGAGTCTTGTATGGTTGAATGCCTAACTGTTTATTGATAACACATAACTATATACATATGCACAGGGTATATCCCAAACTACGAGCTACCTCCATGCTTGCTTCTACACAGGTCTCTGTCCAATCCACAACTTGCTCTACTCTCAGATCATGTTTTTCTTTACATCACACCGTGGGTGGTACTATTTCCCACTCCCACATTAACCCTTGCTATGCCAGATACCCTTATACTACACCTCCCCCCAAGTCTTCACTGTACAATCTTGCTACCCTTTCTCCCAGCCTCAAGTCTCTGACTTTTTAAGTTCAGACGGTTTGAATTCAGATCTTGTTCTAGTCACATTTGGAGGAGTGGTAGGCTCTGTTGATTTAGGCAACCTTTGTTGACTCAGAGTTGTCGTCTGTGTTTCTGGCATTTGGTTGCCGCCTTCTGATACGCTTTTTCTACACTTTGGAGTTGAACTTCTCTTTGGCAACTCGCCATCTGCTTTGCTTTGGGACTACTGGCTTGTCCTTTCCTACCAGAGAGAGTGTTCACTCTATTTGTTATGGTACAAACCTGGTTTTGCTTCCTCTGTGTGGTCCACCGTAATCTTTATGGGAGTTGAAGGTGTCTCTCCCTGTCATTTGAATATTCCTCATCAGTGGGCTCATCTTACAGTTTGGCTTTTATCGCGACATTGTGTTTTTCCGTATGTCTCCATGCCTCACTGAGGTGTGTTCCTACCAGTTGATGTTGCTAGTTACTTGCTCCAGCATTGTCTTGCAGCTTTGTGCTTTGGCTGGTGGCTGCAGTGTCTGTGCTGTGGTGTTTCCAGGTAGTGTGACAGCAACTGGGGTTTGGACTTATTCTTCTGTTGCTGATCATTTTCCTGTGTGTCTTTCACTTGAGGTATAGAGGTAATCATCAAAAGGTTTGTCTGGTCTGACCAAAGAGGAGCTTCTGCCGCCTACAAAGAAATTGGACAAACGTCTCTGCGAAGACTGAAGACAATTCAGAGCTGAAGTCACAGTCGAGAGTCTCTTTACCATGGGCCTCTTGGGAACTTGCAGTTCCATGTAGTTGACGACAGAGGTTGTTTTGATGTCTTCTACCGTTTTAAGAAGGTTACGGGCAACACAGGCATATCTGCTCAAGAGAGAAGTCGATTGAGTGTGGCTGACGTACATGACTTTGAATATCTGTTTGTCACCATATCTTAGTGGTTCGAGGATCATGCCTACGACCAGAAGCTGGATTCCTCCAGGACCGTAGAGTGGTGTGTCTGTCGTTCACAGCCAGAGGTGTCTCAACCATGGTTCCTTATCCGAGAGGACTGTAACACTGGCTGCCGTGTCCAGTTGAAGTTGGTGAGGTGACCTTTTACTGCAGGCTTGCCCAACCTTTTTGTGAGGGGGTCCACATTTCAATTTTTTTCTCACTCAAGTTGCTGATGAGCAAATTTTGGCAAGATAAAGTTTGGCACAACATTAAGCATTGATTTTTTTAAAAATTCATGTCAAAGCAATAAATAATTTCAAAAAAAGAGTAATTAATGAAAATGATCACTTTTTTGCTTAAGAAGCAGAGCTAGTGAGACAGACTAGGCCCAAAGTCCTGGTCACCAGGGAAGGGGTGGGGATTGGAGCCGAGCTAAGGAGTTAGGTGTTACTAACTCTGACGTTGTGTTCTCCTCTGGTGGCACAAACTCCAAGCTGGCCTTGGCGGAATTCATATGAAAGTGGGGATTGGAAGCGGGTTGCCTTTCAGCCTGGTGTTCCTCTTCTCTTGGCCTGGTTTGTGGATAGGTTTTGTGTGTGTGTCCCGCTCACTCCCAGTCTCAGGGTTCTCACTCTAAATCATTCACTCACACAGACCCGCTCACAGACTCACTCACTCAGTCCTCACCCGGGCCTGGGAGATTTGAACATTATACCGAGGAGGACACCGTGAAGAGACTGGCTTCCTCACTTTGCCCTGTCTGGGACTCCAGCTGCCCTGGGCTGGCAGGGGCCAGCTGGGCACTGTTGCTGCGACCCTGCTGATCCTTGTGGCCTCCCCAACCCTGCTCAGCCATTTTGAGCCTTGTGCTCCATTAGGTGGCTAGTGCCTGTGTGGGAGGGTGAGAGAGAGGGTGCGTGGCCAAAGGCAGAGAGAGTGCACACTGGGGGGGGGTAAAAAAGAGAAGCTACTCGCCTTCACACTTTATCACTGCTCCCACATTCAGAAACTCTTTCTCTACCAAATTTTATGCTGATAGGCTCACCCGCAGCAAGCATGTGAGAGAAAAGGCCTGATTGGAGGAGCAGCTCCTTTACAGAATCTTTCATTGAACTTACCCATAGTTTGAACAGTGAGTCTTCAGGCCGGATACAAAAGCTTGGGGAGTCGGATAGTGGCCTGCGGCCTTGGGTTGGACAAGCCTGGTTTACTGAGATGTCTGCATTCCAAAAATAGCATCCTTGACTCACCCAAGAAGAACGGTTGGGTGTCTTCCTGCTGTGGTACATCAATCTAATGGATTGTCGTGGGATCCTCCGCCTGTCTATGCACCTTAGCTTTACATAGCTTTACGAAGTGTCCTAGGTGGTTGCAATTGAAACACTGCACTGAGATGCTAGACATAGCTTGCCTGTGAGGTATTTTGGCTCCGCAGCACTAACATGGTCTCCCACACTCTTGTGTTCTGTTTGGGTATTGCCTTCCTTGGCCTGAAGTCTCTTTACCCCTTTGTTAGCTAGACAGTTAGAGTTGCTCTGTACCATGGCTTGCTTTCACCCTGTAAAATGGCGAATTTCAGACTGGATGATTATTTGGATGGCCTTTTCCAGAGTCAGATCTTCCTTGGCTTGTGGTATATATTGAAAGGGCATCATCAGCCACTCTGACAACAATTCTGTCCCTTTTTTGAGTTCTAACTTACTATCACCGTAGTCATAGCCTTCAGCCAATCTGTATAATTAATTTATAAAAGTGTCAACTGGTTTGCCAGGCTGTTGAACACATTTGTTGAATTTCACTCTCTCTAAACTTTTGTTGCTTCTTAGATTAAAATATGTATTGAAGGATTTTAGAACCTCATCAAATTTATCTGAGGACTCATTTATTCCTTGCATCACAATAACATCATCAACTATCGGACCCATTGAATAAAGTAGTGTACTCACTTGTTCAGCTTCTGTCTTTTTATCTAATCCTGAAGCTATCATGTACATTAAAAATCTTTTTCCACCAAAGCCCCCAAATTTGTGTTTGGTCTGACCTTTGGATCAGTCCAAATTGCCCTGTTCATGTTGATCTGTTGTCCATGGTTGCTTTAAAGTTCAGGTGAGTAAAGCTTTAAATGCTGTGCATGTTTTAAAGATGGCGCCGCAGCAACTGTTTTTTCAAAGAGTCTGTCCGCGCTTGTTGTGTTTGGCAGACTCCTGTGGCGATGGCAGTCCTGACCTCTTTGTCTTTAGGTTTGTGTAGCGATTTACTCGATATTGGAGGATTTTACAACTGATTCCCGGCTGTGGCTGCATTATTTAAACCTTCTGCTTCTTTTTTTTTTCTTACAATAAGCTTAGCTGCCACGTGATACGCTGCCGATTCTGACTCCGGCTGGCCGCAGTGATTTCAGAAACGGGCTGCTTTGACTTCTTTACGGCACTGAAGCTTTTTAAGCTAGTCCTGGCTTAGAACTGAATATTTTGCTCACCCCTGCTAGATCTTTTGACTCTGGACTCTGTGAGCATTCACAATTTTTTTTTTATTCTTTCATGAGATGTGGGCATCACTGGCAAAGCCAGCATTTGTTGCTCATTCTTAATTGCCCTTGAACTGAACAGTTTAGAGGGCAGTTAAGAGTCAACCACATTGCTATGGGTTGGAGTCATATGTAGGCCAGACCGGGTAAGGACAGCAGGTTCTTCCCCACTTTGACCCTTACGAGATCTTGTGAAGTCCTCAGCTGCACAGCGGAGCTTTTTTCTTCTGCCTTGCTGCTTCCAATTCTGCAATGGAACTTCTTTCAGATGATTCCCCTCTGTGTCTTTGCTTCAGATGCTTTCAGTCAGGTCAGAATGCCGCTTCCTTAATTTTCAGTTTCTGCTGCAGCTTCTCTGAGGTTCTGGATTTTTCCATCAGCTGCCACCAAGCTGTATGTTCAGTAGGTCTCAAAAAGTGGTTCTGAGTCTTGTATGGTTAAACATTAACCATATATTGGTAACACTTAACTATGTACATATATACAGGGTTATAGTCCAAGCTAGGAGCTAACTTACATGCTTGCTTCTACACGGATCTCTGTCCAATCTACAACTGACTCTAGTCTCAGGTCATGCATCTCTTTACATCACACTGGGCAGTACTGTTTCCAAGTCCCGGATTAACCCTTGCAGTGCCAGATATCCTTATACTACAGTAATGATGGCAAAACTGTTAGCAAATTCTGGAACCCACAAATGCACAGTTAAATGCAGAATCCAGAAGTTGCTGTCACTGAATATACATTTCTCCCCAGACTTCAATCAAATAGAAACTACTAAACTGACTAAAGCATGTACTTTTACCCTATAAGTCTCGCTGTAAAAGCCCTTGACCAAGTTACACCTTGTTGAATGAGGTATAACTAAGTTTTCAACAGTGTTCTAGGTCTATAATTATTGCTCAACAGCCTCACTGGCCCAGAGAGGGTAATTTTATATTAATGGAATGTCAAATATTTCCATTATGCTAAAAAAAAAATCACATTCTTTTGAAACAAAATAAGCTTATTTTTTCAAAAATTTGATATTTTGGCTTCTTAATCCCATATGTACGTCCCAATCATTTCTTTCTGTAAATTTTTAATTAAAAGTGAGAAAAATCAGTTTTTTTCACTTCCTGGTTTGCTGCCTGTGAAAATACCTCAGTGCGATTGGCTGCTTACCCTACTTGATGATGTCACTGCTGTTGGGCGCTTAGCGATCCCCTTGTCTTGGTGCCAGATTCAAACTAACATCTGTAAAGGGGAATCTACGCCTCGGAGAACACTGGTTCTTTGTACGCAACTTTCCCCAAGGTGGATGGAGCAACACTATCTGCATTAGCAATACCCATATATCTTTGTTCATAAGTATATTTTATTTGTTTTTATTTCTCAGAGATAAGGATGCTCTGTGGCAAAAATCTGATGCTTTAGAATTTGAGCAAAAGCTCCGCGCAGAAGCACGATGGCTTGGGGACAGGGAGGTTAACTACTGTCTGGATTGCCAAAGTCAGTTTACGTGGTGGTTACGTCGGCATCATTGCAGGTACGCCTTTAAAATGTAACATTTAATGAGAGAGATTTCAGTGGCTCAGTGTCAAAAGCTGGTTGGAATTTTTAGCCTTTACGCTCAACCACCTGTGATTGTTTTACTCATTCACTTTGGTGGATGGGTAAGTGCAGAACTGTAAAACTCTGGCTATCATTTTCATGCTAGATTGTCAACCCATTTGTAATAAATGAGTGGAAAATCCAGCTCAAGTTGCCTTCTGAGGAGCCCACATAATTCCCAACTGTGTTATGTAGCTCTTTATCAGAAGGCTATTCAGCAATTTCACATTTATGTAATGAACTGCTGCTGTATTTGTTTACATCACATTTTCAGATGTTTTTGAGGGATTTAATGAGGCCTTCTGTATAATCTCAGTAGAAAAAAAACTTGTATTTTGAGAGATGTTATAATATTCAAGTTTTAAATGAGAAGGAAATTATAGGTAGTAACCTTTAATGTAAATTTATTTAATTAGATTTATAATTGCTTATTTTCTTGTAGGATTACTTTTGTTTTTCTATGGATAACCATATTAGTGACACCTGCAGCACAGATAATCATGTTAGTCATACCCAAATTGCAAACTCCCACATTACAATGCTCACATCAGTAATATACATAGCATAATATAATACAATTACATAAAATATACAGCACAGAAAAATCCCATTCAGCTCAACTAGTCTGTGCTGTTGCTTATATTCCACAGGAGTGTCGCCCCATTCAATCTGCATCATCTCAACCTTTCTGTCATGATACCTTGGTTACAGTTCAAACCCCTGCATTTGTAAAGCCAGTGACAGTTAAACTCACATCACATCAGTGACATCCAGATCAGTAAATACTTCTTTTGTAATAAATATCCACATCAATACTCTCCGTATCTCAGTACTCATGTTGGTGATACTTGTAATCATAATGGTAATGGTTTTTCACATTACACTGTCCAAATCTGTGCTGCCCATGTGGCAGTGCATACACCATGTTACCCTGATTATTAATACTCTCATTACCTGTGTTATTGATACCTATATTATCCACATGACTTAGACATTCTTCATTCTGAGTCAGAAGATCCACCTCAGAACTTGAGCATGTAATCCAGGCTGATACTTCAGTGCCGGTTCAGTACTGAGGGAGTATTGCATTGGAGGTGTAAGCTGCGAAATTGGATAATCCCCAAAAGTAGAGATTGCAATGAGCAGTTAACCCTCGCCTGTTGCTTCTGAAGCAGGGAGCAGGCAAACTTTCTGCTGCCTGCTCAATTAAATGATTGTAGAGTGCAGCCAGCACTACATGTGCTTTGGTGGCTGCGCACCTAATCAGGAGGTGCAAAATCATGAAAGGCTCGCACCAGTTCAAGCTAATCCGCAAAACTCAAAACCAGTCTTCACTTCTTAAAGGGGAGTTACACTTTGACTGCAACAGGTGCTGGAAGTCATTCTGAGAGTGCGTTTGACCTGGGAAAGATACCAGGATGGCACAACATAGCAGAGAGGGGGACTCCAAGGTTTCCTGGCGCTGCACTGGAGGCCTTGGTGCTGGAAGTGGAGAGGAGGAAAGATATCACCTAACCACAGGAGGCCCTCCAGACAACTCTCAGAAGGCAGTAGGACCATATAGGTGAAAGGTTGTTTCCAGGAGTCTAGTCAAGCAGACTTAGATGCAGTGCCGCAAGAAGCTTAATGTCCTCATAAGAGTGGCAAAAGTCAGAGGATGTATCTTCAAATGCTGTATTCCACCAACTGCACCACTAGCTTCATACAATGCTCAATGCACCACACCCCATCACTCATCTATCAACAATCTCTATCAATCCAGACTCGTACCTAGCATTCATAGCTTCAGCTCACCCTCACATAGTTAGCACTGCTGGAAGCCTCATACCCGCATCTCATAGCTTGCAGACTCTGCCAACTATTCAACCGTGACAATCACATCATCCAAATACATTCACCATGCTCACTGACTTTTCCCCCTCTCTTGCAGGGCAAGGTGACACTTAACTGGAGGCAGCAGCACTCAACTAGTGAGGGACAGACATGGCTGTATGTCTATACCCCCATGAAGGAGACTCTACTTGCCATGACTGAGGTCGTGGCCAGTCGTGGGACTGAAATCACCACAGATGGTATCCTGAAACTTAACCCTCCTTCCCTCATCTCACTTCCCCCTCATCTCTTCTGATTTTCTTCTGATTTACAAGCTGAAGATCGTGTAAGCATGCACCTCTTGCTTGCCCCCAGCCCTACCCACACCACAACCCTAATCTTCTGCCTTTCTTCTTCCAGATACACAAGAACTACAACCTGGCCAGGCAGTTGTAGAAGTGCAGAAAGACAGTTATGAAGAAGACTTGCTCTTACACCTGCATCCACTATCTCAGATACTGGTGCTGCATGTACTTTAGAAGATAGCTTAGGAATGGGATCTGTACAGCTGAGAAACCAGGCATGAGTGACCTGCAACTAGGGAAGGGGACAAGAGTAGCACAGGGCTAGCTCTCTGGTGGCACTGTCACACACGAGTTCTGCAGCAGAGCATTTAGTTGAGGATTTCAGTGGGGCAGCCTACTGATAGGTATACAAACTGAGATCCTCACCGAAATGGTGCCTGGTACAGCTAGCACCAGGAGTGTTTGCATATGCCGTGGATGCCATTTTGGAGGCAAAACAGCACTCGTAGTGGTGAAAAACCAGGCACTACCAAACTGAATTTCATGACCCTAGCCTTTTGGATGGGTTTTAATGGTCCTGCCAGGAGTTAAGCCCCCACCAGCTGTCAGGGTCATAGGAACAGAAAAACATTTCCATCATGTCACGGTGCAGTCCATTATGAAGAATCGATCCAGCAGATACACCTGTATTGCTGAGATTCACATTAGTGATGCCCCCACATATAAATATTCATCTTAATGACTACATCACAATTCCTGCTTCAGTGGTGCCCATATAACAATGCAAACATCAGTGAGAACTTTGTCACCATGCAAACACATCGAATTGCCTAAATGAGTGATCTCAGCATCACAAAATCCTCAGTGGAATAACACTATTACTGATGCCTACGTTAGTAATAATTGATACCCATTCATAACAGCGCCTACCATAATCATACCACATCAGTAATATGCGTCACACAGTACCCAAGTAACTGGTACCGACTGCACAATATCGACATGATTGCTACATACCCATGCTTTGATACCCACAGCACTATACCAGCCATAGTAATAAGCTCATTACAGGTACCTGCATTAATAGATCCACCTCACTCTAGTCCAAATAAAGTCTAAATACATGAAAATTCTCAATCCATGACATTTCCATTAGATTAACCATACCACCAATACCTACATTAGTGATAACATTATTGGTGATACCCACATTGTGATAACTGTATTGCAAAAGGTTGCATTAATGTTTTCACATTATAACACCTCCATTTGTAATACATCCAGTAATGATACTCAATTAGCGAGGCCATGCCGTAACACCCACGTTACTGATAAACGCTTCAATAATACCTACATAGTGTGTGTTTGTATTCGAAACATCCACATTGTACCATTCACATCCCCACATCAGTCACAACCACACAATATAATGGGCAGAATTTTTAGGTCGGCTTGTAGGTGCGCACCCGACACGTCTGACTGAGAAATGAAGTGCGTTGACGTTGGCCGAATGTGCCAACGTCAACGCGCACTCTCGCGATATTTCGCTCGGCGGGCGCGCGATGAAGATGGAGGCGCGCACGCCATTAATTAACTGGCCAGTTAAGTCCTTTGAGACACCCATTGTCCCGGGGTTTACATGGCCCGTGCGATTTTCAGGCTGTCACATGGGCTAAACGGGCAGGCAGGCAAGCCATATTTTCAAAAACGTCATCCACTGGTGGGATAAGAGGGGTGAGTGCGCTTGTTAATGCGAGTAGTTTCTACTTTAGCTTGTAACTTGCTGCTGCTTGCTTGTGTGAACAGGGCATCTTCATTCGCTTCAGAGCTGCTTTGACAGAAATAAGAGGCTTCAGTTCAGCACTCAGTGTTGTTTTCCAGGCCCCCGGAGGATTCATACCACTTGGGGCCTTCCAGGTATCAGACAGCCTTCCCTTATCCTGGGAATGGGGATTGTGGTCTCCACTGAAGGCACCTTTTCTGGAAGAAGAAAGGGGCAGAAGTGGGAGGACGCCAGGAGTCCCTATTCAGTGTCCAGGGGAGCGACCTCTGGGAGGAGAGGCGCAGGCACAAGGGCTGCAGGGCCAACAGGAAGTCCAAGATGGAAGGGGCCACAGAAGACGCCACTATCCTGCCAGGGTTTACAGGCGGCGATGCAGCTACCTCAATATGTCTGAGGTGCAATGACGAAGGAGGCTCCACCTCAAGAGAAACAGTGACCTCCATCTGTCAGAGGATCAGCCCTGAGATCAGCTCTGACTCTGTGGGTGGACATCCCATGCCAGTGGCTCTGAAGGTCACTGTGGCCCTCAACTTTTACATCTCTGGCTCGCTCCAGGGGCCAGCAGATGACGTTTGTGGAGCCTTCCAATCAGCTGTCCACAGTTGTGTCAAGCTGATGACAGACGCTCTGTTCAGGCATGCATTGACTTTCTTTCACTACTGTACAGACGAGCCCAGCCAGGCAGAGCGAACCAGAGGCTTTGCAGCGATCGCTGGTTTACCCGTATCCAGGGTGCAATTGACTGCACGCATGTGACCATCGGGTGAGCCAGGTGCCTCCGTCAACAGGAAGGGGTACCACTCCATGAACGTGCAGATAGTGTGTGACCATAGGATGCAGATTCTGCAAGTCTGTGCAAGGTACCCTGGCAACTCCCATGACGCTTCATGCTGAGACATTCCCAAGTGCCGAGGCTCTTCAATGCTCCAGCCTGACTGGATGGATGGCTGTTAGGTATCAAGGGCTATCCCCTCAAAAGGCTCATGATGCCTCTCTGCCATCCAAGAACAGAGGCCGAGCAGCGGTACAACAGAAGCCATGGGTCCACAAGGGCAGTGGTAGCGAGAGCCATAGATCTTCTCAAGGTGTGCTTCCGACGCCTGAACCGTTCAGAGGGTGCACTTCAATACCCCCCAGATCGTATGTCACTGATAGTGGTTGGGTGCTGCACTCTCCACAATCTGGCACTGGAAAGGGGGGACCCATTGGAGGAAGAAGATCTTGACGCAGCTGCTCAGGCAATAGACGATGAGTCTAGTAGTGAGTCTGAGGACGAGCACGGTCAGGATAATGCTGAGGGCATAGAAGCTGACCCGGGCAACCTCCAGGGAGGCAGGGATGCTTTGATCCAATGCTCTTTCAGCTAGCCTACCAAATAAGAACAACCACCACTACATGCCAGGACTGCAGGCTCCATACTCATTCCCTGACAGGAACATTTGCTTGGTCAACAAGGTGCACTATGTGCCATTTCAATAAAGTTTAATGAGAAACAAGTCACTCATAACATCATGGGTTACCCTGCACCTGCAGAACAAATTAAACACCCAGAGGCTTGTTGTACAAAAACACATTTAACTTTATGGTAGGCACCATATCATTAACAAATGAAATTCAGAGGTGTTCTCCATCACACCAAATAAGAATTAAATTAAAAGTGGGGAAAACAAATATCACCCGTGCTCAGGCCTTGTTGTGATTAAGGTGCTTTAAGTTTGCGCTTGCAGGTGCTATGTGTAGGTGCTCCCTCCTTCTGGCCCGTGGAGCCTGTGCTGGCCCCACCTGGGAGGGAGCAGCTAGTGCCACGGCTGGCATCTCCCCAGTCGCTGCTGCCTCATCAGATGCCACAGTCACTGGCAGAGGGGCGGAGGAGCTGCTGCCCTCACCTGGAGCACCCTGAGAGGAGCCTGCAGAGATGACAGGTGGCTCGTGCGCCAACGTGAGGTCACTCTGGACCTCCCTGCTCACCATTGATGGACGGGCACCTAGCTGGGATATTGGGTGCCCAATCCATCTCCCACACTGACAGTGACCACCTGAGGTCATTGCTAGTGTGAGGGCTTGCGGGTCCAAGCGCAGCCCCAGGAACCCCTGATTCAGCTCCGGGAGGAGCCTCTCCATGAGAGTCGCCACTCTCTCCATGGAGGAGGCATTGTGCTCAGCCATGAGGGTCATTGCTTTGCTCATGCTCCGCAAGGACTCCTCTGCAATGGAGAACATCGCACGTATTCCCTCATGTATCTCCACCAGATTCTCCTGCACACCCTGCTGGATGTCCAGCATCTGCAGAGCTCATCATTAGCCACCAACTGAGCATTATCCTGGTCCCAGCACTCCTCCGACTGCCGGCGCCCTGGGCACTCTCTGCCTCTGTCTGCACCTCAAGCGAGTGTGAAGTGCCCTCACCAATGTGCTCCGAGATACTACTGGCCGATCTAATGCCTACTAATGCTGGAATCTGTACTGATGCCTACTTGGCAGAGGGTGTGACGCAGGTGCATTCTATTAGGTGCTGTCCTCTGGGGTCAGTGGTGGGCCTTCAGGCTTCTCACCCCAACGGGCTGCTAGTGAGCCTGAAAGGAAGAACAAGGACATGTCATTAGTTGAAGCCATTACGCTGGTACTGTGCATGCCTGGCACCCGGATGAGACAGAGATATGCATCAGGGTGCCCTTGTCTTTCCGTTATCAATGGAGATTTCAGGTTTGAGGCTTACATCTATATAGAGACTACAGTGGTATGGTTGCAATGACAGACATTCTGACCTCAGTGCACTGCACTCTTATCTCCCTGTGACACCCCAACCTCATTGCGCTGGTTGATCTAGGGCATAGGTCATAATGGGTCAAGATGAGTAGGCGGGGCGGTCTCCTGCCAATCTGCAACCTCTCGGCATTGTTATGGGATGCTTTCTCTTGAAAGGATAGAGGAGCATTGATTAGTCCACCCTGTACCTGCATTGCCATTGCAGCCTGGCCAACCCCACCTGAGGAATACCTCAGGCTCAGCTGATTCATGACCCTGGAGCCACAAGACACTCAGTCCAATTAGCCAGGGTTCACCCCCTTGCCCAGATGCTTCCTCTTTGACATTTGCCACCCAAACTGTAACACCTGTGAGATCCATGGGGGGCATAGGCAGCTCTTAACTATTGTACTAAGCCACCCATGCCAAAACGGTACTCACCCTTCCCGATTTCAGGAGATCGTTGAAGCACTTCCGGCACTGGACCCATGTGCACCTCACCACATCAAGGCTGCTGACCCTGGATGCCACCTCCTCCCAGGCCCTTTTGATGGGGGGAGGGGGTGGGGAGGAGGGGCAGACCTCCTCCTCCCGTCCCTGGGGACAAAGATTTCTCGCCGTGCTGCCACATCCTCCAGGAAGACAGTGATGCACTTGTCAGAGAAATGCGGGGCCGACTGCCCCACTGACCTGCCCTCCCACCTGCCGTGTCCACCAGCAACCGGATCCATCATGACAACTTTGCGTCCCTCCATGGCAGCCTTCAGGGGCTGCTTTTGAATTGGTTGCCGGTTTGCCATTGGACCTGGCAAACATTGAGCTCCCGTCCCCGCCCGCCCGCCCCTTCTCGCTGCTGCCGTGTTTAACGCTGGGCGGGCCTTAATTGGCTCGCCCGCATAAAATCGCGGTGCGGAGCCTTATTGCGGGCAGCGGTTGGGTTTCCGACCACCCCTGACGAGCGAAAATTTCTGGCTAATAGCCCAAATCCCAGTACCCACATTTGTGACACACTTATCATGATATCCATGCCATGACCTATGTAATGATGTCCAAGTTAGTGATATGCACATTAGACACATGGGGCTGAGTTTTGCTGTCGGCGATCAGGGGGTGGGGCCCACTCGCCAACACCTAAAATGATGCGGGATGTTATCCAGCCCCATTTAAATATTCAGGAAGGCGGGGGCACAGCAAAATCAGCTATGCGCCCACCAACCTGTCAATGGCCAATTGAGGCCATTGACAGGATCATTGAAACAGTTAAAGGACCTGCCCGTCCAACCTTAAGGTTGGCGGGCAGGCCAGCAGCCCCGGCAGCAAATAGAGAAAACATGAAACCTCATCCACCGGCGGGATGAGGTTCCATGTAGGGATTTAAAGAGTTTAATAAAGTTTTAGTGTAATTTATGAACATGTCCCATCTCATGTGACATGAGGGGGACATGTTAATGATTTTTTTTTTCTATTTTTAATGCTTTTAAAAGTTGTCAGCGATCTCCCTGAGGCAGCACTTAGCCTCAGGGAGATGTGCGGTCTTTCGTGCGCACTCTCGCTTTTGGGGAATCCCCCTCCCCGCCCGCACAGGAAGCGTCACGTAAAATGGCGGCGAGGCCCGCTTCTCCGGCGGGGATCGGCTCCCCACCCGCTGGAGATTGGGCCAGGCCCGCCCGTCCGTCAGGCAGAAAATTCTGCCCAGGATTACAATACTCCAGCCATGGTAACACCCATCTCAGTAATAGCCATGTTATAATATCCAAAACACAGTACTTAAATTAATATTCCCATGTCACTATGCACATATCAGTGATAGCCACTTCCTCAGTAATGGAATATATTATAAATGTTACAAAAGCCAGTGATAACTCAGATTACTGCCTTTCCCTAGCAAGGATTTTATTGCCGATTTTAAAAACCTGTGCTTTTTTTGGGTGCTAAGTCTTTATTTTTAGCATAGGGAGCAAATCAGGGGAAAGCTAAAAAAGTGGCATGGAAATGTGTTCCAATGTAAATAAGTTTGCAAGTTCATGAAATATCTTAGTACTGAAATACATTTCTAATATTTGTAAATGAACTACACTCTCTAAAATATTGGCTGCTAAAACGTTATGCTTGAAATGACTCATCACCGGCATCATATTACACAATTATTTTTTAAAGCCTGACAAAACACAAAACAGCTGATGCTAAAAGTTTAATTTTGCAGCTTGTATTTTGATTGTTGTATTGCAAGTATTGTGTACCGTCTGTCCATTTTGTTAACAGCATTTTACACCTTAAGTGTCTTTAGATACGTTTCATTTTGTATATTTTGTTTAAGCAATCATCATTATTCCATAGAATAATCACGCTTAATGGACAAATAGTGATGCATATTTTCAATCCTTGTGTTTTATCTCCATTCTAAAAATACCCTTACTTCACTTAATTGAATCATTTGAATGTGCTGATCAGTGCTGTACGTCAGACTTGTGCTTGATTGGCCAATGATCAGCATGCTGCTTATTAATAATAAAGGTTATTGCATTTTGTTGCAATTACTCTTCACTTTCTTATTGGCACTGCAGATTAGTTGTGGTGAGGTGACTGCATTTAAACTGTCTTATAAAAGCTCCTCTAAATTCTTGAACAACTTAGGTCACATTACCTCCCTTCTTGGATGAGCATACATCATATTAGTGACATTGTCACGTATATTTCAAGTATTATCACTGCAGTGTGTGTGAAAATGTCACAGACTCCATGCAAGCGCATTTTGGGATCCACTAAGACCATGGGATTTATTTGCAGGTCCAAAATCAGGTGATTTTTTTTTCCCCAACATGCTGGAAAAATCTGAGAATTTATCAGTGGAAATTAGGTTTAAAAAACAATTTTTAAGGACTGTGGTCATCCATGATACTGCATTACTGATATCCTGATACTCAGGTTAATGATACATATGTTGCAGAAACTGAAGCAAAATAACCCACATCAGAATACCCAACTCAGTTTGTATGTCGGTAATAACCACAGCAGTCACATCCTTGCTAAATGATTAAATCACGAGATTCTTACCACATTACTGACACTGCATCAAGTTACAACACTGATAATAGTGACACCACATTAATGAAACCCATGTTAAAATAAACAAATTACATATCCATATTAGTGACATCACATTAATGATACTCAGGATAAAATAAACAAATTACAACACCCATAATAGTGATACCACATTAACAATATCCAGGTTAAAATAAACAAATTGCAATACCCACATCAATGATACCCACATCCATAACTGAGGCGTACAATCAGAATCCTGCCTCGTGTGATTCTGGTTCAACTAGGAGCTTTCTCCTAAGCAAGCTTTTCTAATCACATATAGATCATTGGTAAAATCATATTTGTAATTTTATATGGGCCAGCATTTTTCTGTCAGCGATTGGGGGGCGGGGCCCACTCGCCGACACGTAAAATGACACGCGGTGACATCAGGCGGAACTCCCAACATCACCGTGCCCCATTGGGAAAAATTTTCAGGTAGGCGGGGGCTCAGCAAAATCAGCTGTGCGCCCGTCAACCTGTCAATGGCCAATTGAGGCCATTGATAGAGTCATTTAAGTAATCAGTGGACCTGCCCGTCCAACCTTAAGGTTGGCGGGCAGGCCGGGAGCCCTGGTGGGCATTAGAAAAAGCATGAAACCTCATCCATGGCGAGCGGGCTCCATGGGCGGGATGAGGTTTCATGCAGGTTTTCAAACATTTAATTAAAGTTTTTAAAAGTTATGGACGTGTCCCAACTCATGTGACAGTGTCACATGAGGGGACATGTCAGGGATTTTTTTTTTTCTATTTTTAATATTTTTCAATGTGCAGCTGATCTCCCTGAGGCAACACTTTGCCTCAGATATCAGAAAGGACGAGAATTTTAAAATCAAGATTTGCTTGACAAGGTCAGTGAGCACAGGGATGACAGGTGAACGGGACTTGGTGCGAGTTAAGATGCGGGCAGCAGAGTTTTGGATGACCTCTAGTTTATGGAGGATAGACTGTTGGAGACTAGCCAGGAGTGTGTTGTTATAGTCAATTCTAGAGGCAACAAAGACATGACCGAGGGCTTCAGCAGCAGAAAAGCTGAGAAGCAAAGTGGGGCAAAGTCACAGAGGTGGAAATGGATAGTTGTAGTGACAAAGCGAATATCTGATCAGAAGCTCAACTTGGAGTCAAATATGACACCAAGATGCGAACAGACTCGTTTAATCACAGATTGTTGCCAGGGAGAGAGATGAAATCGATAACTAAGAACGGAGTTTTGAGTGGGAACCGAAAACAGTGGCTTCAGTTTTCCCAATATTTAATTGGAAGAGATTTCTGCTCATCCGGTACTGGATAGTGGATAATCAGTCTGATAATTTAGAGGCAGTGGAAGAGTATAGAGAACTGGTGATGAAGTAGGGGTGGGTGTTGCAGCGTACATGTGAAAACAAAAGCTGTGCTTTTGGATGATGCCACCGAGGGACAGCATGTAGATGGGAAATAGGAAAGAGCCAAAGATAGTTCCTTGGGGGGGGCATCAGAGGTGTGGGTTAATCAAGAAATAACCTGACAAGTCAGACAACAACCAACATCCTAGACCCCTGAATTACCAATCTGACTATTTGCTCTCCAACCAGCCATATAGTTCCAGTAGAGCTGTAGACACATTGATGTATAAGCAAATGGACCTGGCCCTTGAAGAACTCAAAATGGACTTTGAGCTCCATGAATCCTCATGACTTTGCATTAACCAAGGGCAAGAAAATATTCTGAATACTATCTCCATCCCCCTCCCAGTTGATGAAATGGCATTCAGGGAAGAAGCATTCAGTGAAACAAGGGGACGAATATACACTGGGTGTTGGACTTCAGTGTTCAACATCCAAGAGGCCCAGTAGTTAGACAGTGCTGACTGACCCCTGAAAGCTCTATTAGATGCTACGGAAACCAAAAAGGGAGTAAGCTACTTGATCAATCCTCACCAACCTACCTGTTGTAGACACACATGTCTAGAGTAGCATTGGTAGGCGTTACCACTGCAGACTCTTGTCTTCATAATGATGATAATCATCATGTGGTCATACTAAATAGGATAGACTAAGGACATATCTAACAGCTTACAATAGGCATTCATGAGGGGCTGTGGGTGATCAACAGCAGAATTATATATCTGTGCAATATGTAGCTTCATGGCCTGTCACATCCCTCACTCATGCATCACCATCAAGCTGATTGATCAATCCTGGTTCAATGTGGAATGTTGAAGGATGCACCAGCAGCAGAAACTTAGTGAAACTACAGTGCAAGACTACTTGCAAGCCAAATGTGAGAAACAATTGACAATAGACAAACTAAGCAGTCGCACAAGTGCTCAAAGTTTCATGGCCCTACCACTCTGTTGAGAATCATAGCAAACAATCAGGAAACTAATGGGAAGAGGAGGTTTCACAAACATCCTATCCTTAATCATAGCAGAGATCAGCATGTGTATAGGGGCTGAAATATTTACAAGGGTCTTCAGCCAGAAGTGTTAAGTAGATGACCTTCCATCATTTAACTGTTGATTGGGATAAGGTGGTTAGAGGGGTAATTTTATAAGGTTAGATTATCTTGTCTCTTGTGGATAGAATATACCTAGACAATTATCCATATTGTCAACCAATGCCATTGCTGCGATGGAATAGCTTAGCTAAGGGAGCAGCTAGACCTGTTGCAAAGGTCTTCAGTACTATAGCTGGGGCTCAGTTGCTGAGGTCCCCCTGTCATAAATGCTAGTGACATCAAAGAAGTGAATAAAAACAAAAAACTGCGGATGCTGGAAATCCAAAACAAAAACAGAATTACCTGGAAAAACTCAGCAGGTCTGGCAGCATCGGCGGAGAAGACCCCGAAGAAGTGGAGTCCGGGTCATGGGTTCTGACAGTGTCCCAGTTGATCATTAGTTGTATATCCAAAATTTGTAGACAGCAGCAAGTTGTATAGTTGGAAACAAGAAGTTACAAAAGGACAGAAGCAGATAATTGAATGGGAAACCTGTGGCATTTGGAGTTTAATGTGTGAGATAACCCACTTGGTATCCTGAAAAGATATTTTCTCAATGATGAGAAATTAGAAGTTGGAGGAGGAATATATTTGGGTGCCCATGTACAAATCACTAAAAGCTAGCACACAGATACCAAAAGGCTCATGAAATGTTGACCATTATCTCAAGAAAAGTGAAGAATTTATACTTCAGTTGCTCTGAACCCATTTGGAATACTGCAATCAGTTTTGAGCACCAGAGATCAGAAAAGATATAAAACCAAAATAAAAACAAAAAGCTACTGCGGATGCTGGAAATCCAAAACAAAAACAGAATTACCTGGAAAAACTCAGCAGGTCTGGCAACATCGGTGGAGAAGAAAAGAGTTGACGTTTCGAGTCCAACATGACCCTTCAACAGAACTGAAGTATAGTTAGGAGAGAGGTGAAATATAAGCTGGTTTAAGGTGGGGGGCGGGGGGAGAGAGAAGTTGAGGGTGGGGTGGTTGTGGGGACAAGCAAACAGTGATAGGAGCAGATTCCATTGTTTGGCCTCTTCACACCAATTGTTTCTCATCCCTGTATTCCCCTCTACCTCCAACATCTCCTGTCCCCCATTGGCCGCACCCTCATCTCTGCACTCGTCTTACATTCCTTGCTTCTTAACATTCCACATAGATATTAAGCATGTGGGACACATATGAAGCTCAGGCCTGAAAGCTTTCTTTGGGGGCCCAGAGCAGACTGTGGACTGGTGAGCAGATGATACCAGTTGAGAGTGAGCAGAAACCACAATGGCTGTCAAGTGACATGCAGAAGCAGAGAACAGGCTGGGGGGCACTGGAGTGCAGGAAGGAGCCTGCTGACAGGAAACAAACAAGAAGAGCCTGCTGCCCTTTAGAATTAATCTCCCCATTACAGTCTTATGGAGGAAATGTTGCATTGAAATAAATGTTGAAAGCACTACATGGAGCCTGGATGTGTTTGTTAGAATTAAGATGCTTAATTATACAATTCTGTTAGATCACAGCATCTTTATATAACTGGTTTCTGTTTAAAGACATTGCCACACATACAGATTTCAACTAAGATTAAAATCCATTTGTCAAGGTGCATGCATTACATTTTAAACATGCTGGCTTAGCCTTCCAAGCACATTTTTCTGTTAGCTGTCATTAATGATCAAAATAATGACCAAAAACCCTTTATTTTGCCTTAATCCAGATAATAAGGTCGTGAAACAACTCTTAAGGCTGTTTATTCCACATAAACGCTAATCTGGATAAAATGTTGCTCATCTCAGTTGTTACTTCAGGCTATACTCTGCATTCTGTTCAGATAGCAGATGGAATAAGGACTTTTTTTGGAAAGTGACTTTCAGTTCCTAAACAGGCCTGGAACAGGCCTTTGTTTTAATGTAACAATCTTTCTAATATGATTTCCATTGGAATATTTATCTCCCATACTGACTCTTCAACATCCACCTCAGATACTCCTACAGTCCTACTATCACCTTCTCTAAAAACTGGTGCAGATATTTACTAAGCGCCTCCATCATTACTGTGTTCTCAAGTCCAACTTGGCATATTTATTCCAAAGTATTCCCATCCCTTTCTTCACTAACCTTTTTCTTTTTGCGTGTTTAATAAAAGCCATTTATATTTCATAGATTCTTATAGTGCAAAAAATGTTTCATGCACAAACCAACATAGGTTGGAAACGTAGGACATGTGGAAAATCAGCAAAAAGATTTGTCAAATTTAATCTCCACCCTGAACTGAAGAAATTTGTTTTCACCTGGAAGATGATCACCTTGTTTTGTTTCATTTCAGGCTTTGTGGACGTATCTTCTGCTATTACTGCTGTAATAATTTTGTAATGACAAAACACAATGGTAAAAGAGAGCGCTGCTGCAGAGCCTGCTACACAGAACATAGTGCTGTGGTTCAAAGGTTGAACGATCTTGGATCTTCTAGTACTCCAAACAGTCCTGATGAATCTCCCTCACGGTCAGCTTCGGAAGGGCCAACTAGCAGAAACACAGGTAGTAATTACTGATACAGTTTGGAATCAAAGTACTCCTATAATCATGGTACTAGTTACAATGCAGGTATTAATTATTAATACATTACAGAAGCTAATCATGATAGTTCAACAACTAATTGTTAATAGTTACTAATTGCAAAGTAAGTTCATTGTTTTTAGCACATGAATTAAATTATGCACATAAACTCAGCTCCATTAACTTGAGCACATAATCTAGGCCGACACCTCAGTACTGTGGGAGTGCATCACTGTCATAGGTGCTGTCCTTCAGATAAGATAAAGCTGTCAGGTGGATGTAAAAGATCCTAGGCCTGAATTTTACCCTTGGCGGGCACACGCGATCGGTGGGCCCACGACCGGTCAGGAAACGAGCCATCACCCGCAATCGGCCCCCGACCATGGTTTCACGCTGGCTGGCCAATTAATGGCCAGCCACTGTGAAACATACGCTGAAATGCTCAGCGCTGCCGGGATGGGGGCAGGAAGAGGGCGGGCGATGACATTCCTGCGGGCTTGGGTGAGCACTGCGAGAAAGCTCCCTGAAGGCAGACAGCTGGAGATCTGAAAATGCCAAAATAAAGTTTTTAAAAGCTGAAAAGAGTGTCCATGCATCATAATCAATCACCTGAATGTGTAGCTGCTAAAAACACTATTTTATTTCATCACGGAAATTTCACCCTGCCCTTCGATGAGGTTTGATGAAAAATGCAAAGGCTGCCTGGCTAATTTGCCCATCCGCCAACCGTAAGGTTGGACGGGCACTGAAAAATCGGAGTCAATTGCACCGTTAATGGGCTTAATTGCACTCTTAATTGTCGCCGGGCGCGCTTCCGACTTTTGCGCGCACCTGCTGAGCAAAATATCGCACAAGTGCATGACGACGTCGGGACGCTCGCCCAATGTCATCTCGCGCGATTTTACACCCGATTGGGTCAGGTGCGCGCTCATCCGCGAGGCGTAAAATTCTGCCCCTATTGTATGGTGGAAAAAGAGTTACCTTGGTGTCCTAGCCAGCAGTTGTGCCTCAACTAGAATGATACCTGGACTAAAATGGGTTGTTATGAGAACAGGTTGCAGAAAACTAGACTTGTGTTTTTTTGAATAAAGGAGATTAAGAGGTGATCTAATTAAGCCGTTTAAGGTGATCAGACGAGTTGATTGAGTATGTGGAAGGGAACTATTTCCTCTAGTTGGAAAGTACAAAACAAGGGGACATAACCTTAAAATTATTCACGACGATGTCAGGAAGCACTTCTTCACTTAAAAGATAGTGAAAATCTTGAACACCCACCCCAAAACATTGTTCAAGCGAGGTTAATTGAAAATTTCAAAACTGAATTTTATAGATTTATGTCAGACAAGTGTATTCAGGGTTATGGAACAAGATAGGTAGATAAAGTTAAGGTATAGATCAGCTGTAATCTAATTTAATGGTGGAACAGGTTTGAGTGGCTGAATGGACCAGTTCTGTTCTGGTATTCTGAAACAATATCACTGAAAGAGATTATCTGAACATTTTATGTCATTGCTGTTTGTGGAACCTTGTAAAATTAGGCACTGCAGAAACTTGAATTGCGGATATCTGGTTCAGGTCAGGTGCTTTGGCCAGCTAAGCTACGGCTGTGCCCCCCCCACCCTCCTCGCCCAATGGCCCCTCATGCCAGGTATGCCCCCTACCCTAATGCCCCTCATGATCTCCATGCCAAGCTATGCTCTCCCACACCCCCCCCCCCCCCCTCCATGACCCCTCATACCCTCTATGCCAGTTATGGCAATTCCATAACAAAAACAGAATTACCTGGAAAAACTCAGCAGGTCTGGCAGCATCGGTGGAGAAGAAATCAGTTAACGTTTCGAGTCTTCATGACCCTTCGGCAGAACTGAGTATAGTTAGGAGAAAGGTGAAATTCCATGCCCATTGACCCGCTCAACACCGTATAATGAACTACTGAACTTTTTAGTGACAGGGCTGGACAGATTGGGTGCAGGGATGATGTTTCCTCTGGATGGGGGTGTGTCTGGAACAAGGGGTCACAATCTCAGGATACAGGGTAGGCCATTTAGGAATAAATGAGAAGAAACTTCTTTACTCAGTGGGTGGTGAACCTGTGGAATTCTCTACCGCAGAGGGCTGTGGAGGCCAAGTCACTGAATATATTTAAGAAGGAAATAGATCAATTTCTAGACTCCAAAGGCGTAAAGGGGTATGGGGAGAGAGCGGGAGTGTGGCATTGAGGTAGAGGATCAGCCATGATCATATTGAACGGTGGAGCAGGCTCAAAGGGCTGAATGACCTACTCCTTCTTCTGTTTTCTATGTGTTTAGAAAAAGTCTTTAAAATAAACAGTCAATCATTCATTACTTCCCACTATGTTTAAAAAAAGGTCAATCACTCATTATTTCCCACTATGATTTCTTTTAAAAGTCCTTTCACTACAGCCCAATAAAAGTGTCAACCATCCAGATCCTTTAACATATCAATAACATAAACTGCAAGCCCTTGAAATCCCTTAACCTATTGTAAATAAGCATTGCGAAATTGACAGCAAAGACCTAGAGCTGTTTGGGTTCTCAGCCAAAAATACATAATGAGGCTCGGCTGAGAGCCCAGACATCTATTACTCTGATGAAATACCTGAGCCCCAGGGAAAGCATTGCTTGATTGGGTGCCCCCCATTCTTTTCCACCTTTTTTCATTAAAAAACAGCCTGCCAACTCCTACCCGCCTGCCTACACCAGCCATATTACAGCATAGGCAGTGTATTATCCAGGTCAATAGGCTTTCTAACAAGCCTAATAGACTTTAATTATTTATTGACATGTGGCAGGCGGGCTGCCAATTTCAGCAGCTGCCCACCTAGCATATTATGGGGGTGAGCTCGGGGTGGGGTAGGGGGAGGGAGGGAGGCACGTTGGTGGGAGGGTGGTAGGCTAACCACCCAACCTATTTTACATGCCCCCCCCCCCCTCCCCACAACGAAAACACACACGGGGGCCATGTAAAATAGTTGGATTTTTTGAGGCGGTCAGTAACATAGCGGGTATGGGAATTGGTGTCTATTTGGACTTCCAGAAGGCTTCTGATAAGCACAGACTTGTCACGAGAGGTAGGAAATAGAAAATAAGGATAAGGTGAATATTCTCTGGTTGCCTGGGTGTGATTAAGTAGTATTAAGTAAAATTGCCCGGAGATCTAAATTGGCTTTTCACCATATATATCGATTACATGAATAAAGTTATAGAATTGTATCAGCATGTTTTCAGATGAACTAAGTTAGGAGGGCACAGTAAGTTGGGTGGATGGGAGCAATTTAAAAATGGAACAATATGGATTAAGTGAGTCGATAAAACTGTAGCTGATGGAGTTCAAGGTGGGAATGTGGGAGGTCAACCATTTTGGACGAAGAAAGACTAATCACAATATTTTCTTAATCATGAGAAAATAACCATGGAGTAGCAAAAGGATTTGGATAGACATGTACACAAAATCGCTAGAACTAGAGCATGAGTACAAAAAGTAACTAAAAGGCCCAAAAGGAATTCTATTATAAATGTTTTCGTTGTACAGAGTCTTGGTAAGACCACAGCTGAAATGATGGGTTCAATTTTAAGCACCACACCTCAGGAAAGACATACAGACCTTGGAGAGTGTGCAGTGCTGATTCACCAGAATGATACCAGGGTTTAAAGTGTTAATTCATGAGGACAGGTTGCATAGATTAGGTATATATTCCCTAGAGTATATAAGATTAAGGGATGAACTAATTGAGGTGTTTGAAATTCTCAAGGTATTTAATACTTTTGTTTGTTGATGGTTGTTAATAATAGCCTGCTGATAATAGAGCAGAGGGATTGTTTCCTCTTGTGCCCAGAGGTGATGATCAATGATGTTGTCAATCTTCTCGAGGCCAGTTTTTGTTGTTAACAGCTGTGTTGCTGACACAACCAACTAATTACCAATTATTGCCTCCGAAAGTTTGTATGAAATGCTTCAGTATTTTGATGTCTTGTTTAAGCAACGTCTATGGTTTAAGTTAATACAAAGGTATTGGAAAGATGCAAGTCTAATAAATCTGTGCTTTCGTTGGAATTTCCTTCACAGTTGAAGGTGCTAAGCCAATTCACCTTTGTATGACTGTTTCAATATACCCATCTGTAGATAACACCATCTATTTCCATTTCCTCCACAGGGAATAAATTACATGGACTTTTTCTTCAAGGTTTATTCAAGCTGAGTCAAAATGCAGGGTCGTTAAAAGGAATAGATTTGATGGGTTAATTTAGTTTCTCTTATCTCCAATTTTCTTAGGCTTTTAACAACCTGTGACGGTGCTGTGTTTTATCTGTTCCCCATGTAAGTCTACGAATAATTCCAATTTTGGCTCTTGCAGAAAGTTTCACCAAACCAGATGACGCAACTTTTGACATCATCACAGATGAAGAGCTCAATGAAATTGATGATAATGATTGTTCTTCGGAAATTGGAAACCAGCTTCTTGCTACCCAATCAGAGTCAACGTTTCCAAATGTCCCATCTCTGTAAGTAAAAGCTTTATGGAAAAACTATGGCTTTCAAGTGAAACCATTATCTTGTGACATAATATTGCATGAATACTTAAGGTGTTTTTACCTTAGAAATGAGCAAAGTGTCATAGTGGTACATATGCCCATATTATCCTAACTCCAAGAGAAAGTTTATAAGATATTATTTGCATTAGTTAGTAACAATATAAATTATTTCAAAATAGCAGTTGCAAAATTCCAAACCTTTAGCAGGAAATGTAACCTTTTGTATGAAAAATATAGAGGAGTTTTGGATAAGTGTAAAATGTTAAACAAAATTATGCATGTTTTGAATATAAAATGATGCATTCTGAGTGGGGCAGAAACTGCAAGCCAGGCTGGATTTTCATGGAGTCAGGGAGACTCCGTGAGGTGTGAAAATACTGGCCAGGACCCCGATTCTGGGATTCCCGACCCCATTCCTGGCGCCCCAGTTTTTGCCAGTGTGGATTAGGGCTTTGGATGGCGAGGCCACACCCTGCACTCCCAGCCTGGCCAGTTCCATTGTGAAGGTAGGCATCCCCTAGTCCTCCGCAATTTTCATGGAGCCGGGCCAACTTTTGAAGGACTGGTTGCTTACGGTACCTCAGAGGTGTCATGAACCATAATCTGGATGAGGGAACCTTTTGAAAGATAAGCTCAAAAGATCTTACCTATACTCCCCCATGCCAAGCTTTCACCCCCCCCACCCCCTCTCAAGGCTCCTCATACCCTCCATGTCAAGCTGTGCTCCTCCACCAACCACTCTGACCCCTCATTATGTCCATGCCAAGCTATGGCACTTCAATGCCCATTCACCCACTATGTACTCTGTATAGAACCAATGAAACCTATAATGGCAATATGATGTGTTAAAAAAGTTTAAATAATTCCTTCATTCATAAAAATGGCTTTTACTGCAGCCCATTAAAAGTGTCAATCATCTAGAGACTTTAACGCATCGATAACAGAAACTGCAAGCGCCTGAAACCTCTTTATATAGTGTAAGTAAACATGGTGCAATTGACAAAATAGAACACATCGAAAGAGCAGCAATATTTTGCCTGAAGCGCAGCTGTTGTAACACTCTAAAGGATGCCTGGGCTCTCAGTCAGGACATTTCCTGACTCCTAACTCCCATTACCTGCCTTGAAGATGAAAATCCAACCTTACATAGCAGTACAAGAATTTTCTAACTGTCAAAATGCCAAGTGATTACTGTTTGGATACTGAATTAAGTGGAAAGTTTGGAAAAGACTGATCCATGAAAAGATTCTTATTTGTTGTGTTTTCATATAGACTCAAAGTAATGCACTCTAATGGAGGACATGTAATAGAGAGCCATGTGTAATAACTCACAAGTGAACTGGTGAATATGTTGTGCACAGTGCTACAAATTGTTAATTAATTCTAGGTAGGCATTTCTATTCCAGCGCAGTGTGAGTGGGACTAGACTGATGGTAGCACAACACTGACCAATAAAAGCTTTGCTAACCTCTCACTAGATCTGGGATCAAATCAGTTAAATAATTATTTGAAACACCACATAAGGATAGCATCTTAATTGGGGCCCAGAAATCTAAATGTGTGCAGGGCTGCAGCATCAAACTTAAAAAGATGTGACTGCCTAACATGGCTACATCTGGAGACAAACGTTCTATTAGTTTTTATAAAATCTCAAAGTGAATTTGAATGGCTCTTACAACCTTTGCAAAGGCTCTGTATGTATGGTTAATTACGGAAGAAGGATAAAGTGGTAGACAAAAATGAGATGCAGACAATTTTATGGAGACATGAAATGGAGCCTGGTGGCACAGCACATTATCTGACCCCATTTATTGATTTCTAGTGAAATGCAAGTTCTGCTGACTGAGGAAGGTGTGAGCAGGATTTCCTTTTTTGACACTTCAGTGACCTTCTTCAGGACATGGTGGCTAGCTCAGCTGCTGTATTTTCAAGCATGTTCTGCTTTTAGTTCATCACTGTCTATACTAACTGTGGAGTTTGCAGAGGGGTAGATTATGAGACCCACCAGGAGTGTATTAGAATAATCAAGTCTGGAGGTAACAAAGGTACAAATAAGGGTATGAACAGCAGAAGAGCTGAGGCAGGTGTTATAGAGTTGATCTTCCAAGCAACTTTCCTTGGTGGACACGTTAACTTTATTTACAAGACAGCAGCAGCAACTACATGTGTGCATCAATCTCTATAACTAAAGAAGAACTCTCTCTTAGAGGTTCCCCGCACTGCTAACTCACTGGTTTACACAGATGATGTGATCTTACAACATCAGATTATTTTTAAAGCTACTGTCCTAATGTTTATCAAAACTATAATTACTACAGTGGGGCAGAGATGGGCAGTTTTAACCAGGTGGAAATGAGCAGTATGAATGCCGGCGCAGATACGTGCTTGAAAGCCCACCCTGGGGTTGAACATGGCACCAGGGTTGTGAATAGCCTGGCTCAGCCTCAGACAGTTGCCAGGGGGAGGAGTGGAGTTGGTGGCTAGGGAATGGAATTTGTAGCAGGGACTGAAGACAATGGTTTCAGTCTTTCTGATATTTAATTGGGGGAAATTTCCACTCATCCAGTACTGGATGTCGAATAAGCAGTCTGATCATTTGGCAATGGTGGAGGAGCCGAGAGAGGCAGTGGGGAGGCAGAGCTGGGTACCATTAGTGTACTATAATAGCTGATGCTATATTTCCACTGATGTGCAGCATGTAGATGGTAAATAGGAGCGATAGATCCTTGGAGGCCATCAGGGGTAATGATGTGGGAACAGGAAGAGAAGCCATTACAAGTCATTCTCAGACTACACATCAGAATAGAACCAGGAGAATGCAGACTCGCTCAGTTGGATGATAGTAGAGAGGCATTGAAGGAGGATTGTGTGGTCAACTATGTCAAAGGCTGCAGACAGACCAAGAAAATCGAGGATGGATTGTTTATCTTTGTCACAATCACAGAGGACATCATTTGTGACTTTAATAAAGAGATGAAGGATATTATAAAAATGCAAGGGAATTGTTAGAGAAGTTAGTTACTCTGAAGGAGGATTAAGGGTCTCAGCCTGACTGGATATAGCAAAGGCTCCTGAGGAAACCAGGGAAAGAAATAATGGAGGTCTTATAAATGATCTTTCAAGGTTCTGATGAGTGTGGGTGTGTGCCTGAGGACTGGGGAGTGGCTAATGTGATATTACTGTTTTCAAAAGAGAACCAGAGCTAACCTGAGTAATTGCAGGGCAGTTAAATTATTTTTCCCCTTGGTAGGGGAAAGTTTTGTATCTTCAATGATGAAATTACCAAATACCTAAGTGAGAAAATATTTATAAGCAGCCAGCACAAATATCTAAAGGGAAGGCCATGCTTGAAAAAAATTACACTAAGATCCTTTTTAAGTCGCCCCACTTTAAGTTGTTTCAATTTAAAGTCACATGGTTTTTAGGGCCAGTATTCTTAATATATGTAATTTGCCATCATCGCACATGTCATTGTTCTTCATCATTTTGTGATGTCACTTTGAGACATCATTTTCTGTCATATCACGTCGCCATTTTGCGTTGGTTTGATGTCGGGTCCTGTGACCTGAATGGTGCCATTCTGAATTGACTGTGAGGAGATGCCTTTTGTCGTATTCTAAGGAATCGTGATTTTCTTTTCTCAAAAACTCTGAAACAAACTTTCCCAAGAAGAAATAAAAACAGAAAATGCTGGAAAACTCATCAGGTCTGGTAGCATCTGTGGAGTGAGAAACAGAGTTAACGTTTCAAGTCTGTATGACTCTTCAGAGCTTTTCCAAGAAGAATATTCAAATAAACAGGATGTTTTTTTTGCAAGGAAGAAATTGAAGCCTGGGTTGCTTATTTCTGTACAGAAAAGGCCTACTTGACTCTGCAAACTGATTTTAATTTTGGAGCCCCAGGTGTGCCCGTTGTGGAGCTTTACATCCTGTGAAGCAAAGAGGCCATTTTAAAGCCAGTGAGAGAGCCATTTGCTTCTCTCAAGCCAACCCTGCCCAACATTAAGGTGCTAATCACTCAAAGCCACTTCCACTGAAACACTTTAGGGATGTCCTCAAAGCATCCCTGAAGAGACCAAGCATCTCCACCCACTCATGGTGACCAACCAAAAGGGCAGAAAGAAGCACAGAGACTTTGTCGGGAACATACCGACACCCTCAGCCATCCAGGTCCTCATCTTCAGCCAAGAGAATAGCTTCTCCATTGAAGGGCTGGAAATAAGCAGCCTGGAAGACCCGTCACAGTGCTTACTCACACCCTTCACCAGCGTAGAGACACGCACCTTGATGGGAGCTAGATCTGGAGCTGGCTCGAGCTCACATTCTGGTGGTCACCGCATGGACTCGTGTCCGCAGCAGGAGGAGGCAAGTCAGCTGAGCTCCCCGCCACTCGGAGGACTGCTGGGGAAGAGGCACCTGTGAGGTCTGCGAGTCAGATGATGAGCCTCTGGATTCGGCCTTCCAACTCATTGTGGAGAGTCAGCAGAAGGCGAGGGAACATCATGCAGAGCTGTTGGAAACCTTCCTCCTCCTTACTCTTTCCTCCCTCCCCTTACTCCTTCCGCCCCCCTTACTCCACGCTCCTTCCCTTCCTCCTTTACCCCTTCCCCCCTTACTCCTTCCTTCCCCCCTTACTCCTCCCGCCCCCCCTTACTCCTCCCGCCCCCCCCCTTACTCCTCCCGCCCCCCCCTTACTCCTTCCGCCCCCCCTTACTCCTTCCGCCCCCCCTTACTCCTTCCGCGCCCCCCCTTACTCCTTCCGCGCCTCCCCTTACTCCTCCCGCCCCCCCTTACTCCTCCCGCCCCCCCCTTACTCCTCCCGCCCCCCCCCCCTTACTCGTCCCGCTTCCCCTTACTCGTCCCGCCCCCCTTACTCCTCCCGCCCCCCTTACTCCTCCCGCCCCCCCTTACTCCTCCCGCCCCCCTTACTCCTCCCGCCCCCCTTACTCCTCCCGCCCCCCTTACTCCTCCCGCCCCCCCTTACTCCTCCCGCCCCCCCTTACTCCTCCCGCCCCCCCTTACTCCTCCCGCCCCCCCCTTACTCCTCCCGCCCCCCTTACTCCTCCCGCCCCCCTTACTCCTCCCGCCCCCCTTACTCCTCCCGCCCCCCCTTACTCCTCCCGCCCCCCCTTACTCCTCCCGCCCCCCTTACTGCTCCCGCCCCCCCCTTACTCCTCCCGCCCCCCCTTACTCCTCCCGCCCCCCTTACTGCTCCCGCCCCCCCCTTACTCCTCCCGCCCCCCCCTTACTCCTCCCGCCCCCCCTTACTCCTCCCGCCCCCCCCTTACTCCTCCCGCCACCCACTTACTCCTCCCGCCCCCCCTTACTCCTCCCGCCCCCCCCTTACTCCTCCCGCCCCCCCTTACTCCTCCCGCCACCCACTTACTCCTCCCGCCCCCCCTTACTCCTCCCGCCCCCCCCTTACTCCTCCCGCCCCCCCCTTACTCCTCCCGCCCCCCCTTACTCCTCCCGCCCCCCCCTTACTCCTCCCGCCCCCCCCTTACTCCTCCCGCCCCTCCCCCTTACTCCTCCCGCCCCTCCCCCTTACTCCTCCCGCCCCCCCCTTACTCCTTCCGCCCCCCCTTACTCCTTCCGCCCCCCTTACTCCTTCCGCCCCCCCTTACTCCTTCCGCCCCCCCTTACTCCTCCCGCCCCCCCCCCCCCTTACTCCTCCGGCCCCCCCCCCCTTACTCCTCCCGCCCCCCCCCTTACTCCTCCCGCCCCCCCCTTACTCCTCCCGCCCCCCTTACTCCTCCCGCCCCCCTTACTCCTCCCGCCCCCCTTACTCCTCCCGCCCCCCCCTTACTCCTTCCGCCCCCCTTACTCCTTCCGCCCCCCTTACTCCTTCCGCCCCCCCTTACTCCTTCCGCCCCCCCTTACTCCTCCCGCCCCCCCCCCCCCCCTTACTCCTCCGGCCCCCCCCCCCTTACTCCTCCCGCCCCCCCCCTTACTCCTCCCGCCCCCCCCTTACTCCTCCCGCCCCCCTTACTCCTCCCGCCCCCCCCTTACTCCTCCCGCCCCCCTTACTCCTCCCGCCCCCCCCTTACTCCTCCCGCCCCCCCCTTACTCCTCCCGCCCCCCTTACTCCTCCCGCCCCCCCCTTACTCCTCCCGCCCCCCCCCTTACTCCTCCCGCCTCCCCCTTACTCCTCCCGCCCCCCCCTTACTCCTCCCGCCCCCCCCCTTACTCCTTCCGCCCCCCCCCTTACTCCTCCCGCCCCCCCTTACTCCTCCCTCCCCCCTTACTCCTCCCGCCCCCCCCTTACTCCTCCCGCCCCCCCCTTACTCCTTCTGCGCCCCCCTTACTCCTCCCGCCCCCCCTTACTCCTTCCGCCCCCACCTTACTCCTCCCGCCCCCCCCCTTACTACTCCCGCCCCCCCCTTACTCCTCCCGCCCCCCCTTACTCCCTCTGCGCCCCCCTTACTCCTTCTGCGCCCCCCTTACTCCTCCCGCCCCCCCTTACTCCTCCCGCCCCCCCCTTACTCCTTCCGCCCCCCCCTTACTCCTTCCGCCCCCCCTTACTCCTTCCGCCCCCCCTTACTCCTTCCACCCCCCCTTACTCCTTCCGCCCCCCCTTACTCCTTCCGTCCCCCCCCTTACTCCTCCCACACCCCCTTACTCCTCCCGCCCCCCCCCTTACTCCTTCCGTCCCCCCCCTTACTCCTTCCTCCCCCTTTACTCCTTCTGCCCCCCCTTACTCCTTCCTCCCCCTTTACTCCTTCCGACCCCCTTACTATTTCCTCCCCCCTTACTCCTTCCTCTTCCTCCTTCCTACCCCCCTACTCATTTCTTTCTCCCCTTACTCCTTCCTCTTCCTTACTCCTTCCTGCCGCCCTTACTCTTTCCTCACCTTGGACTCTTTCCCCCTCCGAACCCCTCCCTCTTCCTGAAGTCCTGCCCCTTTCCAAACTCCTTCTCCCCCCCGAGCTCCTTCCCTTTCACTACCTCCTCAGTTGCTGCCTTCGCCCCCATTATACCCTCCTCCCCCTGTACTCCAACCCCCCTCCCAATCTCACATCCACCTGACACCTTGATTCCCCCCAACCTAACCACTCCTCCAGCACCATTGTTCCCCACTTCCCACAAGCCCCTCTCTCCGCCAACCCCTCAACCTGCCCAGTATACCTTCCTCTCCTAGTCAAACCTAGACTTTCTTCTCCCACCTCCACTGGTACATCTTCCTCTCCCACTCACAGCTCGACCTTCCTCTCCACTCCCTCGAGGATCATCCGTAGCAGACTATGGCCAAGGCACTGATGTCCCAAAGCAGACCCCAGACATCAGCGGCAACCTTCCACCTTCCGTGAGCTGCTTCACAGTGGAGTCATGCCCATCAAAATCCACCCAGCATTGCAATTCACATGTCCCCCCCCAGGGTCCAGTAGCTGTAGGCCAGCATCTTCTGCTCCTTGGGTGTCTGCAATGTGAGCAAGGCCCTGATAGTAAGTTCCAACTTCTGTATGTCACACTTGTCAAAACATATTCCGCACCTGCATGTTTTCCCACCGACATGGGCAGTAAATTTGACGTGGGGAATGATTCCAGTGAGCAGGGTTTACAATTAGATGCAGCTGTATTAAATTGACATTCCCGATGTGCGGCGGCAGGCAAGGCGACCTGCCATTGATGGGCTGAGCGGACTATTGCAAGCTGGTTTCACGATGTTGTGAAACCAATATTTGGCCTTCCTGCCATATTGTTCGCTCACACTCACCATGGTGCCCGATGCCAACAGGAACAGAAGATTCCACCCTTAGAGTTTGCTGAAGGGTTATGTGCAGCACATTAAGTTTCAGCAAAAATTGTTCTGCCAAAATAATGTTTTAATGTTAACAACGCATGGTATAAATTAGTTCATAATCACAGCTTTAGACTTTTCCCCAGCTAAATCCCTACCTCTGGAGTTGAATGACTACAGGCAGATCCAGTCATAAGCAGTTGTGTGCATATTCCAGTTAGGAAGACTCATTTCTGTAACTTCTGAAGAAAATTGTAGTTTACGAAGTATCACTGTTTATAGGGAACAGGGATAAAATTGATCTTCAAAGACAGCAATAGCAAATCAGTAGCCCGTTTCGCAACACATACAATTCTCTTTTCCTTTTGAAAGACCAATTTCACCACAAATGGGCTCCAACCGGCTTGTAAAACTCTCAACAAAGGAGTAGCATTTCAACTGAGAAATCCTCTCCCATTGAGATCGTTGCTGTATTCCTTGCCGTGGGAACAAGTGTGCTTATCTGTAACAATATGGGAAGTTTATCTTTATCTTTGTGTCAGTATAGTTTATATTTCTGAGAACCTGCTTGCAGATGTAATATTTGTCACCCGCAGTCCTGCATAAAGCAACTCAGGTAATAGCATTGTATCAGAGTTACATAATATCCAGCCAGTTCACCAATGGTGTGCAGTCATTTACAGAAATTAATTTGACAAAGTGAGACCTCATTTTTAATAGTTCATTCCCAGGATGTGGGCATTGCTGGCAACACTAGCTTTTATGTCTGTCCCCTGTTGCGAAGATGGCTGAGAATGAGGTAATCAATTTATTTCTGCAGAATGAGTGCTGTTTCTCAGAAATGATTCAGAACATTTGTGGTTTAACAACAGAAGTGCTGTCTGACAGTTGTTGCAAAAAAATGAGGTTTGGTTTCCATTTTTATTTAAGATAGGGCCTGAACACCCATTGGAAATCCAAGTGCCCTGCAAGTTCTGGGGGGGGGGAGGATAATAACTTGCAGAGAATTGTTCCCTTAGATGCTGCCTTACTCTCCTGCACTATCCCTACCCCTTCTCTACCCGTGCATATTAAAATCGAGCCCCATCTCTCCTTTATATTCTGACCTGTGAAATTTACATTCCTGGGTAAGTCATAGTACATGGAAAATAAGGCAGTTAAAACCAGAGTTAGAGAAACCATCCACATAAAGCGTCAAGAGGAAGAAGTGAGAACTGTAGCAGGAGAATGGATATGCCAAATAAATTAAAACGGATATTAAATATATAACAAGGGCATCTGACTTTAATGTAGAAAAGTTGTCAAAGCTGGCAAGCGCAGCACTTCCTTCCAGTATCATAGAATAATAGTTGTAAAGAGTTTGAATTCTAAAAGACAAGTGCCAGTAAGTTTGAAAAAGAGGACAAGATTGTTGAAATATTGGCCTTAATTTTTAAATCCCGCCCCCCCCCACCCCAAACACATACCACACAGGCAGGAAAGAGTCAGGTGAGGAGTTAAAATATCAAAAATCAAGATTCCATCAGATTCCTGGCTGGCATAATGTTTACAGCGGTCATTCAGGTCCTGTACTGAAGGTGAGGGTCTACTGGAGATTCAAACCTTACTGCCTAATGGTGTCAGTGCTACAATGCAAGTTTATCATCCACATGGGGAGTCCCATGCTGTCTGCTGCACATTGTGAGCCAGGAGGAGAAGGTGGACTCACCCACCCCACCCCCACATTCCATTGCTCCTCAAGAAGTTCTTAGGATATCTCATCCCCAGCTTCCACTCCTCTGCCCTAATCTTTGGGAAACCGCAGTCTCCCTGCTGTCGAGGAAATCCCCTGCTCTCTCATGTTACAGGCATCTATTGCTCGCCAATCTAATTCAAATGAAACACACTGCCAATTTAGGTTGGACCTTGGACCTCCTCACCCCCATGGATCGTTTCTGTTGCTCAGTTCATGGTAGGCCAGTGTTATTTATTTTCACTCATAGGAATATAAATAGGAACATGAGAAGACCATTCACTTCCTTGAGCCTGTTAGCTGCCATTAAGTTAGACCAGGGCTAATTTGTATCTCAATTCCATCTAGTCTGGTTGCACAAGTCTTACTATCTTTACCTAACAAAAATCTATCATCTCAGATTTGAATATTTTATTGATCTAACCTTGGCAGCGTTTTGGGGGTAGAGTTCCAGATTTCCGGTATATTTTATGTGAAGTGTTTGCTGACCTCACCCTTCTACTGCCTAAGTCAAAAATAAGGCTAAGGACCAACTAATTTGCCTTCTACCATCCTAGTAGCTGTGTGATAAAATGATGATGGATGTTACTAACTGATCATAGTAATCGATCTCTACTAACAGACCCAGAAGTGATATGAGGAAAACTCCAGTGGTGGAGAACTTTAGAATCTATAGGTCAAAGTTATCTTCTTACTCACAAGCAATTCAATTAATAAATTCGGAATTGCATCATGGCCTGAATTTTCAGGTCGGTGGGTGGGCCTGGGACCGTCCAGAAAACAGACCGCTGACTGCGATAGATCCCCGACCATGATTTCACGCTGGCTGGCCAATTAACGGCCAGCCAGCATGAAGCGCGTGCTGAAATGCCCAGTGCTGCCGGGGTGGGGGGCGGGAGGCACTGACGTAAGCGTGGGCAAGCACGGAATAAAATCTCCCTGAAGGCAGAGTGGACTTCAAAACAATTAAATAAAGATCTTAAAGTCAGAACAAAAATGTCCGAACATCACAAACAGTCACCTGAACATATACGTGTTAAAAATTCTGTCCATAGATTTTTTTAAATTTAATAATGCCCTTGGGTGAGGGCATTCATGAAAAATGCAAAGGCTGCCTGGCCGATTCACCCACCCGCCAACCATGAGATTGAATGGACCACGAACAATCGGGGACAGTTGGAACTTTAATGGGCTTAATTGCCCTCTTAATTGTTGGCGGGCGCACTTCTGACTTGCTGAGGGTCTGGAGTCACATGTCAGCCAAACCAGTTGAGGATGGCAGATTTAACCCTTAACCCTAAAGGGTATTAGTTAATCAGATGGGCTTTTACAATAGTTTCATGGTCACCATTACTAAGACTAACTTTTCAATTACAAATTTATTAATTGAATTTAAATTCCACCCACTGCCATGGTGGGATTTGAACCCATGTCCCCAGAGCATTATCCTGGGCCTCTTGATTACCACTACACCAGTGTCTTGCCCTTAAGATCTATTAATATTCTCCATAGATTGACCACTCACTCACTGGAATATTGTTTCCACGCATTAGTTTTATATACACCCCCTCTGTCTACCAGTTCTACTATACTGAACAAGGTAAAAGAGCTTCTCATTTTCTACATTATCTAGTCCCTTTAGAATCCTAAAAACACCATTTCCATTGAGAACTTTCCTAGTGTGCATAATTGCTCATCAAAATCCAACCCCTCCATCCCCTTAAATCTAATGCTCTTTTCTATATCCTTTCATTAGCTGCAACTCCCTTTTGCCCAGTTTACATAATCAGAATTCCAGATCGGAGCGAAAATTCCAGTCTCAACCAACACCACCACAAACATAACAAGTCACTGCTTTTGTAGGACCTTGCTTTGTATAAAACACAATGTTTATGGCCTGTGAATTGCTTTGGGGTTTTACATTTGCATTTCTAATGAGATGTTTACGACCCTATAAAGTGAAAGTAAACACACAAGAGTAGGAAGAACAGTGCTGTTGCCTAGCAACAGGGTGGCCAGATAGGCAGGTTCCTCGCACAGACAGACACACACACAAGAAGCAAGACAGCAGTTTGTTTTGAAAGGGCCACAAGGTGCAATTAGAGGGAAAAAAATGTATCCTATTACAAAGTGAATTCATTGTGAGCTCTGCCAAGTTCTGGTCACTGTGCTGCAAAAAAACAAATGAAAACATTGGGACATTTTCTGAGATTAACCAGATTATCACAGTAGCAGAATAAACTTTGAAAAAATGGAATCTAAATAGAAAGTACATAAAATATCACTTATGGATATGATAAATCTAGACCACTATTTCACAGTAAGCCAGAAAAGTAGGAACAAGAACATAACTTAGTGAAAAATAAATTTAACACAGAGGAGCAGATCTCTTGTGATATAGCTAATGATGAGTGGGCCAATGCACTATATTCTATTGACTGGGGTATTATAAAGTCTAGCTTAAAGCATTATAATAGAATTGATTTCAGACACAAAACAAACTGTTTCTCTCCCGTTCTTGATTGTCTATATGTTGATTTCCGTCTTTGTCTTTCACTCTCATGTACATTTTTTGTTTGTTTTCTCATTGTGTTGTGCATATCACTTTATATTTTTCATTGGGCTGGATTTTATGCCCCCCTTCCCCCACCGAGCATATTTTTGGCAGCGTTAGGAAATAGAGATAGCATAAGTAAGTTACACTTGTATTTGTGGGTGTTAGGGATGAGTTTTAGCTTTAAAGTTTAAGTTTGATTTGTAGTTCTGTGTCAGTGTGTTAAGAAAGGTCAGATGGAGCTTTAGTTTCACTTTAAAAGGCTGCTTGCATTTCTAATGAGACGTTTACGACCCCTATAAAGTGAAAGTAAACACACGAGTAGGAAGAACAGTGCCGTTGCCTAGCAACGGGGGGGGCCAGATAGGCAGGTTCCTCCCACGGACAGACACACATACAAGAAGAAAGACAGCAGTTTGTTTTGAAAGCTGTTTGAGTTCATTTGGTTTGAAGGCAGCTGTGAAGCAGAAGCAGCCTAAAATGGGACAGATAGCAAGTCCCAAGCTAAGAGGAACCCCAAAAGTCCAGGGTAGTGAAAGAAGAGAAAGTCCAAAGAAGACCTTCTAGTTAAAGGAAGGACAGGAACCTGGGAAAAGGTTCTGTTAAGTGAAGTTAAGAGTGAGGAGCAGAGAGAAAGGCTCCAAGCTTCAGATTTAAAGTGAGAACAGCTTGTAAGAAGCAAGAAGGTTCAAAGAGACAACTGAAGGTCTGTAATTATTTGCTACGGGCATGTGAAACAGTGGTATACGGTTAAGGCTGAGCTGGTAAGAGAGTGTGCATGGAAGACAGCTTGAGTGCACGTGGTGACCCAGGGAAGTGGAAGATCGGAAGGAGAGCTCTAAGCCCTGGAGGTGAACTCTTGTGGAAGGTGCAGTTTGGGAGAAGATTCCAAGGTGAGGTCCTGGAGAGTGAAGATTGGAATCCCTCACGTGAAGGACGGAATTCAGTGAGGCTGGTTGGCTCATGTTGTAACAAGCATCTGGGGAAAGTTGAGAGATCCATAGCATCTGTTTGAGGTGGCATCTGTCACTTGGGCCTGAATTTTATGGTTGGTGGGGGGGGGCGGAGTGGGCGTGGGCGGGTGCGGACCTGATCACTGCCCATGATCGGGTCCGCGCCGCCATTTTACATGGGCCGGCCAATTAAGGCCTGCCCAGCGTATTTCCTGACTCCCGAGGATAGCGGGAGTGGGGCGGGCGGGCGGCAGCGGGTATGCATAGATCACCTGGTCCAATGGCGACCTGGCAGCCTGTTGTAGGCTGCTCACAATGGCCAGGTACAGTGCTAGGCCGCAGCAGAAGGCAGGCCAGGCCGGAGGGCAGGGCGGGGGGCCAGTGCGTCCTTCGTTTTTCTGATGACTGCCTTGCTGCCCTCCTCGAGGAGGTGGCAACACTGCGGGAGGTGTTGGTCCCCCAGGATGGGAGGAGGAGGCCTCCCCACATGACAAAATGTGCCTGGGAGGAGGTGGCGGAGGTGGTGAGCTCCTGCGACATGGTGCGGTGCACCTGGATCCAGTGCTGCAAGCGCTTCAGCGATTTGTTGCGCTCTGGCAGGGTGAGTACCATGTTGGCATTGGGCATTTAACCCAGAAGGTAGCCTTACCTCGTGCACCCCCCCCCCCCCCCGCCCCCCACCAACCAAGTCTGAGTGTAGTGACTGCATTGAATCATTGACGGCATTTTTCCTTTGTTGGGTGGGCCAGCAGATATTGCCCATGCTGAGGTCAGCCTGAGAGGGTGATGAAGAGATGTGTTTCGCCCCCGCAGCATGTGTTGCACTGAGTCCCACATGAATGTGACATGCTGGGAGGGAAGCTTCAAGGTGGCATGGCAACGAACCATCTGTTGCACTCTGTGCTCCACCTGCTTGCGCCTCCTTGCTATGGAAGGATATACCGTGTGGTGCCTAATGTGATGTAGGCAGCATGTGTCCAAGCGGGGGTTGGGGAGCAGGCCTGGCATCTTTGTGTGAGTGCTCGGCAGCAGCGGGGTGAGGAGGCACTGGAGCCCTGATATGTCCCACTCTGGTTGGGGGTGGGCCGTGCGCGAACAGAGTCCATTTGCAATTTGTACAAATCAATGCTCTTCTCTCATTTTCAGGAGAAGAATACTCATAACGCAGCAGAGCGTACAAGAACTGGTGGCAGCCAGGCGCAGTTAACCATTCTAAGCTATTTCAAGCAGGAGGCCCTGGATCTGGAGAGGTGCCATGCCCCCAGGTCCACTGGTGTCGGTGAGGCTGGGGTGCCACGGCCAGGTATTTATGCCCAATAGTGAGGTCTGCATTGTTTTCTCAACAGCCATAGCACTGCTGAATGTTAAATGATTTAATTTTGGAACATGGCTTGACCATTGCTTATGGAAGGATGAGCGCATAATGATCCAGGGGACAGGGATGGACTTTGTCATTGTCTCCACGCTAAGTGATCCACTGTCCTAGTTCTTCCTTTCAGCATCATCGGAGCAGGGCCGGGAGGAGGAGCAGCAGAGTCCCCCTCTCAGACCTGAGGGGCCTGATGTCTCACCAGCATCACACCATTTCTGCGAGACAGGCACCAGCGCAGATACTAGTACCTCGGTGGGAATTCGAACATCGGCTAGTGTCCCAGGGCGTAGCAGTGAAGGCACTTCACAGTTGCTGGAGGAGCTGGCAGAGATAGAGTGTGCCCATGGTGCCAGCAGTCGGAGGACTGCAGGGGACTAGGCACATGCTCATTTGGTGCCTGATGATGTGCTCCTGGAGTTGTCTGCGATGCAGCAGCTGCAGGAAATGTGGCCGGGTGTGCGGGAGCATCTGGGGAGATACATGAGGCTATGCTCAGCTTGGTCTCCGTGGTGGAGGAGTCTACATAGACGATCACCGAAGCAATGAGCCACATGCCCGAGTGCCATGCGTCCTCCATGGAGAGAGTGGCGACTCTCGTGGAGAGCCTACTCCAGGAGACCCATCAGGGCTTCCTGGGGATGCGCTCTGACCAGCAAGCCCTCACATCGGCATTGACCTCAGCTGGGTCAGTGCCAGTGTGGGAGATGGTGCGGGCATCAAGTTTCCCAGCTCGGTGGCCATTCATCCACGGTGAGCAGGGAAGTCCGAAGTGACCTCACATGGGCGCTGATGTTGCCTGTCGTCCCTGCGAACTCCCCTCAGGGTGCTCCGGATAAGGGCAGCAGCTCCTCCGCCCCTTTCCCAGTGACCGTATCATCTGGTGAGGCTGCGACAACTAGGGAGATGCCAGCTGTGGACCTGGCAGATCCCTCCAGGCGGGCCCAGCACAGGCTCCACGGGCCAGAGGACGACCGCCAAGGTCATCAAGGCCAACAGGACAGCAGAGTCAGCAGGCTATCTCAGATGCCACTCCAAGCGATGAGGCAGCACCAAGACATAGCACCCGTAAACGAAAGCATAAGGCACCTTAGGCACATCATGGGTTTTTCACTGGTGCTTTTGTGTTGGCCTGAGATGAAGTCTTTATGATTTGCTTTAAATGAGAACACCATTGTCATTTTGTTTCATTAAGTTTCTTTGCCTCTAATATTAAATTCAGACATGTGACCATGGCTGAGGGTGCCTCTTTCCTTCTGCATGTGTATGATTTCCAAAAATGTTAGGACTGGTTTATGGAACATTCAACTTTATGAACAAGGCCCATAGTTACTGTTCCTAACCTGGCAGATTTGGCACTTAGGTGTCGAACATGGAGCCTACAGCCCAGGCTTGTCTTGGAGGTCTATATGTGGTGTGCTACCTGAAGGTTCATTGGATTAAAGCCTCCTGGGTGTCCTTGCCTCCCTGCAGTATGCCCGTGTCAGCGTCTACCTCCTCAGCATTTTCCTGTGCATGCTCATCCTCGGACTCACTGCTGGACTCATTGTGTGCATCCGCAGCCAATGCGTTGACGTCTTCATCGTCCACTGCGCCCCCACCCCCCCTTTCCAGCGCAAGATTGCAGAGAGCACAGCATGCAACCACTATCACCGAGACACGATCTGGGGGTACTGGAGTGCGCCCCCTGAGCGGTCCAGGCGTCGGAATCGCATCTTGAGAAGACCAATGGTTCTCTCCACCACAGCCCTTGTGGAGGCGTGGCTCCTATTGTACCGCTGCATAGCTTCTGTTCTTGGATGGCGGAGAGGCGTCATGAGGCACCTTCTGAGGGGATAGCCCTTGTCACCTAGCAGCCATCCATCATGCCGGGCTGGCGCACTGAAGAGCACTGGGACCTGGGAGTGTCTGAGGATGTAGGCGTCGTGGGAGCTTCCTGGGTACCTTGCACAGACTTGTAAAATCAGCAGATAAAAACAAAAAACTACTGCAGATGCTGGAAATCCAAAACAAATACAGAATTACCTGGAAAAACTCAGCAGGTCCGGCAGCATCAGCGGAGAAGAGTAAGAGTTGACATTTCGAGTCCTCATGACCCTTCAGCAGAACTGAGTGAAGTTAGGAGAGGGGTGCATATAAGCTGGTTTAAGGTCGGGGTGGGGCGGGGGGGGAGAGAAGTTGTGGGGAGGTGGTTGTAAGGAAAAGCAAGCAGTGATAGGAGCAGATAATCAAAAGATGTTACAGACAAAGGAACAGGGAGGTGTTAAAGGTGGCGGTATTATCTAAGAGAATGTGCTAATTAAGAATGGATGGCAGGACACTCAAAGTACAGCTCTATTTGGGGTGGGGTGGAAAGACTGACAGGGTATTATAGTTATAGATTTAAAAATAATGGAAATAGGTGGGAAAAGAAAAATCTATAGAAATTATTGAAAAAAAAAGGGAGGGGGAAGAAACGGGGTGGGGATGGGGGGAGGGGGAGTTTAAGATCTAAAGTTGTTGAATTCAATATTCAGCCCAGAAGGCTGTAAAGTGCCTAGTCGGAAGATGAGGTGCTGTTCCTCCAGTTTGCATTGGGCTTCACTGGAACAATGCAGCAAGCCAAGGACAGACATGTGGGCAAGAGAGCAGGGTGGAGTGTTAAAATGGCAAGCGACAGGGAGGTTTGGGTCTTTCTTGCGGACAGACCGCAGGTGTTCTGCAAAGCGGTCGCCCAGTTTGCGTTTGGTCTCTCCAATGTAGAGGAGACCGCATTGGGAGCAACGAATGCAGTAGACTAAGTTAGGGGAAATGCAAGTGAAATGCTGCTTCACTTGAAAGGAGTGTTTGGGCCCTTGGACGGTGAGGAGAGAGGAAGTGAAGGGGCAGGTGTTGCATCTTCTGCGTGGGCATGGGGAGGTGCCATAGGTGGGGGTTGAGGAGTAGGGGGTGATGGAGGAGTGGACCAGGGTGTCCCGGAGGGAACGATCCCTACGGAATGCCGCCGGGGGGGTGAAGGGAAGATGTGTTTGGTGGTGGCATCATGCTGGAGTTGGCGGAAATGGCGGAGGATGATCCTTTGAATGCGGAGGCTGGTGGGGTGATAAGTGAGGACAAGGGGGACCCTATCATGTTTCTGGGAGGGAGGAGAAGGTGTGAGGGCGGATGCGCGGGAGATGGGCTGGACACGGTTGAGGGCCCTGTCAACAACCGTGGGTGGAAAACCTCGGTTAAGGAAGAAGGAGGACATGTCATAGGAACTGTTTTTGAAGGTAGTATCATCAGAACAGATGCGACGGAGGCGAAGGAACTGAGAGAATGGAATGGAGTCCTTACAGGAAGCGGGGTGTGAGGAGCTGTAGTCGAGGTAGCTGTGGGAGTCGGTAGGCTTGTAATGGATATTGGTGGACAGTCTATGATCAGAAATTGAGACAGAGAGGTCAAGGAAGGGAAGGGAAGTGTCAGAGATGGACTATGTGAAAATGATGGAGGGGTGGAGATTGGAAGCAAAATTAATAAATTTTTCCAGGTCCCGATGAGAGCATGAAGCCACACCGAAGTAACGTCATGCTCTCGTCGGGACCTTCTTCCTTAACCGAGGTTTTCCACCCACGGTCGTTGACAGGGCCCTCAACCGTGTCCAGCCCATCTCCCGCGCATTCGCCCTCACACCTTCTCCTCCCTCCCAGAAACATGACAGGGTCCCCCTTGTCCTCACTTATCACCCCACCAGCCTCCGCATTCAAAGGATAATCCTCCGCCAACTCCAGCATGATGCCACCACCAAACACATCTTCCCTTCACCCCCCCCGGCTGCATTCCGTAGGGATCGTTCCCTCCGGGACACCTTGGTCCACTCCTCCATCACCCCCTACTCCTCAACCCCCACCTATGGCACCTACCCATGCCCATGCAGAAGATGCAACACCTGCCTCTTCACTTCCTCTCTCCTCACCGTCCAAGGGCCCAAACACTCCTTTCAAGTGAAGCAGCATTTCACTTGCATTTCCCCTAACTTAGTCTACTGCATTCGTTGCTCCCAATGCGGTCTCCTCTACATTGGAGAGACCAAACGCAAACTGGGCGACCGCTTTGCAGAAAACCTGCGGTCTGTCCGCAAGAAAGACCCAAACCTCCCTGTCGCTTGCCATTTTAACACTCCACCCTGCTATCTTGCCCACATGTCTGTCCTTGGCTTGCTGCATTGTTCCAGTGAAGCCCAACGCAAATCTTCCGACTAGGCACTTTACAGCCTTCCGGGCTGAATATTGAATTCAACAATTTTAGATCTTAAACTCCCACCCCCATTTCCGTTTCTTCCCCCTCCCTTTTGTTTTTTCCAATAATTTATATAGATTTTTCTTTTCCCACCTATTTCCATTATTTTTAAATCTATGACTATAATACCCTGTCAGTCTTTCCACCCTACCCCAACTAGAGCTGTACTTTGAGTGTCCTGCCATCCATTCTTAATTAGCACATTCTCTTAGATAATACCGCCACCTTTAACACCTCCCTGTTCCTTTGTCTGTAACATCTTTTGATTATCTGCTCTTATCACTGCTTGCTTGTCCCTACAACCACCGCCACCCCCCCCACCCCCCCAACTTCTCTCTCCACCCCACCCGACCTTAAACCAGCTTATATTTCACCCCTCTCCTAACTTCACTCAGTTCTGCTGAAGGGTCATGAGGACTCGAAACGTCAACTCTTCTCTTCTCCGCCAATGCTGCCAGACCTGCTGAGTTTTTTCAGGTAATTCTGTTTTTGTTTTGTAAAATCAGCATCCTGTGGTCACACACTATCTGCACGTTCATGGAGTGGAAGCTCTTCCTGTTGACGAAGGCACCGGGCTCACCTGCTGGCGCCTTGATGGCCAAATGTGTGCAGTCTATTGCACCCTGGACGCAGGGGAAGCCAGCAATGGCTGCTAAGCCTCTGGCTGACTCTGTCTGGCTTGCCTGGTCCCAACAGAAGTGGATGAAGGTCACTGCATGCCTGAACAGAGCGTCTGTGACCTGTTTGACACAAGTGTGGACAGCTGACTGGGAGACACCGCAAAGATCACCCACTGAACCCTGGAAGGAGCCAGAGGCATAGAAGCTGAGGACAGCTGTGACCTTTAGAGCCACCGGCATGGGGTGTCCACCCACACAGTTAGGGGAGATCTCCGGCCCAATCATCTGACAGATATAGTTGACCGTCTCCCTTGAGAGACCGAGCCTCCTTTGGCACTGCACCTCAGACATATTGAGGTAGCTGCTTCGCCACCTGTATACCCTGGCAGCACGATATGGCGCCTTCTGCGACCCCTTCCACCTTGGACTTCCTGTTGGCCCTGCGCCCCTTGTGCCTGCGCCTGTCCTCCCAAAGGTGGCTCCCCTGGAGGCTGAATGTGCACTCCTGGCCTCCTCCCCCTTCTAGCCCTCCCTTCCTTCTCAGAGGAGGTGCCTCTAGTGGACAGTTCAGCTCCCATTCCCAGGCTTAGGGAAGGCTTCCTGAACCCTGCAGGCCCAGAAAAGATTCCTCACTGCAGAGTGCTGACCTGAAGGTTAGGAGTCCAGACCAAGCAGCTGGTATGAGTTTTGGTGTATTGTAGAACACACAGGCAAGTTTGAAAAACTTTCAAAAATAAATACTTGATTGAGCACATTTGCAACCCCAGTGAGCCCTCTTATCCCACCTGTGGATGAGGTTAAAACAAATGTGTCCTACCCGCTTGCCCGTTGTACTTGTGCGCCGACCCAAAGATTGCACAAGCACCGAAAAATCGGCGTCGATTGAACACTCAAGGGTCTTAAATGGCCCGTTAATTAATGGCAGGCGCGCATCAGACATCATTCCGCGCCTGCCCAGTAAAATATCGTGATTGCGCGTGGTGACGGGACGCTCGCTGGCTGTCACCACACGTCATTTTACGCACGGACGTAAATGGGAGAATTCTGCCCTTGGTTTCAGAGTGTGGTGTGTCTGACCACAGGGTGCCATAGGTTTACATGGACTGAGTACTTACTGTGTACATTAGCGTATAAGATAGCTTTTGTAACTTGTGTTATCCTTACAAATCTGTGTATATCTATAAAGGTATAGTTGTGGGTGAAGGAGTATTGTAATATAGTTCATCTTTTCTTGGTGAATAAATGTTTTATTCTTTTGTTAAAAGTTCATCAGCTGACTCCTATGCCTCTGTTCAGTAGCTAGTCTCCACATATCTAAAGAAACAAAAATAAGAGTTAGGATCTATCAAGCTGGGCTCCACTCTGGGATCAGGCTTTTCCAGGAGTAACCTCAGCTTGAATCATAACAGCAGGGGGGGCACATAAAATATGAGGGATGGTAAGTCCACCACCTTCCTGCCAACTCCCATAATATGGTCGATGGGCAGGGACCGGAATGGGCAGCCCGCCTGCCATTTTCAAAAAATGAATTAAGGGTCAATTGAGCTTGTTAATAAGCCAGTTGATTGGAATAATATGCTGCCCATGCTATAAAATGGTTGGTTTGGGCTGGCGGGCAGGAGTGGAGAGGCCTTTTTTTAAAAAAGATTTTGTAAAGGTGGGAAGGAAAGGGGGGACAGCATTTGGGGAGGTGCCCTTTGCGTATCGGGTGTACCCCTCAAGAGTTTACTCTCCCACTCTGTTCTTCCTTGTCTGACCTCCAAATCGTGACGTCCTACCACCCCCCACCCAGGCTTCCTGATCCTTCGCCATCCAAGACCCCCAGCATACCTGGGTCCAGACGCCATAGTTGCCGCCTTCTTGGCCTCCTTACAGTCCTGGCACCACCCACTACTGAGTTCTGGGACTGCTAGAGCGCCAGCCTATCTGATTGGTTGGCAGCTCCTACAGTAGGACTTTCTGCCACTTAGGGTCAGAAGTTCCACCCTCTGCCTGTATAGCCTGCCAGCAGCATTGTCGTGACAAAAATGGACATCAAGCCAGAGAAGGAGAAGTTAGGAGTATTGACTGAAAGGTGAAAAGGAAATGGATAGACAGAGAGGTTTATGGAGGTAATTTCAAAGTAGATTGAAGTTTAGTAGTAAACTTAGATGGCTGAGGGCGCACCTACCAATGGTTAGACTGGAGGGAGAGGGAGATGCACAAGAGTTGGATGAACATAAACATTGGAGATGTTATAAGGTTAAAAGAGTTCAGAGATAGACGGCAGCAGTACAATAACTTACATAGTACCTTTACCATTGTAAAATGCCCCAAGGCATTTCACAGGAGAGCAATTGGACAGAAAATGTGAAATTAAGCTCCAAAAAGTAGACATTAGAGTAGGTGACCAAAAAGCTTTGTCAAACAGGTAGGTTGCAAAAGATTTAAACATAAGGATAATTTTAAATCACAATGCTATACACAGTGACTGCTGATGTATAGCAGTACTCATGAATAACGTCATATCCTCTAACAGACTTCAGCAAGAATGAAGGGTTTGATAGAGCAAATAAGGAGAAACTGTTTCCACTGCCAGCAAGTTCAGCCACTAGAGGATGCAGACTTAAGATAATTGACAAAAGAAGCAGGGACAAGATGAGAATTTTTTTCATGCAGCAAGTTACAATGCTCTGGAATTCACTCTGTAAAATGGTACAGGTTCAGTAGTAGCTTTCAATAGGGTATTGTTCATATTCTTGAAAAAAATACATTTTCCGGATTATAGGGGAAGAACAAGTGATTGGTACTGATTTGATAGCTCTTTGGGAAAGCCAACACTGATATGATTGGCCAAAAGGTCTCCAGTACATGCATCTCACATGACTTGCACCAAAGGGACTGGACTGGAGAGAATTATCAAGGTCACCAAAGCAGTCAGCTTTATCTGGTTCATTCCAAGCTGCCAAAGGGGGCATTTGCAATATCAGTCAATCTGCAGTTCCCAGGTGCATTAGACGGCAATGTGGTTGACTCTCAAATGTCCTCTGAACAAGGGCAATTTGGGATGGGCGATAAATGATGGCCTAGCCAGTGACGTCCGCATCCCAAGAATAAGTAAAAAAAAAATTAGACAAGTGATTGTTGCATTGTTCCCCAAAGCAAACAATTTCATCACTTTCCCCATTAGCAGTGAGCAAAGTATGAGAGGGCTATGTCATTTTTTTCTGAGCGCAAGACTACTCAGAGCTCAGAGAAGCTTTGATAAACCCTATAAGGACCTATTCTTATGGATTTTGTGAACTGCAGGGTTTTCGTCTGTGGAATGTGCACAGTTTGGCAATTAGAACAAGATTGTGAAAGTGAATACTAAGCACTTCTGAATTAATTTTGAGTGAAATTTGTCAAAGCACTGGATTGATTCTGTTTCAAATTATTTTACTTGCAAATGGAATGGTGTCTGAGAGAGAAACGTTTCATCCCATTGCCTGGGCTTTATTAAAATCCAAGTCCTAAAACACTATTGTAATCATTGTGCCACCGAACCCAACATTTATCGTGAATGACAAAATATTGTGAGCCATTGGGCTTGGAAAAGTTGTGTGAAGGACGAGATAGGTTTACACAGCAGAAGCAGCAAATGCTTAACTCAGCATTGCTTAACCAGTGCTGTAAACTGTGCTACTCTCAATAGTAAGTGCATGCACATCATCTTCAAATATCATCTAAACAAAAATACAGCTCCACTGGTTGAGTTCTCTTGTCGTCGTACTTATTTTTGTATTAGTTTTTTTTTGCAGTATATCCTTATCTTTGATCTCTGTAAAAGTTGATGGTAATCTTCAAAACCAGCTGGCATCAAATTATTGGCTGCTCAAAATGCTATTTTTGTAAGCCTGCAAAATTTCAGAAGTATAAGAAATTGTTGATCTGTTCAACAGATGTTGTTCTTCCTCTTGACCCATATTCACTAGCTTACTAAAAGCACCAACCTCCGCCTCTGCATTATCACTCTCCATGATATTACCTGCCTCTGCTCTTGCTTCAGCCTAACTGCTACTGAAACCTTCCCAATCTCTGCAGCCTCCAGCAGCCCTACAACCCTCCAAGAAATCTGCATTCCCCCAATGCTGGCCTCTTGTGCATCCCCCACTTCCTTTACCCCAGCATTGGCATCTGTATCTGCAGCTGCCTAGGCCCTAAGACCTAGAATTTCCTCCATTAACTGCACTGCCTCCCCTCCTCTAAGGTATTCCTGAAAACCCTACCTGTCACCTGTCCTAATATCTCTTCGTATGACTCAGTTTCACATTTTCTGCCTAATAGCTCTCCTGTGAAGTGCCTTGGGATGTTTAACGGCTATAAAGGCGCTGTATTTTGTTGGTCTTTCACTTCCTTGCTTAGCAATATACACGCCAACTGATTTCTTCCAGTACTTTTACATCCAGTAGCTTCTTCTCCGAGTTATTTCCGTAACAAGGGCCAGGATTTTCAAGCCCCGGCATGGCAGAACTCACCACTGGGGATGCGGCAGGCCAGACAAAAGTCCATTGACTTTTGGCTGGCCCGGAAGATTCCAGTAGCGCTGGAAAATCCCAGCCTAGGATTTTTTTTGCTGTGGTGCTATTTTTTTATACCAAAAAAAGCCCTTCATGTGTTAATCTCGAGACATTTACTATCTTTGCCTTGTAGATAGTCCTTGGTGTTGGCTCTTGCTGATAATGTCTTCATCTTCCCATCTGTAAATGATCATATGTGCCATATTCTCAGAGGGTAGAACTTGATGATATTCTGAGATTGCTCATCAGTTTTTATGTAGACAGGTTGTTAGTCCGATTCGCAACTCGTTACCGGAAGGACAAGCAAAATGCACTTGGGAACGAGGAGTCATTACTCCACTCCCACTGGACACGAGCATCTGGCTGTATGTTAACATGGTCTTATTTGGCCAGAGCTCCACTCCTATCGGATCCCATTGTTTGCTAAAAAAGGAATTTCATTTTAGTCTGGTTGATCTCAATGGAAAAAACAGAGGAGTTTAGGTTTCAGGTGTGGACCCTTTGCCTAAACTGTCAATTAACTCTAGATCAAAGAAAAGTATCACTTGCACAAGAATAGGAATGTTTTTTCTTTGGTTTCACATGGCTTTGAATAGTTAAATAGCAATAGCATCAGCCTCTGAGGTCGCTGTATATAATTTCCTGTGTTCTGTGATTAGCCAATCCACAAATTAGCCTTTGTAATTTATCCAGTGTGAAAGTCTAACTTAAACCATATTTTTGTTGCTTGGTATCTGGCTGGCTGCTTCAAGCACTGCCTATTGCTTGTTTCCATTGGCTTCTCTACCTTGGTAAAAGTAGTCTGAACATCTACTCCGGGAATTTCCTTCTAGTTTCACGTCCTCCACTGTTCGAGGTATTTCTCTGAGGTCAGCTGTAATGTCCTCAATAAATGCTGAGCAGCATTCAACCTCCCAAGCACTAGCCACTGGGGCAGGACTTTGAAGGAAAACAAACACAAGACAACAACTTGTATTTATATAGCACCATATGTGTAGTAAAACATCTCGAGGCGCATCACAGGAGCATTGTCAAACAAAATAAGCACATGGCATGGGGGTAATATTCTGGCATGGATTGAGGATTGGTTAACAGACAGTAAACAGAGAGTAGGAATAAATGAATCATTCTTAGGTTGAAAGGCTGTGACTAGTGGGATACCTCAAGGATCAGTGTTTGGGCGCCAGCTATTCTCAATCTATATCAATGATTTGGATATGGGGACTAAATGTAATATTTCCAAGTTTGCGGATGACACAAAACTAGGTGGGAATGTGAGTTGTGAGAAGCATGCAAAGAGTCTTCAAGGGGATTTGGACAGGCTTAGTGAGTGGACAGAAACATAGCAGATGGAATATAATGTGGATAAGTGTGAGGTTATTCACTTTGGTAGGAGGATTGGAAGTGCAGAGTATTTCTTGAATGGTGAGAGATTGAGAAGCGTTGATGTGCAAAGGAACCTGGGTGTCCTTGTTCATAAGTCACTGAAAGCTAACATGCAGGTGCAGCAAGCAATTAGGAAGGCACATGGTATGTTAGCCTTTATCATGAGAGGATTTGAGTACAGCAGTAAAGATCTCTTGCTTCAATAGTATAGATCCTTGGCTAGACCACACCTGGAGTATTTTATACTGTTTTGGTCCCTTCACCTAAGGAAGGATATGCTTGCCATAGGAGTGCAATGGAGGTTCACCAGACTAATTCCTTGGATGGTGGGACTGTCTCGTGAGGAGAGATTGAGGAGACTGGGCCTGAATTCTCTGGAATTTAGAAGAATGAGATGTGATCTCATTGAAGCATACAAAATTCTTAAAGGGCTGGACAGGGTAGATGCAGAAAGGATGTTTCCCCTGGCTGGGGGTTCTCTGATGAGGGGACACAGTCTCAGAACAAGGGGCAAGCCATTTAGGACTGAGAGGAGGAGGAATTTCTTCACTCAGAGGGTAGTGAATCTTTCGATTCACCTTCCCAGAGGGCTGTGGCAGCTCAGTCAATGAGTAGGTTCAAGACAGAGATTGATAGATTTCTAGATACTAATGACATCAGGGGATATGGGGTAGCATGATAAAGCGGTGCCGAGGTAGATGATCAGCTATGATCTAATTGAATGACGGTAGCTGAATGGCCTACTCCTGCTTCTCCTGGTTCCTAAAATTTGATACCAAGGAAAGGATTTTTGCCCTGATATGGGGACGAGAATGGAGGCGGACAGGCACATAATTTCATGCTGCTGATCACTGATTTGCCTGCGCTATCCCATCCCAGATCAGTTTGCTGAGGGCCGGTTCAGGGGCAGAACAGCTACCCACTTACAAGCACGGAATTTCCTGTTAAGGTAATTTAAAAGACAATTAAGACCAATTATTAGAGGCCAACTGAAATTTTTCAGTCAACCTGCAGGCCCCCTGTGGCATCAGGAGCATGACAACTGCCTGAGGCTAAGGTCAGTGCTCCAGGATGCCTTTGAGAGCCCCCTTACCCACCCACTTACCTGGCCCCAAATACCGAAGGAGATCACCCTCTAGAGAGTATTCCCCCACACGATGGTGATCCAGCAGCTGGAGCCAGAGTTTATTTCAAATCGCTTACGTTGCTGGGAGGGCGCTTCAAGTCTCTCTCTCTCTCTCCCCCTCCCTCTCTCCCTCTGTTACCTGCGATGCGGGCTGCAGTTCCTTCCATCCTGGAGAGACCCCTACTGGCCATCAATACTGGAGGGCCTCCTACTAGCCCAGTCTCGACAGCCCATCTACCATCCTTAATTGGACGGCAAGTGCACCGCCTGTCTACTAATTGGCCAGTTCTGGCAAAATCACTGTTGAGTTACCGACACAATGTGATGTAGGATCCCACATTTGACCTTGACATCAGGATCTTGCCCTAAGCCACATTTGGAGATATTAGAGCAATTGAGAGGTATGTGTAAAGGAGCATCTTAATGCAAGAAAGAGAGGCTGAGGGGTTTAGGGAGGGAACTCGAGAGCTTAGGGGACTGGCAGCTGAAAGAATGGCCATCAATGATGGGGTGATTAAAATGAGGTGGTTAAAAAGCCAGAATTGGAATAGCGCAGATATCTTAGATATGGGTTGGAGAAGATTACAGAGATAGGGAGGGGCGAAGCCACGGAGTAGATTGGAAACTAAGGATGAAAAATTTAAATTTGAGATGTTGTTTGGCTATTAGACAATGTGGGTGAGCGAGCACAGGGCTGATTGATGAGTGAACAGCACTCAATGCAAGTTAGGAGATGGGCAACAGAGTTTTGAATGACCTCAAGTTTACATAAGCGTAGAAAATGGGAAACTAGCCATGAGTGCACAGGGCAGGCACAAGAGTGATTATTTTTGGGCAATAACTGATTTGTTGTCTCTTTGTTGCTAACACTTAGCCTCAAGCTGCAAAGACAATATGAGACCATTCATGTCCGTAGCCACAAATGCAAGATTTGCAAAACTTCTGAAAGTGCACACAGTGAACTTTCCAGAATAATTTTTTTTTTTTGAAAAATATACTCTCTCTCAATGATTTTCCACCATTAATTATAATGCACAGAAAATCATTGAGATGTGAGATTTCAATACAGTTGCTTCTGATGTGTAATTCTCTGCATGCTGGGAGCAAAGACCCTGCTATGTTGCAGGCGTATGCAGCACACTGCAATGTGGAAAATACCACACAGGCTGCTCACAAGTTCTTACTAAAATTGCAAGGTGCCACAAATTGAGTTAAGCAGACCGTGCCAAACAAAAGAAATTTAGAGGCAACATTAACTGGGTGCATGCCTTTGTAAAATTTAGGTTCCAGATTAGGATCAACGGTAGAGAGCAACAATAAAAGTCCAAAATGTGGGACGAAGTTCATTTGTCAGAAGTGTGAAATGTCTTCAAATTCAACATGCAGTGATGTGGTTAAAGAAAGATAGGTGGTTAAAATGAATGTTTGCTTTACATATTTAAATACTAATAGAAACCAGCACTATTTAAAAGAAGTTCTAGGATTATTTATTTCTGTCTTTTTTCTTGTTCTATAAATTTCGATTTCTTAGTGCTGCATTATTATTTGGCATCATCTAAGTTGTGGCAGAGTGCTCCAAAATCAAGCCTTTCATGTTGTGAATTATGAAGTAGAATCAAAGAATAGTACAACACAGAAGGAGGCCATTGGCACTTTGTACCTGTGCTGTCTCTTTGAAAGAGCATTCTAATTAGTCCCATTCCCCCCCATAGCCCTGGACATTTTTACCCTCAAAATAATTATCCAATTCTCTCTTGAAAATTGTTATTGAATCTGCTTCCGTCACCCTTTCACGAGGTGGATTGCAGATCATAAGACTCCCGGCCAGGAGTTTACATTTGCAAATCGAGACTGCTGCCATCCTGTGCATAAAACCCGGCGTGACGACGTCAGGTCGCAAACCCAACATCACCACACCAGTTTCCCGCACTACGGTAAGGTGGTGGATGCTGAAATTGGCAGCCCACTGCCATTTTAAAAAAAAAATCAGGAGCGGGCAATTTAGTTTGTTAACAAGCCAATTGACCCTACTATTATGCACCCCATACCATAATGCAGTTGGCATGGGCAGATGGGCATGAATGGGGAGTCTGCTTTTTCACCATTTGAGGTGAAAAAGGAAGGAAAAGGGGGTTGCATCCTTTGGGGGATGCCCCGTGTGCATCAGAGGAAACCCCTGCCATGAAGCTACTAATGTATATAGTATTTTGGAAAATATTTTTCTTTTAAAATAGAGGTTTAGTCTGCGGGTGTGTCTTAATTATATTAAAGCCAGCTAGTCTGGGTGCTTTGATGTGTACCAGTTTCGATATGGAAGAGAGATAGCGTGCATTTGCACTTTTTGGATAGAACATTCAAGAAAACTTGACGCCTCTCTAGCAGATACCAAGCCTTATGTTTATATTACTAATAAAATTGGTACTATGAAAGGGGTTTCATTGTTAAAAGGTGAAGTTCAAAGAGGCTGATGAGACAGTGAGAATTTGAATTTAGTCAGTGGTGGTAGGTATAACTTCAGCAGTTTTCGGGTGTGCAGAGCAGAGGCAATGTAAGATCAAAAGGCAGCTGCAAGCCTCCAACTGGCTCCACAACAACCAAAATGAAAGAACCTCATTCTGAATTCGTAAGGTGAAAATGCTTTGCCTGGTGTTTGGTTAAGTCTATGGGTTGCTGTTGCCTTAATGGAGATTAGTTTGGGAATTTGTTAAAAGTTATGATAGTATTAATTTGTAGCCATGTGTATATATTTTAACCTGTGTAAATTAATCAAATGTTTCAATTAGTTTAATGCAAAGCCTCGAGAACTGGTGGCCTGATTCCTGAATTTAGAGTTGCATCTCAAACATGACACTTAGGGCAGAAATTTCACCCCGTCGGGGTGTTTATGTGGGGATGGGCGGCCCCCGATCGGGGCCACGCTGCCATTTTACATGGGTGGGCCAATTCTGGGCAGGTCAATTAAGTCCCACCCAGCATGACGCTTGCCCGGAAGTGCTGAGCACTCCCTGTGCGGGCGGGGGGGGGGATTCCCTAAGCTGGGGCCTGCGCTCTTTTGCATATGCGCGCAAAAGAGTGCAGAAATTTCTCTGAGGCACAGAGGTGCCTCAGTGAGATTTGTTTCAGTTTTAAACATCCAAATAAAGAATTTTAAAACATCCCCTCATGTGACAGTGTCACATGAGCTGGGACACGTCAATTCAATTTTTAAAAAATTTTTATTGAATTTTACAACACTTCATGAAACCCCATCCTGCCTGTGGATGAGGTTCCATGAAAAATGCGAAGGCCGCCTGGGCTCTTTGCCTGCCCACTGACCTTAAGGTTGGATGGGCAGCTCATTTAATTATTTCAATTAGTTTTTAACAGATAGATTTAATAGGCCTTTGACTCGGCTGCCCTCCCCCGCCTAACTGAAAATCTAAATGACGCGGGGTGACGTCGGGACACCCGCCCGCATCATTTCATGCGTCGGCTGCCAGGCCCCGCCCCCGCTTGCCGACCCAAAAATTCCACTCTTAAATTTATAGGTTATGACAGTTGTTTAATGTTTCCTCCTGGGAATTTTTAATAACTCCACTTCACCAACTGCATCGGTCATAACAACCCCTCCAAGATGATGACCCGCCTTTGTGCCAGCCTGCCTGGTCTCCAGACCGCACCCCCCCCCCAATCCCTCTTGTTGTGGATGACCTTGTCCTGCATAAAGACAGAGGGATAGACTGAGCACCATGGATGAAAGAGCAGATCATAAACGTGCATGGCTGAGCGGCCCCCAGTAAGGGCTGAAGACATGACTTGTGCAGGATATCGCAGGAGATGTTGATGTTGAAGTGTGCCTTAGAGAATCATTGGTGATGTCCCTTCTGCTGGTAGTGTTTGAGATCCCTGTGCACTGTAATTCTGTGAATTCCTGGTGGCCTTGTGAGAGTGTGAGTTGAGAGTGAGGAGAAGATTGACTTACCCTGAGAGAGCGGATGAGATCATTCATTCACTTCCTACACTGCATGGCAGCCCTCTTTTATGGCCCACAGGTGCTGACCTCCTTCGCGACCCACTTTCAATATGGCATAGTGAGGCTGGTGGACCTCTGACTCCCATTACAGGTCCTGGACTGCCTCGAGGAGTCTCTCCAGGGAGTGTTGCTGAATTTAGGGGCAGAGGGTTTATTTCCCCTTGGAGCCATTGTTTCACTTAGGAGCCCTGGGCTGCAAAGAGTGAATGTGTATGTGGGTGCCATTTAAATATGGCAGCCGGACCTTGGACCCCATGGGGTAATGGCGAGGCAGATGAATTCGAGCTGCTCATTTATGCATAAATAATGAGCTGAAAAGTGAACTATTTGGTGTGGCAACCTGCCCCACCGCCCAGCAGGAGACTTTGCCGCCCGCCAACGCCCTTAGGCCTGAATTTTACCCTTGGTGGGCGGGCGTGATGGGTGAGCCCAGGAAATGGACCCCTGACCGTGATTGGCCCCCAACCGCGATTTCACGCTGGCTGGCCAATTAACGGCCAGCCAGCGTGAAATGCACACTGAAAAACTCAGCGCTGCCGGGGTGGGGGTGGGAAGAGGGTGGAGGATGACATCATCACGGGCTTGGGTGAGCGCTGCGAGAGAGCTCCTGAAGGCAGGCAGCTGCACACCTGCAAATGCTGAAATAGAGGTGTAATGAGCTGCAAAAAAAACATCCATGCATCACAATCAAACACCTGAAAGCATACCGCATAAAAATGCTGTCCGCAGGTATTTAGTTTTATGTTATTTCATAATGGAGATTTCATCCTGCCCTAGGATGAGTTTTGATGAAAAATGTAAAGGCCGATTCGCCCGTCCGCCAACAGTAAGGTTGGATGGGCCACAAAAAATCGGAGACAATTGCACCATTAATGGACGTAATTGCCCGCTCAATTGTCAGTGGGCATGCTTCTGACTTTTGCTCGTGCCCGTTGAGTGAAATATTGCGCAAGTGCACGATGATGTCAGGACATTTGCCCAACGTCATCTCGTGCGATTTTACGCCTGATCACATGCCCACCCGCGGGACATAAGAATCTGCCCTTAGTCTCCAGGACGGAAAATGTCACCCCAAGATTTTGATGTTAACATACCAGCACTACAAATACTGATTGCTCAGTTCTTTAAACCTGAACGCAATAAATATTCTGTTCCGTTGAAGAGAAACGTTAACTGTGTTCCTCTCCGCAGGTGCTGCCAGACCTGCTGAGTTTTTCCAGGTATTTTTATTTTTATTTTTGTTTTGGATTTCCAGCATCTGCAGTTTTTTGCTTTTATCGCAATAAATAAATGTCAGCTACATGCAGTCTACTAGCGTAAGGTCAGTTTATTGTTCCAGTAATTCAAGATACAAAAACATTGCTTCTGCAAGTTCCAAGAAGTGAGATATTTGCAAGTCATAAGAAACAGCCACTGGTAATTTAAATTTTAAAGGGTAAGCTGATACCCAGCGCAAAGTGAGAATACAGGATGAGTAAAAATTCCGAAGTGCTAGGTTAAAAGATTCATCACTTGATAAAGGGCCTTAAGATGTGCTGAAGGGTTATTTTTGTCAAACTGCATATGCAGTCACAACACTCTGAATTTGAGAAATTAGCAAATTAGATTGATCTCCTTGGCACGGAAAAGGTTAGGGGAGATTTAACAGAAGTGTTCAAGATAATGAACAACAACAACAACTTGTATTTATATAGTGTCTTTAATGTCAGAAAACATTCCCAGACATTTTTCAGGAGCTTTATAGAACAAAATTTGTCACTACGCAAGAAGATATTAAGGCAAATCGTCAAATCCTTGATCGAAGAGGGAGGTTTTAAAGAGCATTTTAAAGGAAGAAAGAACGGTAGAGAGTCAGAAGCTTTTGGGGAGGAATTCCAGAGCTTAGGGCCTTGGCAAATGAAGGCACAGCCACAGTGGTGGGGTAACTAAAATCAGGAAGCTCAGGCAGCCAAAATTAGAGGAGAGCAGATATCTCAGATGCCTGTGGGGTGGGGGAGATTACAGACACAGGGAGCCGGACACCCTGAGGGCCCCCACAGAGGACACTCCAAGGGTGTCCAGCTGCTCCAAATCCCCTCTGTTTGTGACCCAATCAACTACTGCTGATCAGGCCGAGGAGGGTGCACCTGCCCCTGAACGGGAGACCCTCATCAGGCCAGTGTCCTCCAGGTCTCTGACCTTCAGAGGATGCCTGCCAAGGTCATCTTAGACAACAGGGTGTAGCAGTCAGCAGACTGTCTCTATCTCTGCTGCAAATGTCGGGTTTACACCTAGACCAAACAGAAGGGTTAGAAAAATTCAGAAGTACTAAGAGCACAGTGATGGCATGGATGTTCACTCACCGTATATACTTTGCACATGTGTAAATATATTTTGCTTTTCTGCCTCAAAATCTCAGCTGGTGAATGGCTGTTCCATGTGATGCAATGTTCCAAAGTCATCCAAGTGCAACAGATGCTCCCGCTCCCCAAGTATCTCTCATCATGTTCCTCAGGTCTATGGTGTGTCACTCAATCTCAGCTCTGTCAGTTGATTTTATGTCCACAGAAGCAACATGAACAAAACAGTTTCTCTGTGAATATGGTGGTTGAACAATTCATATGTGAGACTTGCATCAGATGACCATATAAAGTCATGAGTGTAGATTTTGGAAAGATTTTCATTTTCCTGATGCTGCTGCACTGAAACCTGTTCACTGTGGGTGTTATAGATTTTAAACACGACCCGCCTTGGAGTCATTCCAACCAAGTGAACTTTTCAATGGCCTCCATGTAATGGCTGTCAGGTTTTGGTGTGGGTTACAGTGTAAGTTATCGTCGGGGGCCTTAGTCTTTCATGGCGGTCTGCAGTTTTAAGTCACGACCACGGTTACGGCTGAACCTTACCCCTATAATAGTTTCCACTCTCCACCTGCATGATGCAGAGCAATGGACCTAGTTAGCACTTGGTGACTCTTGATACGCCTGCTAGACAGCCACGCCTATGCAATGTTATAGGTGTGCATCTAACCTCATGATACCAGCCTATTACATGTGAAGGTGCTCATTGCACCTGAAGGTCTGGGTAGCATGGCTTGACATAATCCCTGTGCTAGCGCTCTCATAAGGACACTTGAAATGATTATCTGATTGCGACAGTGCCATCAGTGTCCTAGGCTTCCTCGTACATGTCTCAATCTGCTAGAATGAAAATGTGCAGGGCAGTATTAGGAAGCGATTTAAGCTATCTGCTGTGTGGTCCTTAGTGTTAACGAATTTACTAAGTAATCCCAAAATGTGGTGTTGAGACTGGCTAGGCCATGTCACACCCAGATGCTGTGGCAATGCTGGAAGCTCTCGACACAGGCAGAGTCTTGAGTGCTTGTCAGTGATCAGACGATGGTGCTGCTGGAGCTCTCTGTCTGCACACAAAGGTAACCTGACTCGCAGGCTCGCACCCAAGATTTAGAGTGACAGATCATAGGGTCCTGAAGAGTGATTTCACCCTGGGGACTCAGTATCAGGATGAGGCCAGAACATTATTCATGCATGAAAGATGACCTATAGAGAGATGCTGCTGTCCGGATTTAGATCAGTGTTCAGATGGTCAAGTTGATTGTGCTCCTTGAGGCGCCTTGCAATGCTCCAGGCATACTGCCATGAGTGCATTGATGTTTGCAGTGCTGTTCCTGTCTCTTGAAGGCTGTCATAGGCAGTGAAATGTTGGTGTGATGCTTGAAAGGACTGCACCATGTCTACTTGCTTGAGATTGAATGCTTCAGATTATCCCATTGCAGAAAGGCCACATGCTTCATAGGCTGCATTGCCTTCCAAGAAAAAAATTACCTGGAAAAACTCAGCAGGTCTGGCAGCATCGGCGGAGAAGAAATCAGTTAACGTTTCGAGCCTTCATGGCCCTTCGGCAGAACTGAAGCATAGTTAGGAGAAGGGAGAAATATAAACTGGTTTAAGGTTGTGGGGTGGGGGGGAGAGAGAGAGACATTGAGGGTGTGGTGATTGTGGAGATGAGCAGATAATCAAAAGATGTCACAGACAAAAGGGTCAAAGAGGCGTTGAAGGTGGTGATATTTGTCTAAGAAAAGTGCTAATTAAGAATGGAAGACAGGATATTCAAAGTACAGCTCTAGTGGGAGTGGGGTGGAAAGACTAACAAGGTTTTAGTTTTAGATTTAAAAATAATGGAAATAGGTGGGGAAAGAAGAATCTATATAAATTATTGAAAAAAAAGGGGGAGGGGGGGTGAGAAACGGGGTGGGGATGGGCCCCCCCCCCTTTTTTTTCAATAATTTATATAGATTCTTCTTTCCCCACCTATTTCCATTATTTTTAAATCTAAAACTAAAACCTTGTTAGTCTTTCCACCCCACCCCCACTAGAGCTGTACTTTGAATATCCTGTCTTCCATTATCACCACCTTCAACACCTCTTTGACCCTTTTGTCTGTGACATCTTTTGATTATCTGCTCATCTCCACAATCACCACACCCTCAATGTCTCTCTCTCTCCACCCCCCCACCTTAAACCAGTTTATATTTCTCCCTTCTCCTAACTATGCTTCAGTTCTGCCGAAGGGCCATGAAGGCTCGAAACGTTAACTGATTTCTTCTCCGCCGATGCTGCCAGACCTGCTGAGTTTTTCCAGGTAATTCTGTTTTTGTTTTGGATTTCCAGCATCCGCAGTAGCTTTTAGCTTTTTGTTTTTATCCTTGCCTTCCAAGAATGTGGCCATCATCACACAAGATTGCGTCTACTCATTTTCAGATTGATGTTCTTTATTGAGATGTTGGGGACAGCAAAGAAAATGTTAATGTCTACCCTGCGTCGAAGGGACAGGTGAAATGAGTTCATATGAGCTAGTCTTCTTCATCGCCCTGGAACCTTGTCGCTATAAGGGCCTCACCGGCATGTCTGCAGCGTCAGGCCTGTGCTATGGCCTTTTCCTGTGGGGTGGCAACTTCCTCAACCTCTCTGGCGTCATCCCTTTCGGCATCCCCCCTCATTGGAGGAGACGTGCAGCTCCTCCACCTCTCCATTTTGACAATTCAACCCCCTTTGGAGCACCAGGTTGTGTAGAGAGCAGCAAACCACAATGACGTGGGACACCTTCTGAGGAGATTACTGGAGAGCGCCACCTGACTGGTCCAGACACCTGAAATGCATCTTCAGCATGCCAATAGTCTGCTCAATCAGAGTGTTTTACAGAATAACCAGCATTGTAGCTCTCCTGTGAAGCACTCTGTGGCCGCCGAACAGGCATCATTAACCATATCTTTTGCAGGTAGCCTTTAGAACCAGTGAGACAACCCTGAAAGCGCTGAGGGCCCTCAAAGATCTGTGGCAGTCACAAGGAACTCCAGGTGTAAGAGTCGTGCAGGTTCTCAGGCTACCTCACACAAACCTTCATAATCTGCTTTCGGTGATCACAGAGCAGCTGCATGTTGAGAGAGTGGAAGCCTTTTCTATTGATAAATCTTAGTAGCTGCTGCCACGGAGCTCTTAAGGCCACATGTGTGCAATTGATGACACCCTGCGCCTGTGGGAAACAAATCCCACAGCTCTGGCAGCCTTGTTCGCTTTGTCCAGGGAGAACGGGATGTAATTGTGTGCCTTACTGAATAGGGCATCAGCGACCTCTCATATGCATTTATAAGTGGAGGATTGCGATATTCTGCTGAGATCTCCAGTGGAGCCCTGGAATAAGTCACTCACAAAATAGTTGAGTGCAGCGGTCAGCTTTGGAGCCAGTGGATGGCTTCCCAGGCCATGCGTCGTCAGATCCTCCCGAAGGATGTGGCAAATGTGAGCTACCACATCTCTTGACAAGCAAAGGAGTCTGTGGCATTGTCTGTCGCTCATCTCCAAGTCTTCAGTACACCCTTAGTCACACCAAACGCCTCCGTGGAATTGGTCTCTCCTTCTCAACTTCTGGTTCTTCAGGCGGCCCCACTGGCTCATGTTCCATAGGGCGAGGCTCTTCCCTTTGTCCTGCCAGACGACGATGGGCCCTTCTTCTGCTCAGTTGCATCAAAGCCATGAAGAAGGCAGCTTTGCATGCTGCCTGCTTTCAGCACTCCTCCTTGTCTCTGTGGAAAAATACTTGAGATGCATGATTGCACCTTACCCTGTAATGATCACATTCCATCGCCAAGCTAGGGAGTCATCATGAAGCCCTTGGCCTACCCTCATTCCCGACATTCCATCCCCGGGTCCACCCTTGCAGCTGATGCACATCCTGAAGGATCACACATAGCTGACCCCAACTGGCGGTCGTAATCCACAGTTTGGGAAGCTCTGATCTAGAATGAGGGACTAGAGATACGGTGTTACATTTCAAACAGAGAGCAGGAGAAATGCGCAAAAGGTTGTGAGACTGGAATTCTCGAAGACCCATCTTGTAGACATGTGACCCAATGTAGCAATCTGCTGCCACTACTTTTAGCATGGTCATTATCCACGGAAGAGGTAGTTTGTCTTTGTCATTCAGAGGCATCCTTTGATCTTTTTTCTGAAGGGTTTAGGGAATGCTGCAGAATCATGACAGCCTTCAGCATTTCTGATATTGATTTGTAGAATGCACTGGGCATTGTCATGCACAATCTGTGCACTGAGGGAGCAGAAACTCTTCCTATTTTGGCCAGTTGAGGGATTTTTCTGCAGAAGCTTGCAAGGCAATGGGATGCCTTGAGAAAACCAACAACACCTTAACAGTGGATGACCCCATTTCGCTGTTGCCTCGATGTGATTCAAAATTGATTAATTCGTCAGCTCTCTTGTACGTGTCAGTCACCTGAAGTGTTGCACATCTGTACTGCAGCCTGACTGAGATTAAGGAGATTCCTGTGGCTGTATGAAATGAGCCTGTCTCATAACAGTCAAGTGCAGTGGTGACCTTCTTGACTACAACGAGAGCAACACAGGCTGATGAGTGCAACTGCAAGTCCTCATGTAGCCAGTGATAGAGATAAGCTGTTGTCCCATTCTCTCAATAAAAAAACCCTCATATGCTTAATCTTGGCAGTATAATTTGGGGGTCGGGGTCAAAGCGAGACACAGAGTTAACGTTTCAGATTGATGACTTATCAGAACTGGAAAAAGTTAGAGATGGTAGTAAGTTTTGAGCAAAGGTGGGTGCGACAAGGACAGAAGGAAGGTCTCTGATAGGGTGCAACTTCAAAGGTTGAATGACATAAGAGTTAATCTTAGAGTGCCAAAGAGAATGGTGCTGGGGCAAAATAAAAGATAAGATGTGCCTCAAGCAGGTGTTCCGCTGTCTGAAAGCAAAAATAGAGAAAAACTGAAATAGGCAAAGAAAAGGGAACAAAATTGGAGGACAGATTTTACGGCTGCAATTGTTAAAACTCAGTGCTGAGTCTAGAAAGTGCCTAATCGAAAGAAGAGGTGCTGTTCCTCAAGCTTACATTAGTGGAACAGTGCAGCATTCACTCCCTCTATCACTGGCACACAGTGCCAGCAGCGTGTACCATATACAAGATACATTGCAGCAAATGCCTCGGCTCCTTTGACAGTGCCTTCCAAACCATGACCTCTAGCACCTACCACCAGAGCTACAGACGCATGGAAACACCATCACCTGCGAGTTCCTCTCCAAGTCACCCATCATCCTGACTTGGAACTGTATCGCTGTTCTTTCACTGGCGCAGGGTCAAAAACTTGGAACTCTCTAACAGCACTTGGGTGCGCCTACACCACATGGACTGCAGCTCAGCACCACTAATTGCTCAAGGGCATTTGGATAAGCTTGCCAACAATACTCACATTCTACAGAATGTGAAGTTGTATCTTTGAGATGACAATTGACTGACATTTTCCCATAAGACAGACCATATTTTTCAGCTGTGGCTAACAGGTTGCATCTAATCCCACGAGTTCACGGGAATGGTTTTTGTTTAGTGTTTCTGGATGTCACCAAATTTCATCTGGACCTTGTTTACTTTTTCTTTTATTTGGGACAACGTTGATGCTGTAGCTTATCTGCTCCTGGGCAGGAATCAGTCAGTCAACCTTGGTGGCTCTATATATAATCTAATGACAGAAAGGTGAGCTCCTGGAGGGCAACAGCTGCTAACCATTAGAACATAAACAATGTGATCAGTGAAAGGTTTTCTTCATGCATTGCTTTCCACAGTTATTTCCATATCTCGGCTCATCATAGACGACTCAAGGGCCACTGCAACTTTTATGTATGTTAAGAAGACCCTGACAATTTACCCACTGAAGTATTAGCATTGAGGCACTAACAGCAATAGCACTAGGTGAAATTTTATCAACCATTAGATCATATGGTTGAATCAAGGATTATTAACTGTCAAAGCCAAAGCCATTATCCTCATACCTGTCACTGTTTTTGTGTGCTAAAGAATAAATTGTTGGGATGTGTTCACTTCTTTATTTTCCCGCTGTGAAATGGTTGAATTACATACAATTTACAGCACAAAAACAGACCATTTGGCCCAACAAGCCTATACCGGCATTTATGCTCTACACTTGGTTGAACAGAGTTTTGCATTTGTAAGAAGTTAAACAGAAAACTTAGTATGATTTTTAAAACACATCTGATGGAAAAAAAAATACTTGTCGAGCATTTTATTACAGAAATATATATTTGTGCTTAAACAAATTAAACAACATTTTATACTCACAGATAGTAAGAAATAAATATGTACAGCATAGAATTGACCTTGAGCCAGCTAGGTTAATTTTGGTATAACACAGCGGTGAATCAGAGAAAATCAGGAAAAAATGGGTAAAAACAACAATTTATGCTGTTTCATCAATTTACACTTATTTAGTTTACTATTGTACATTCTTATATATCTTTATTATTTTATAGAGGATACATAGTTGTTGTTTCAGATATACCCGATACAGGTCGTGATGTCTCAGACTCAGTTTTCAGATACCCAGCCAACTGTTTTTGACTGATACATCCAGCATCTTTTAAAATCTTCAGAAAGCTATTTCTAAACTTCACTCCAAGAAATACATAAAGGATAGGATTGAGACAACAATGTACATATGCAATACTCTCTGTTACAATAATTGCATAGTCTGCATTTGCAGTGTATTCACAACTAGGGATTTCTTGCTTGATGATCTTTATAGTGTCAATCAACAAGACAATGTTGAATGGCAGTTCACAAAACACAAATGCAACCACAACTGCAAAGATAATCTTTAAAGATTTATGCTTCTGACACCCCTTATGCTGGAGCAGAGTTTTTGCAATGATTGAGTAGCAAATGATCATGGCCACAAAGGGTATCAGAAATCCCACTACCATCTGTGTTACATACACTCCCACTTTGATCATGTTGCCTGAATTGGGAGGAGACATCATAACGCATTTAGTTTTATTGGACGCACTAGTATGTGCTTCACTTAATATGAATTCTGGAAGAGTCAAAATGATTGTAAATACCCAAACCCCTACACAAATGAACATACTGTGCTTTTTTTTATTTTTATTGTTGATCATTTTTGTTGCTTGAACAATGGCTTTGTACCTGTTGACACTCACACAGGTGAGTATTAGCATACAGCTGTAGAGGTTGACAGTGTATGCCCCGTTCACAATTTTGCACATACAAGTTCCAAAAATCCATTCAATGTATGCGTCAACTGCCCAGAATGGCAGGGTGCAGAGAAAGAGCAAGTCAGCAATCGCCAGATTCATCATGTAGACATCTGTCACGGTCTTCAGCTTCTCATAGTAAACATATGTCACAATAACCAGGGAATTCCCCAGCAGCCCTATCACAAATACGATTGAATAAAAACAGGGCATAAAAACCCCACTGAAATCATCAACTTCGGTATTCTCACAATATGATACAGAAATTTGAAAGGGAAGTGTGATGTTATCTTCGTAATATTCATAGATTTCTGTCATAATTGGAAACCAGAAATTGGGTCTGCTGAAATAACTGAAATAAAGCACAGATCCTTGTGATGTACAGGGATAGACTCTGACCTGCCTGTTCCATTAGCATGTACAATTATTTCATTAACCAAAAATAAAATTAGGATTTATTCAAATAACCTGATAGTAAATGTTAATCCTAACAGTTTCCTTTTCCAAACATTTTTATGCAGGATTATTTCCAAAATTTAATTCTTACTATTTTCCAAAGGCACTTAGTCCTTGTTTTGTCACTTACCGATTTCAAATTAAATAAAAATATGCTAATCGTAGTTATATTTTAACAATAAAGGTTTTTAATGCATGCTTTTTAAGAATCAGTATTGAAAACAACCTATGTGAAAACTTACCACAATGTCGGCCTTTGGAATTTTAGAATACTTCACTGCTGCATGCTCCAGGTAAGTTGAAATCAAACCCAGAGGTGACTTTGTTTTATAAGCTGAAGTTCAAGGAAGGAACTGCTACTTTGAGTAATTTCCGGTTGTTTGCTGTCACAAACCTAACGGTTGCTGTGCTGTCATAAAATTGTTTTGTAAATTGATATATATATATACATATATATATATGATACACACGTATATATATGATATATACATATTGATATATAATATATATATATATATGTATGTATATATAAAACCAAGATGGATCATCCACTCGGCACTTCTGGCTGAAGATTATTGCGAATGCTTCAGCCTTTTCTTTTGCACTGATGTGCTGGCTCCTCCATCATTGAGGATGGAGTTTTTTTTTGTGTGTTTGTTGAGTTGTTTAATTGTCCACCACCATTCAAGACTGGGTGTGGCAGGACTGCAGAGCTTAGGTCTGATCCGTTGGTTGTGGACACACTTAGCTCTGTCTATGCTGCTTGGCACGCAAGTAGTCCTGTGTTGTAGCTTCACCAGGTTGACAACCCATTTTCAGGTATGCCTGGTGCTGCATCTGGCATGCCCTCCTGTACTCTTCATTGAAGCAGGGTTGATCCCCTGGCTTGGTCGTAATGTTAGTGTGGGGGAAATGCCAGGCAATGAGGTTACAGATTATAATTGAGTACAACTGTGCTGCAGCCGGTGGCCCACAGCACCTCATGGATGCCCAGTCTTGAGTTGCTAGATCTGTTCGAAATCTATCCCATTTAGCACAGTGGTAGTGCCACACAACACGATGGAGGGTATCCTCAATGTGAAGACAGGACTTCATCTCCACAACGACGTCACTCCTACTGATACTGTTATGGACAGGTACATCTGAGGCAAGTAGGTTGGTGAGGATGAGGTCAAGTATGTTTTTCCCTCTTGTTGGTTCCCTCACCACCTATCGCAGACCCAGTCTAGAAGCTATACAAACTCTGTCTGTGGAGGTGCTACCAAGCCACCCTTGGTGACGGACATTGAATTCTCCCACCCAGAGTACATTCTGCACCCATGCCACCCTCAGTGCTTCCTCTAAGTAGTCTTCAATGTGGAGGAGTATTGATTCATCAGCTGAGAGGGGGATGGTAAGTGGTAATCAGCAGGAGCTTTCCTTGCCCATGTTTGACCTGATGCCATGAGACTTCACAGGGTCGATGTTGAAGACTCCCAGGTCAACTCCCTCCCGACTGCGCTGCCACCTCTGCTGGATGGGACAGGACATACTCAGGGATGTCAAGCTATTGCTTGACTAGTCTGTGAGACAGCTCTCCCAATTTTGGCACTAGCCCCCAGATGTTAGTGAAGAGGACTTTGCAGGGTCGCAGGGCTGGGTTTGCCGTTGTCATTTCCGGTTTGATACCGAGTGGCTTGCTAGGCCATTTAAGAGTCAACCACATTACTGCAGATCTGGAGTCACATGCAGGCCAGGCCAGGTGAGGACGGCAGCGAACCAGATGGGTTTTTACGGTTTCATGATTTTTATTGAATTCAAATTTCACCATCAGCTGTGGTGGTATTCAAACCCAGGTCCTCAGATCATTATCCTGGGTTTCTGGATTACCAGTCCAGTAACAATACCATTACGCCACTGCCTCTCCCTATGGAACTTTATCAAATGTTCCTGAAGTTTGGGTACAGAACATTGTATGGTTAATTATAGTTGGCCTGGTTTGTCACTCAAAGAAACCAAGAAGAATGATCAGGTAGCAGTGTCGACCTAAAGCCATTTTGACAATTGTTTACAATGTTTTTTGCTGTTCTGATTATCTTCAGATTTACCGCTAGTAATTAATAATATTATTTTGCATGGAATCAATGTTAGACTAATAGTGAAGTATTTAATAGATACTTTACTTGGATCTTTACTAAAGAGAATCATATTAGAGAGCAAGGTAATAACTATTATCCACCTCCCCCGCAAAAAACAGTTGGGGTAGGGTTGAGTGAGATGTAAAATTTTTTTACATTTCACACCCAACCCCAACCTGCCTCCAATCTGCCCAGCCACTTCCACACTTAACAGAAGTGGGGCAGTGAGTGGGCAACCAACCCCCTCCCAAGAGGGAGGTTGTCCATTCAAACATTATAATGAGGCTGGGGGCACCACTTTTAACCTTTTTTTCAATGTTTAATGCTGGCCGGTTAGGTTTTCCTGTCTTCAGGAAACCTGGCACCCTCCACTACCCACCTCCGCCCCCCAAAATCCAGGAAGGAGAACACTGTTTTGGGGAAAATATAAATGCCCTTCCAGCACTGCATGTGAGCCAGGTGGAGCAGTAGTGCTTCCCTCACCCCTCCCCGGCTCTGACCTCAAACAAACCTGCTTCCCTGGCATCCCAATTCCATACCGCTACCCAAGGCCCCTGGGTCAGAGATCAGACGTACAGTCCCACTAACGCAGCAACAAGTTCCTTAAATGTTCCTGGTGTCCTCTGGATTGTTCCTTGTCTGACTGAGAGCCAGGCCTGCCAATCGGGCCATCTCCTAGTTGGGATTCCTGTTTTTAAAAAAAATTATCCGCAGGATACAAGCAGACTGTTTCCTGTGGCTGAGGCGTCTAGATCAAGGGGCTAGGAATGCAATCGTATATCTTAGAGATTTAACATAGAGAACAGGAGAAACCACTTTACACAGAGACTTGTGAGGCTGTGGAATTAATTTCTGTGGTTAGTGGTTGAGGCAAAAACGATGGTCTGAAACTTCCTAGTTGTAATTAAGAAAATCGTTGTGCCTACCAGTGGCCAACTGAGGGAGTTACATGCGAGTTTGCAGGTAAGCTTATTTGCATACTCATTAGTGCGAGCATTGATGTAAAACCCATGTAAAATGGGTATATTTGCAGCTGAACTTCCAAGAAACTTATTTTCAGCCTTTTCAATGCACTGTTCAAGGCACAATTTTGACCATTCAAGTGCTATCTGTGCCCAGAGGACAGGGTTCCATCCATGAGTAAGGTTGCTAACCCTCCAAGATTGGCCTTAAGTCTCCAGGAACTGAAGATCAATCTCCAGGACACTGCTGTGTACAACCCTGGAGAAATATCATAGAAACATTAAGAAAGATTATTTTTTCATTTTCTTTGAACATTTCTCTTCACCAGATATAAAAATATTAAAAATAGGTAAAAGGCTGTTTGGTTGACAGTCAAGCATCATCCAGTTGGGCAATCACAGAATCACACAGTGCAGAAGAGGCCTATCGGCCCACCGAGTCTGCACCGACACCTGAGAAACACCTGACCTACCTACCTAATCCCATTTACCAGCACTTGGCCCATAGCTTCAATGTTATGACGTGCCAAGTGCTCATCCAGGTACTTTTTAAAGGATGTGAGGCAACCCGCCTCCACCACCCTCCCAGGCAGCGCATTCCAGACCGTCACCACCCTCTGGGTAAAAAAGGTTTTCCTCACACCCCCCCTAAACCTTCTGCCCCTCACCTTGAGCTCATGTCCCCTCATGACTGACCCTTCAACTAAGAGGAACAGTTGCTCCCTATCCACCCTGTCCATGCCCCTCATAATCTTGTACACCTCGATCAGGTCACCTCTCAGTCTTCTCTGCTCCAATGAAAACAACCCAAGTCTATCTAACCTCTCTTCATAACTTAAATGTTTCATCCCAGGCAACATCCTGGTGAATCTCCTCTGCACCCCGTCCAGTGCAATCACATCCTTCCTATAATGTGGCAACCAGAACTGCACACAGTACTCCAGCTGTGGCCTCACCAAGGTTCTATACAACTCCAACATGAGCTCCCTACTTTTGTAATCTATGCCTCGATTGATAAAGGCAAGTGTCCCATATGCCTCTTTTACCACCCCACGGACATGCCCCTCCGCCTTCAGAGATCTATGGACACACACGCCAAGGTCCCTTTGTTCCTCAGAACTTCCTCGCGTTACGCCGTTCATTGAATACTTCCTTGTCAAATTACTTCTTCCAAAGTGTATCACCTCACACTTTTCAGGGTTAAATTCCATCTGGCACTTATCTGCCCATTTGACCATACCGTCCATATTTTCCTGTAGCCCAAGACACTCAACCTCACTGTTAACCACCCGGCCAATCTTTGTGTCATCCGCAAACTTACTAATCCTCCCCCCTACATAGTCATCTATGTCGTTTATATAAATGACGAATAATAGGGGACCCAGCACAGATCCCTGTGCTATGCCACTGGATACGGGCTTCCAGTCACTAAAGCAGCCTTCTGTCATCACCCTCTGTCTCCTACAACTAAGCTAATTTTGAATCCACCTTATCAAATTACCCTGTATCCCATGTGCATTTGCCTTCTTTATAAGTCTCCCATATGGGACCTTGTCAAAGGCTTTGCTGAAATCCATATAAACTACATCAACTGCATTACCCTCATCTACACACCTGGTCACCTCAAAAAATTCAATCAAATTTGTTGAGCATGACCTCCCTCTGACAAAGCCATGTTGACTATCCCTGATCAAACCTTGCCTCCAAATGGAGATCGATTCTCTCCTTCAGAATTTTCTCCAGTAGTTTCCCTACCACTGACGTGAGACTCACTGGTCTGTAGTTCTCTAACTTATCTCTACAACCCTTCTTAAATAGCAGAACCACATTAGCTGTTCTCCAGTCCTCTGGCACTTCCCCCGTGGCCAGAGAGGAATTAAAAATTTGGGTCAGAGCCCCTGCAATCTCCTCCTTTGCCTCCTTCAGCAGTCTGGGACACAAATCAACTGGACCTGGAGATTTGTCCACTTTTAAGCCTGCCAACACCTCCAATACCTTGTCACTCCCTGTATCAATTTGCTCAAGAGCCTCACAGTCTCTCTCCCTGAGTTCCATACCTTCATCCTCATTCTCTTGGGTGAAGACGGATGTGAAATATTCGTTCAACACTCTACCGATGTCCTCTGGCTCCATCCATAGATTTCCCCCTTGGTCCCTAATGGGCCCAGCACTTTCCCTGGTTATCCTCTTCCCATTGATAAACTTAGAGTATCTTGGGATTTTCCCTACTTTTACCAGCCAGAGCTTTCTCATATCCCCTCTTTGCTCTCCTAATTGCTTTCTTAAGCTCCACTCTCTACTCCGCTGATTTGCTCCTCTTGTACCTGCTAAAAGCCTCTAGAACCATAGAACACTACAGCACAGAAAACAGGCCATTCGGCCCTTCTAGTCTGTGCTGAAATATTATTCCGATAGTCTCATTGACCTGCACCTAGTCCATAACCCTCCAGACCTCTCCCATCCATGTATCTATCTAATTTATTCTTAAAACTTAGGAGTGAGCCCGCATTTACCACGTCAGATGGTAGCTCGTTCCACACTCTCACCAATCTCTGAGTGAAGAAGTTCCCCCTAATGTTCCCCCTAAACCTTTCCCCTTTCACCCTAAAGCCATGTCCTCTCGTGTTTCTCCTAATCTAAGTGGAAAGAGCCTACTCGCATTTACTCTGTCTATACCCCTCACAATTTTGTAAACTTCTATCAAATCTCCCCTCATTCTTCTACGCTCCAAGGAATAAAGTCCTAACCTGTTTAATCTTTCCCTGTAACTCAACTCCTTAAGACCCGGCAACATCGTAGTAAATCTTCTCTGCACTCTCTCAATCTTACTGATATCCTTCCTGTAGTTAGGCGACCAGAACTGCACACAATACTCCAAAGTTGGCCTCACCAATGTCTTATACAACCTCACCATAACATCCCAACTCCTATACTCAATACTTTGATTTATGAAGGCCAGTATGCCAAAAGCTTTCTTTATAACCTCTACCTGTGACGCCACTTTCAGGGAATTATGTATCTGAACTCCCAGATCCCTTTGTTCCTCCGCACTCCTCAGTGCCCTACCATTTACTGTGTATGTCCTACCTTGGTTTGACCTTCCAAAATGTAACACCTCACACTTTTCTGTATTAAATTCCATCTGCTATTTTCTGGCCCATTTTTCCAGTTGGTCCAGATCTCTCTGCAAGCTTTGAAAGCCTTCCTCGCTGTCCGCAACGTCTCCAATCTTAGTGTCATCAGCAAACTTGCTGATCCAATTCAGCACATTATCATCCAAATCATTGATATAGACAACAAACAACAATGGTCCCAGTACAGATCCCTGAGGCACACCACTGGTCACAGACCTCCAGTCTGAGAAGCAATCATCCACTACCACTCTCTGTCTTCTCTCACACAGCCAATTTCGAATCCAGTTTACAACCTCTCCATGGATACCAAGTGTCTGAACCTTCTGAACTAACCTCCCATGTGGGACCTTGTCAAAGGCCTTACTAAAGTCCAAGTAGACAACATCCACAGCCTTTCCTTCACCTACTTTCTTGGTAACCTCCTCGAAAAACTCTACAAGGTTCATTAAACACGACCTACCACACACAAAGCCATGCTGACTATCCTTACTCAGCCCTTGGCTGTCCAAATAATTATATATCCGATCTCTCAGAACACCTTCCAATAATTTACCTACTACTGACGTCAGGCTCACTGGCCTGTAATTACCTGGTTTACTTTTGGAGCCTTTTTTTAAACAACGGAACAACGTGAGCTACCCTCCAATCCTCCGGCACCTCACCCGTGGCTAAGGACATTTTAAGTATTTCTGCCAGGGCCCCTGCAATTTCTACACTAGTCTCCCTCAAGGTCCGAGGGAATATCATGTCAGGCCCGGGGGATTTATCTACCTTTATTCGCTGTAAGGCAGCAAGCACCTCCTCCTCTTTAATCTCTATATGTTCCATGAAACTACTGCTTGTTTCCCTTCCTTCCTTATACACTATGCCAGTTTCCTGAGTAAATACTGATGCAAAAAAACTGTTTAAGATCTCCCCCATCTTGTGAGGCTGCACACATAGACGGCCACTCTGATCTTCAAGGGGACCAATTGTGTCCCTTACTATCCTTTTACTCTTAATATACTTGTAGAAACCCTTCGGGTTTACCTTCACATTATCTTCCAAAGCAACCTCATGTTTTCTTTTTGCCTTCCTGATTTCCTTTTTTAGTATTTTCTTACATTGTCTATACTCTACAAGTACCTCATTTGCTTCTTGTTGCCTATACCTGCTATACACCTCTCTCTTCTTAACCAGATTGCCAATATCCCTTGAAAACCAAGGTTCCCTATGCCTGTTAACTTTGCCTTTAATCCTGACAGGAACATGCAAACTCTGCACTCTCAAAATTTTGCCTTTGAATGCCTTCCACTTACTGAACACATCCTTGCCAGAAAACAACTTATGCCAATCCACTCTTCCTAGGTCCTTTCTTATTTCCATAAAATTGGCCTTTCTCCAATTTAGAATCTCAACTCGAGGACCAGACCTATTCTTATCCATAATTAGCTTAAAACTAATGACATTGTGGTCACTGGACCCAAAATGTTCGCCTACACATACTTCTGTCACCTGACCTGCCTGGTTCCCTAATAGGAGATCAAGTATTGCATCCTCTCTCGTTGGTACCTCTATATATTGATTTAGAAAACTTTCCTGAACACATTTAACAAACTCCAAGCCATCCAGCCCTTTTACAGTATGGGAGTCCCAGTCAATATGTGGAAAGTTAAAATCTCCTACTATCACAACTTTCTGTTTCTTACATCGGCCTGCTATCTCTCTACAGATTTGCTCCTCCAATTCTCTCTGACTATTGGGCGGTCTATAATACAACCCTATTAGTGTGGTCATACCTTTCCCATTCCTCAGCTCCACCCATATGGCCTCTGTAGTCGAGCCCTCGGGGCTGTCCTGCTTACGCACAGCTGTGATATTTTCCCTGACTAGTAATGCCACTCCTCCCCCTTTCATCCCTCCCCCTCTATCACGTCTGAAACAACGGAACCCCGGAACATTGAGCTGCCAGTCCTGCCCCACCTGCAACCAAGTCTCACTAATAGCAATAATGTCTTAATCCCACGTGCCAATCCATGCCCTAAGCTCATCTGCCTTTCCGACAATACTCCTTGCATTGAAATAGATGTACCTGAGAACATTTCTATCACGTACGGACCCTTGATTTCTGTCTGTACATGGATTCCTCACTTGACCTTTATCCTCCTCCACCTCACTATCTGCTCTAACACTCTGGTTCCCCTCCCCCTGCAAATCTAGTTTAAACGCCCCGGAGCAGCACTAGCAAACCTACCCGCTAGGATGTTAGTCCCCCTCCAGTTCAGGTGCAAACCGTCCCGTCGGAACAGGTCCCACCTTCCCTGGAACAGAGCCCAATTGTCAAGAAACATGAAGTCCTCCCTCCTGCACCATCTCCTTAGCCATGTATTTAGCTGCATTATCCTCCTTTTTCTAGCCTCACTAGCACCTGGCACGGGTAGCACTCCTGAGATCGTAACCCTGGAGGTCCTGTCCTTCAACTTTGCACCTAACTCCCTAAACTCTCTTTGCAGGACCTCCTCCTCCTCCCTATCCACGTCATTGGTCCCTACATGGACCATGACATCTGGCTGCTCACCCTCCCTCCTGAGAATACTGAGAACTCGATCCGAGATATCGCGGACCCTGGCACCAGGGAGGCAACAGACCATCCGGGATTCTCAATCTCTCCCACAGAACCTCCTATCTGTCCCCCTAACTATCGAATCCCCTATCACTACTGCTCTCCTCTTTTCCTTCTCATTGTATCCTGAATATCTCTGGGCATCCATGGTTCTCTAGGCTTGTTACTCCTTCCTATCACCCTAGAGGGAACATGTTGAGCCTGTACCCTCCCCATTTCCTTTTTGAATGCACCCTACTGCTCTTCTGTAGATTTCCCCACAAGTAGCTATTCCCAGTCTACTTTGGACAGATCCTGCCTTATTTTACTAAAATCCTCTCCCAATCCAAAACATTTTTTTGCAACTTGTCTATTTCTTTGTCCATAACAAACTTAAATTGTAACATGTTGTGGTCGCTATCACTAAAATGCTCCCCCACCACCACCTCAACCACCTGTCCTGCTTCATTCCCCAGAATTAGGTCCAGCACTGCGCCATCCCTTGTTGGACCTTCTATATATCGACCTAAAAAGTTCTCCTGTACACATTTCAAGAAATCCACTCCATCCAAGCCCTTAACACTATGTCTATCCCAATTAATGTTGGGAAAGTTGAAATCACCTAATATAATTACCCTATTGTTATTGTTTTTACACACCTCCGCAAATTGTGCACATATTTGCTCCTCAATTTCCTGCTGACTATCTGGGGGGTCTATAATAAACACCTAACAATGTGGCTTCCCCTTTTTTATTCCTAAGCTCTACCTACAAAGCTTCATCCAATGCCCCCTCCAAGATATCATCTCTCCCTACTGCAGTAACTGACTCCTTAACTAATAATGCAATGCTGCCGCCTCTTTTACCCCCTCCCCTGTCTCGCCTGAAGATTCTATATCCCGGAATGTTGAGCTGCCAATCCTTCCCCTCCCTCAACCACGTCTCTGTGATGGCTACTATATCACAATTCCATGTGTCAATCCTCCCCCTTAACGCATCCATTTTACCTGTAATACTCTTGGCATTAAAGTAGAGGCCATCCAGCCTTGCCTTACTCCCTTGAAACTTAATGCAGCTATACTCCCTCTGACTTGATTGTTTTACTATATTATGATTTATCCCTATTCTGCTAACATTCTGTGACCCCTCCCCCTGCCGAATTAGTTTAAACTCCTCCCAACAGCATTAGCAAACCTGCCCGCAAGGATGTTAGTCCCACTCTGGTTCAGATGTAGACCGTCCCGCTTGTACAGGTCCCACCTTCCCCAGAAATACACTCCCTCCTGCACCAACTCTTAAGCCATGTATTCTGCGCTATTCTCCTATTCCTGTGCTCGCTAGCACGTGGCACTGGGAGTAATCCAGAGATGACAACCCGAGAGGTCCTGCTTTTCAGTCTACTGCCTAACTCCCTGAATTCTTGATGCAAGACTTCATCCCTCTTTCTACCACGTCATTGGTACCAACATGTACCATGACCTATGCCTTATCACCTTCTTCCTTCAGGATGCCCTGCAACTGTTCAGTGACATCCCGGACCCTGGCACCAGGGAGGCAACACACCATCCTGGAGTCGTGTTGACGGCCACAGTAGCGCATGTCTGTTCCCCTGACAATAGAATCCCCTATTACTATTGCTCTTCCTCTCTTCCTCCCCTCCAGTACAGACTTTCTGCTTGTGGTGCCAGAAGCTTGGCTTGGAGGAAACAGCACCCTCATCAGCCTCCAAAATGGAATACCAATTTGCGAGCAGGACCCCAGGGGACTCCTGAACTACCTGCCTGTTTCTCTTGGACTGCCTGGTGATCACCCATTCTCTTCCTTCCTCAAGTCCCTTCAGCTACATTGTGATCACCTCTCTAAACGTGCTATCCACAAAGCTCTCAGACTCACGGATGCTCCACATGTCCCCAGCTGCCGCTCCAGCTCTGAAATCCAAGCTTCCAGGAGCTGCAGCTGGACACACTTCCTGCACACATGCTGGTCCCAGGCACTGAAACTGTTCCTGGCTTCCCACAAGAAGCACAAGGAGTACACCACGGTTTCAAGCTCTCCTGCCATGACTTATCCCTTTAAATTAAACCTTTTAAATCAATTACTCTAGGGCCCTTCTTTCCTGATCCTCATTACTACAGAATATACACAAAAAGACCTTAAACTATAAGCGATAAAAGTAGTAAATACTTACCCAACCTTACCCACTACTCACCAGTCATTCCTCTCCCTTGTAGCCTATACTGCTGCAGCAGGGCAAGACCACTCTCTGAAGATTTAAGAAATTGGATAGCAAAGAAAAAATACAAAGAGCACCTCTTCCCCTATGCACCAAATTGCCACTGTGCACCAAATTGCCAATACCCACACTCACTCTGGCTGTGACTCACTCAGCATGCAGTCTTTCCCCTACTCATGTGGAAGCACAGTGATCAAGCACAATGATTCTTTTTACTTTCAAATTGGCGTAGAAAGACAGTACGTCACAAGGATGGATGTGTTGGCCGACTAAAGGCTGTAGGATGAGGGAAAGTCATGTGATGAAACCACCAGGAATGCATTTAATTGTAATTGACAGCCCTACGAGAAGGACACAGAACTTCAATGATGCAGCCCTGCCGGAAGCATTGGAAGACAAGAGGCACTACTCCTGGGTGTGCAGGTCCTAAGCCTGCCAGAACTATTATTTGTGACACTAAGTAAAAAGGGTGAGGCCATGGAGAGATTTGAAAACACGAACGAGAATTTAAAAATTAAGATATTGCTTAACTGCGAACCAACGTAGATCAACAAGCAAAGAAGTGATGGGTGAATGGGACTTGGTGTGAGTTGGGACACAGACAGCAGAGATTTGGATGGCCTCAAGTTTACAGAGGGTGGAATTTGGGAGGCCAGCCAAGGTTACATTGGCATAGCCAAGTCTAGAGGGAACAGAGACATGGATGAGGCGTATTTTTTATTCATTCATGGGATGTGAGCTTCGCTGGCTGGGCCAGCATTTATTGCCCATCCCTAGTTGCCCTTGAGAAGGTGGTAGTGAGCTGCCTTCTTGAACCGCTGCAGTCTATGTTGGCACACCCACAGTGCTGTTAGGAAGGGAGTTCCAGGATTTTGACCCAGCGACAGTGAAGAAACAGCGATATATTTCCAAGTCAGGACAATGAGTGACTTGGAAGGGAACTTCTAGATGGTGGTTTTCCCATCTATTTGCTGCCCTTGTCCTTCTAGATGGTAGCGGTCGTGAGTTTGGAAGGTGCTGTCGAAGGAGCCTTGGTGAAGTCCTGCAGTGCATCTTGTAGATGGTACACGCTGCTGCTACTGTGCGTCGGTGGTGGAGGGAGTGAATGTTTGTGGATGTGGTGCCAATCAAGCGGGCTGCTTTGTCCTGGATGATGTCAAGCTCCTTGAGTGTTGTGGGAACTGCACTCATCCAGGCAAGTGGGGAGTATTCCATCACACTCCTGACTTGTGCCTTGTAAATGGCGGAGAGGCTTTGGAGTGTCAGGAGGTGGGTTACTCATCACATTATTCCTAGCCTCTGACCTGCTTTTGTAGCCACAGTATGTATACGGCTAGTCCAGTTCAGTTTCTGGTCAATGGTAACCCCTAGGATGTTGATAGTGGGGAATTCAGTGATGGTAATGCCATTGAACATCAAGGGGCAATGGTTGGATTCTCTCTTGTTGGAGATGGTCATTGCCTGACACTTGTGTGGTGTGAATGTTACTTGCCACTTGTCAGCCCAAGCCTGGATATTGTCCAGGTCTTGCTGCATTTGGACATAGACTGCTTCAGTATCTAAGGAGTCGCGAATGGTGCTAATATTGTGCAATCATCAGCGAACATCCCCACTTCTGACCTTGTGATGGAAGGTCATTGATGAAGCAGCTGAAGCTGGTTGGGCTGAGGACACTACCCTGAGGAACTCCTGCAGTGATGTCTTGGAGCCGAGATGACTGACCTCCAACAACCACAACCATCTTCCTTTGTGCTAGGTTTGATTCCAACCAGTGGAGAGTTTTCCCCCTGATTCCGATTGACTCTAGTTTAGCTAGGACTCCTTGATGCCACACTCTGTCAAATGCTGCCTTGACTTCAAGGGCGGTCACTCTCACCTCACCTCCCAGAGTTCAGCTCTTTTGTCCATGTTTAAACCAAGGCTGTAATGAGGTCAGGAGCTGAGTGGCCCTGGCATAACCCAAACTGGGCATCAGTGAGCAGGTTATTGCTAAGCAAGTGCCACTTGATAGCACTTTTGATGACCCCTTCCATAACTTTACTGATGATGGAGAGTAGACTGGTGGGGCTATAATTAGCCGGGTTCGTTTTGTCCTGCTTTTTTTTTTACAGGACATATCTGGGCAATTTTCCACATAGCCGGGTAGATGCCAGTGTTGTAGCTGTACTGGAACAGCTTGGCTAGGGGCGCGGCAAGCTCTGGAGCACAGGTCGTCAGTACTATTGCCGGAATATTTTCAGGGCCCATAGCTTTTGCAGTATCCAGTGCCTTCAGCCATTTCTTGATATCACGTGGAGTGAATCGAATTGGCTGAAGACTGGCATCTGTGATACTGGGGACCTCCAGAGGAGGCCGAGATGGATCATCTACTTGGCACTTCTGGCTGAAGATTGTAGCAACTGCTTCAGCCTTATCTTTTGCACTGATGTGCTGGGCTCCTCCATCATCAAGGATGGGGATATTTGTGGAGCCTCCTCCTCCAGTGAGCTGTTTAATTGTCCACCACCATTCACGACTGGCAGGACTGCAGAGATTAGATCTGATCTGTTGGTTGTGGGATCGCTTAGCCCTGTCTGCTTATGTTGTTTGGCACGCAAGTAGTCCTATGTTATAGCTTCACCAGGTTGGCACCTCATTTTTAGGTATGCCTGGTGCTGCACCTGGCATGCCCTCCTGCACTCTTCATTGAACAGGGTTGATCCCCTGGCTTGATGGTAATGGTAGAGTGAGGGATATGCAGGCCATTAGGTTACAGATTGTGTTTGAGTACAATTCTGCTGCTACTGATGGCCCACAGCACCTCATGGATGCCCAGTCTTGAGTTGCTAGATCTGTTCGAAATCTATCCCATTTAGCATGGTGGTAGTGCCATATAACACAATGGAGGGTATCCTCAATGTGAAGCCAGGACTTCGTCTCCACAACGACTGTGCGGTGGTCACTTCTACTGACACTGTCATGGACAGATGCATCTGCGGCAGGTAGGTTGGTGAAGATGAGATCAAGTATATTTTTCCCTCTTGTTGGTTCCCTCACCATCTACTGCATGCTCAGTCTAGCAGCTATGTTCTTTAGGACTCGGCCAGCTCAGTCAACAGTGGTGCTACCGAGCCACTCTTGGTGGTGGACATTGAAGTCCCCCACCCTGAGTACATTCTGCGCCCTTGCCACCCTCAGCGCTTCCTCCAAGTGGTGTTCAACATGGAGGAGCACTGATTCATCAGCTGAGGGAGGGCGGTACACGGTAATCAGCAGGAGGTTTCCTTGCCCATGTTTGACCTGATGCCATGAGACTTCATGGGTCCGAAGTTGATGTTGAGGATTCTCAGGGCAACTCCCTCCCACAGTATACCACTGTGCCGCCACCTCTGTTGGGTCTGTCCTGCCGGTGGGACAGGACATACCCAGGGATGGTGATGGTGGTGTCTGGGACATTATCTGTAAGGTATGATTCCATGAGGATAACTATGTCAGGCTGTTTCTTGACTCGTCTGTGAGACAGCTCTCTCAATTTTGATACTAGCCCCCAGATGTAGTAAGGAGGACGTTTCCGGTTGCTAAGTCGATACTGGGTGGTCCATCCGATTTCATTCCTTTTTTGAGACTTTGTAGCGGTTTGATATAACCGAGTGGCTTGCTAGACTATTTCAGAGGGCATTTGAGAGTCAACCACATTGCTGTGGTCTGGAGTCACATGTAGGCCAGACCTGGTAAGGACGGCAGATTTCCCTCCCAAAAGGGCATTAGTGAACTAGATGGGTTTTCACAACAATCAACAATGGTTTCACGGTCATCATTAGACTTTTTATTCCAGATTTTTATTGAATTCAAATTCCACTATCTGCCATGGCAAGATTTGAACCCAGGCCTCCAGAGCATTACCCTGGGTCTCTGGATTACTCGTTCAGTGACAGTACTACACCATCGCCTCCCCTTATAGGGTTACTGAAGCAGAGGCAAAATTACAAAAGTAGAAGTAAGTAGGTTTGGTGGTGGCATAGATATGAGGTCAGATGCTTATCTTGGAGTCAAATATGCAGTCAGTGTTGTGTAATCTGTCTCAGCCTCAGACAGTGACCAGGGACAACACGAGTTGGTATCTAGGGAACAGAATTTGTCACACGATCAGAAACCAATGGCTTCAGTCTTCCCAGTATTCAGTTATAGAAGATTTCTACACATCCAGCACTGAATGTTGGAGAAGGAGTTTGACAATTTAGAGACAGTGGAGAGTTTTAGACAGAGGTGGGGGTGGTGGATGTCATCAACGTACATGTGGAAACTGACGTGTTTTCAGATGATGTCAACAAGGGGCAATATGTAGATATGAAATAGGAGGGGGCCAAGGATAGATCCTTGGGGGACAACAAAAGTAACAGTGCAGGAACAGGAAGAGAAGCCATTACAGGTGATTCTCTAGCTAAGATCAGATGGATCTTGAAGAGGTCAAGGAGGTCTGAATCTTCTAAATGGTGTCATGCACTACCTGCATATTTATGGAACCCCTTTCCTGTGCATAGATGAGAGGGTACATTATATCCAACATTGATGGGGAAGCTAGCAACCCCAAAGAGCTGTGACCTATCCTCTCTGGTGCCTGGCTGCAATGTCACAGCTCATCAAGTGAGCTGTAAAGGCAACAGTGACCTGGTCTAAGCATGCCAATACTCCCCTGTTGGAGTATGTTGCAGAGATCGTCCATGGCTGCCTGAGAGGAGCTTAAATTGGAAAATCTGAAGGCAGCGATTACCTCCATTGCTGCCAAGAGAGCAGATGATGAGCATCCTGAAGAGCATGATTTGAGATCCAAATGGATCAGGTCACAGATGCAAATCCTTCCAGTTCAGAGCTCCCCACAGAAATCCTCATCGGACCTGGTAAGTCATGCATCATTTTGGCATGATGCCCGATTCTTCTTCCCTCCAACATGTGCTGTTGTTCCTTTCCTTCTGTAATAATGGAATTATGTGCCAAGGCCAAGGAGAAAAATCCATACATGTTGCTAAATTGCTCAGACAACAAGATAGGGGAGAGGGAGTTGGTGGTATAGGGCAAAAGACTTTGGGTGGTCAGACCCAGTAGCTGGCGGTCAAATTCAAGTCCAAGTCACAGTAACAATAAATCAAAAACAAAACGAGATTTTTTTTATTTTTTAAACAAAAAATATTAAGTAATCCAGTTTTTAAACCGTAAGATTATTATCAATAAAATCAAATTTGTGAGGTTATACAGTTAAGTAATAATCCACTACAGACAGCCTATGGAAAGAAAATCCATATCAAAACTCAAGAGATAAACTCTGAACCATTGTTATTACTGCACTGTAAAGAATCAAATAAGGAGGCAGATAATTGCAATTATAACAAAAATATGTCTTTAAAATAATGCAAGTTATTTAAAATGCTTTGTTTTTCAAAATTCCCCAATTTTGAGCTTTTAATTAGAACCATAGAAAAGTTACAGCACAGAAATCCAATACATACAATACATACAAAATAACTTATAGAAAAATACATCTAAAATCACAACAGCAAATGTTAGAAATCTGAAATAAAAATGGTCAGTCAATATTCGTAAAAATCACATATGGATTAGTGACCCTTTTCCAAATGCTGCTATTTCACTTAAATGCTTGTACTTTCATTCTTAACCACATCAGATGCCCTTGTCACAGGCTATAATATCTCACATCAATATTTCATAACTGAAACCAATATTTTTTGGCTGATACAAACTGTATCTAAACTTAACGCCGAGAAATACGGAAAGAATAGGATTGAGACAGTAGTGGACTTAAACATATTGAACAAATATTTATGTGTGTAGTTACATACTTGTACTTAATTAAACACATTTTATACTTATAGGTATTAAACACTACTCAATTTTGGTTTACAGATAGTAAGTAAGAAACCTATACGGCATGGAATTCAACTTAACTGAGTTAGTGTGGCCATGTTCAAAACCCTGATCTTCTGGTACAACTTCGACATTAAATCAGTGGAACTCAGAAAAAGGTGTAAATAGGTAAAATCTGCAGTTTAAGTTGTTTCTTCAGCTTTTGCTTCAAAGTTGGAGAGATTGGGGAACCCCAATCAGGCCAAATTCAGGCCCTTAATGAGCTGCACAAAAATCCCTATGATGCCAAATCCCTGTATAGCCACTTTTCAATCGCTGAGTTAGTATATGTACAGTATAAAGCATAGTCCAGCATTTGTAAAGAACATCAAGTGGGAGAGGAACAGGAGTTCAGAATTAGAAGTAGACAATAGCAATGTTGTTGTCTTTATAATGCCATAGCAGGCACATGAGTGCCTAGTGGGCCACTTTTGGTAAGCAGAATTGTCGTCGTCCTTCCAAAGCTACGGGAGGGGACCGGGAGAACTCTTATGGAATTCTAGTGCCATTATCTAAAATTTACAATTATACATCCAGTATCTGTTATAAAGGATGCACACTTGTTGTTTCAGATATACCTGATACAGGTCGTGATGTCTCAGACTCAGTTTTCAGATACCCAGCCAATTGTTTTTGACTAATACATCCAGCATCTTTTAAAATCTTCAGAAAGCTATTTCTAAACTTCACTCCAAGAAATACATAAAGAATAGGATTGAGACTGCAATGTACAAATGCAATACTCTCTGTTACAATAATTGCATAGTCTAGATTTGCAGTGTATTCACAACTAGGGATTTCTTCACTGAAGATCTGTAGAGCTTGCATCAACAAGACAATGTTGAATGGCAATTCACAAATCACAAATACAACTACAACTGCAAAGATAATCTTTAAAGATTTATGCTTCTGACACCCCTTATGCTGGAGCAGAGTTTTTGCAATGATTGAGTAGCAAATGATCATGGCCACAAAGGGTATCAGAAATCCCACTACCATTTGTGTTACATACATTCCCACTTTGAAGTTGCTGCCAGAATTGGAAGGATACATCAAAATGCAGATAGTTTTATCAGACATACCAGTATATGCTTCACTTAATATGAATTCTGGAAGAGTCAAAATGATTGCAAACCCCCAAACCCCTACACAAACTAACTTACTGTGAAACCTTTTATTTTTACTTTTGAGCATTTTTGTTGCTTGAACAATGGCTTTGTACCTGTTGACACTCACACAGGTGAGTATTAGCATACAGCTGTAGAAGTTGACAGTGTATGCCCCATTCACAATTTTGCACATAAAAGTTCCAAAAATCCATTCAATGTATGCATCAACTGCCCAGAATGGCAGGGTGCAGAGAAAGAGCAAGTCAGCAATCGCCAGATTCATCATGTAGACATCTGTCACAGTCTTCAGCTTCTCATAGTAAACATATGTCACAATGACCAAAGAATTCCCCAGAAGCCCTGTCACAAATACAACTGAATAAAAACAGGGCATGAAAATCCTCCCAAAGTTTCTGATGCCTGATGTTTCACAGGGTGTTGCAAAGAGTGAAGGATCAAGCATGTCAAGGTACAAATTATTGTCACTGGTGACTGGAAACTCGGTAACAGGTATCTGAAAATAGAACACTGGCAATTAGTGAAAACTGGAGTGTAAATTAAACAGTTAATTCTAATTCTTATGTCCGGTATTTACAATCCCCAGTTACTGAAACTAGAATGACTCATGCATTTACTTCAACAGTACTAAAAAAGTGGAAGGAATAAGTATGTCATCCAAATAAAAGTGATAGTTTACATATTAAAGAGAGGTTTACCTTCGCCATCTTTTTGCAGGTGTAGAACTTAGATGCACAGAGTGCTTTTTTATTCTTTGAACACACCACACAATGTCCACGGTTCCCACCACACAATGTCCACGGTTTCCTTCGCAGCATGAGCTTAGACTTTGAAGCGGAACCTTTCACTCACGCATTAGAAAAAGGAAGTACTATTTTTTGACTGAATGCTGACTTATCAGTTTAATAGCTTAAGGGCCCACCAAAGGAGTTCTACCCCCACATATTCTTCTTCTCCCCCATAACCTACTTCCATGCTTCCATTTATTGTTGCTATTGTTTTTTGTAGCAAAAATGTATCATGTGCCACCTTCTAGACCATTTCCCCACCGTATCAACACCCTAAAAGGGTCCTTTGATCTTCTCAAAATTTCATCATACTTCCTAATTTGGTATCAACTGCAAATTTCAACATAAATTTATCTAAATCCATATAGAAATCATAGATATACACAGTGAACAGAAATGTCACCAGTTCTGGAATGTCCACTCTGAGAAAACTGCCCTTAACACATGTCTTTTTTTTTTGCCCTTCCAGTCAGCTTTTAAACCAGTTTTCTATCCTATCCCCAATTCCATGCCCCTTAATTTCTCTAGTAATCCCTGTAAAATGCCTTCACGAAGGGTTTCTTAATGTTCATGTACACAAAGCTCACAGCGTAATCCCCATTTTTCATATCTGTTAGCACCTGAAGAAAAACTATGTTTTTCAAGGATGATTGTGCATTTTGAAATTATACTGATACTTAGATGCATAGTATTGTCATGCTTAATTAAATATTATGGTCTAGAAATTAGTTCACAGCCTGATGCAGGGAACAATCCTTGCTCCTGAAAGGATAAACATGAGGTGCGTAATGGACCTTGGACCTTATATTACCATCGGATTGACAAGCTGCAGGCACCTAGCATTCCCAGGCAGCTCGTCAGAGAAAAGGTCCCAACAGCAGCCCCCAAGTAAGTCCTTGGAGGAGACCAGGAGAAGGCAGGGTTGGAGCGACCAGAAGTGCGACTAGACCGAGATTGAGAAAGGCTGGTAGCAGCTTGGAAGAGTAGTGACTGGGATTTGAAGGGTAGTGGTGACAATTAGGGTGGCTTGGGGTCAGCAGCATCGCACATGGTTTGAATATGAAGCCAGGAGGAAGACTTCACATTCAGGGAAGTATATTTTGAACATTAGTCCCTTTAGTTGAGGCCTGCACATGTCCTTTTAAGAAACACCTGTGAGGCTGCATGTAAATGAGGATTGCCTGAACAAAGCTGGCCCTCTTTTGAATATGCACAAATCCTAACTCCTGTTTCATGTGTGGGCCCTGGGCACCTTTTTTTTGCCTACACCAATGTGGCAATGACACACTTGTATTTCCTGCCTGCTCTATTGAAGGCTTAGGCATGCACTTAACGCTTGAAAATGAGCATGTGCCATCCTGTTTCAGGTCTGTATTTTCCCTACTACAAATGCTAAACTTACTGGCTGATAATTACTTAGATTTGCCTGTATGTACTTCCTTTCTTACTTCCAAAATGTATTTTTATTTTTGTTTTAAACATTGAACTATATATGTCTGCTGCCTATCTGCTCATCCTGCTAGCCAGTCAGCTTGCAGCCTCTCACAATCCTTCTCACAATCTGTCACATTTCCCCCCACCCTGCTCAAATTTGGTATAATCAGCAAATTTCCATATTTGTTCCTCAAAAACCAAGTCAAAAATAAGAGCAGCACCAGCACCAACCCCTGTGGAAGACCACTTGCCAAATATTTCCAATGCGAGATGTAAGCAGATGATGCAAATTGGATGCTGCAATTAAACAACCACCTCTGCAGGCACAACGAGAGGTTGCAACTCACCCCTATTATAACAGTGAGCTTTGTGGCTCAATTTAGAATGACCACATGCCTCCCATTTCATGCACATTCTGGAAGCACCCTGTCAGTTGTGTTCCACGATATGAGCTGTGGCAAATGCCCGATTAAATTTTACAGACCAGAAGGTGGTCATTTGACCCATCACGCCTGTGCTGGCTATCCAAAAGAGCTATCTACTGAGTCCCATTTCTCTTGCCTTTTCCCTATGAATCTATAATTTATATTACATTCTTCTTTGATACTCAGCAACTAGAAGGTGCCTTATTCCAAAGTATAAATGTTTATTACAATCATAAAATAAGCTTATACAAGAAACAAAGTTAAAATGCATAGGTTATACTTGTTAAGTTACAAGCTGCTAACATCTTGTTTTGAGATGATCAATCTCAAATGGCCACAAGGGAGCCTCATTTTAAGAATGTTCTAATATTCTATACTTTAAGTCTGCTTTATGTATATTAATTGACTTGATATCTTATGGGAATTTAAACCTGTTTTTGTGCAATCAATTTCATTGTTTCTCTGGCCAAGCAGCCACTTAAGAACTGCCACACGTTCCAAATTAGGCAGAAACCATCACCAATGGTTCCTATGCTATGATCCCCTAAATATAAGAAAACCATAACATACAAAATGTCTTCTGATGTAGATTTATCAAGGGCAGTTTCACAAACTACTGACAATAACAGCTTTGTGTCTAAAAGGCCTGTGGTACTTCAAGAAGTATTTTACTCATAATGCACCATTTTGCTCTCTTATCAAATAGTTACTCACCTCCCTTTTAAAAGCTACATTGTGGATTCTGCTCCTGACATTGTTTCTGGTAGAGCATTCAATGTCCTCATTAATCCGTTGTTAATTGGAAAATCTCCCTTCTGTCTTTTGGTGATCTTAAATGTATACCCTCTGGTACTTTAATCAACAATTCTAGATCACCAATTTTGTTTAATGTTTTATGGATTCATACATATAGGTGTATGCATTCTATTTTGGGTTTTCTTGATATGGCAGTTTTTCCTATTTTTGCCTTGCCTCCTTCTGATTTCTCATTTCTTATTATGTTTAGCCCCTTTACACCTTTCTATCTCTTTATTCCCTACACACCTAAAGCTTATTTTGTCTTCTAGGCTGCCTACACAATTGTTTTTCCGCCGTCTTGCCACATTAGTTTAAATCGTCCTTCACACAGCTTTAGTTAACCTTCTTGAGGATGTCAGTCCTCCCAGTTCTCTTAAGGCATGAGCCGGACCATTGATAAAGTTCATTCATGCCCTAAATAATGTATCCGGTGCCCACGAAATCTGAACTTATTTCTCCCCCACCACCTGCCTCCTCTAGTCACACCATTTACCCCCCTAATCTGATTGTTCCTCCACTGGCTATCACATCTCTTACCCACCTCACTTTACTAAAGTCCTTTACTTGAGCCTTACCCTGGAGGCATGTATGAGATCATTCATCCATTTTCTGCGCTGAATGGCTGACCACTCATGTGCAGCATTAGCACTGACCATCTCTGCCACCCCCTCCCAAGCCAGAGTGGTGAGACTGATGGGCCGCCTGTGGCCAGAGCGGGGATTAAGGACATCGTGGCGGGCCTCCACAGTGTCCAGAACGTGACTGTTGAACCTATCAGCAGCAAATACGGGAGAAAAACAGGCTGTGATTGGAGGAGCAGGCCCCTAAAGAAATCTCCAAACACACTGAGCCGTCTTACCGGCATTTTTCACAACCGTTCTGGAGCCATATGGAGGGGGATTGCAGGCAGTGGGTTGGACAAGTCTGGTGTAGATCATGCCAAGTTACTTCACCTTGTCCAGAATAGTAGAACAAAACAGCATATCCAGGACATCAAGAGGGAGTGAGGTGGGTATGGTAAATTTATGTACAGAAACAATGGACAAAACAGCATAGCCAGGACATCAAGAGGGGGTGGGGTGGGTATGGTAATTTTATGTACAGAAACAATGGGTGAAATTTTAGTTCACTCAAAAAACTTACAGAGAGTTAAAATTAGGTCCAGTATTTCAGTAAGTGAGTAGTAATCTATGGAACAGGCTCTTAGTGCAAATATTGGAAGCATTTAGTATTTATTTATTCAAATGTAAGTTAGATGGACTTCTTTCAGGAAGTAACATGCTGGGGTACAGTATAAGAATAATTTAAGGTGTGTCACTTGGTATATGTAGCATGTGTGGGAGGAAAATGGTGACTTTGCCTGATGGATCCTAAAGCTCTCCACCATTAAGCTTTTCCTTGCCTCATGTCTGCGTCTATTGTAGACCAATTGATAGATATTTAATGCTGTGATTAGTCAACAACATCCATCATTATTGTGTCAAAAAATCATAGCATGGTTACAGCAGAGAAGGAGGCCATTTAATGCTTCATGTCCATGTTGGCTCTTTGCAATAGCAACTCAGCCAGTTCCATCCCTCTGACTTTTCCCCATAATCCTGCATTTTTTTCCCTTCAGATAATTATCCAGTTCTCTTTCGAAAACCATGATTGAATCTGCTCCACCACCATAGCCCAGATCTTACAGTCTGTGCATCGTCGGAAACCAGACGTAGGACACGGATGCCCGTCGGGACCCAGTGGACGTCCCAATGCACTGACCTGTAAGGAAATTGGCCGGAAAGCTTGAACTTCCGATGGGCAATTCCTCTCCTTCCCAGGACCCTCCACAAGTATCTCTGATTCTGAGCTAGCGTAGGAGATCTCAGACAGTTCCATGGGATTTATCTGAATAGTTACCCAGGAAATGTTAGCCAGAAAACTCCTAGGGCAGAATTTTCTGTTCAACGTGCGGGGGGCGGGCCCCACACGTCAGCATGTAAAATGACGCGCGGTGACATCAGGCGAGCGCCCCGACATCACCGCGTGCCATCGCAATATTTCGCTGGGTGGGAGCGCGATGAAGATCGACGCACACCCACCATTAATTAACAGGCTAGTTAAGGCCCTTAATTCGTCAATCGATGGCGATTTTCAGGCGCCCGTGCGATCTTTGGGTCGGTGGGCAGGCGGGTAAGAGACTTTTTGATGAACCTGATCCATGGGCTCAGTGGGGCCGTGAATCTGGTCTGCAAAGTATTTATTGGAGAAAGTTTTTTAAACTTGCCTGTGTGATCTGCAGCAGTTCAGAACGAATTCCAGCAGCTTTCTGTGTACTCTGAACCTTCAGGTCAGCACTCTGCAGTCAGTAATCTTTATCAGGCCTGCAGCTTTCCGGAGGCCTCCCCTTAGCCTGGGCCTGGGTTCTGACATGTCCACTGGAGGTAGCTCCTCTGAGGAGGAAAGGTGGGCTAGAATAAGGAGGAGGCCAGGAGTGCACATTCAGCCTCCGGGGGAGCCACCTTTGGGAGTACAGGCTCAGGCACAAGGGGCGCTGGGCCAAGAGGTAGTCCAAGGTGGAAGGGGCTGCAGAAGATGCCACTATCCTGCTGCCAGGATATACAGGCGGCAGACAGCTACCTCAATATGATTGAGGTGCAGTGCCGAAGGAGACACCTCCGACTGTCAAGGGAGACAGTCAACTACATCTGTCAGATGATTGGCTCTGAGATCTCTCCTAACTGAATGGGTGGACACCCCATGCCAGTGGCTCTGAAGGTCACAGTTGCCCTCAACTTCTATGCCTCTGGCTCCTTTCAGGGCTCGGTGGGTGATCTTTGCAGTGTCTCCCAATCAGCTGTCCACACTTGTGTCAAGCAGGTCACAGATGCTCCGTTCAGGCGTGCATTGACCTTCATCTACTTCCACTGGGACCAGGCAAGCTAGGCACAGTGAGCCAGATGCTTCGCAGCCACTGCTGGCTTCCCCCGCGTCCAGGGTACAATAGACTGCACACATGTGGCCATCAAGGCACCAGCAAGTGAGCCCGGTGCCTTCATCAACAGGAAGGGCTTCCACTCCATGAACATGCAGATAGTGTGTGATCACAGGATGCTGATTTTACAAGTCTGTGCAAGGTACCCACGATGCCTACATCCTCAGACATTCCCAGGTGCAAGGCTCTTCAGTGCTCCAGCTTGGCTGATGGATGGCTGCTGGGTGACAAGGGCTATCCCCTCAGAAGGTGGCTCATGACGCCTCTCCACCATCCAATATCAGAAGCTGAGCAGCGGTACAATAGGAGGTACACCTCCACAAGGGCTGTGGTGGAGAGAACCATTGGTTTTCACAAGATGCGCTTTCGATGCCTGGACCGCTCCAGTACCCCCCAGATTGTGTGTTGGTGATAGTGATTGCATGCTGCCCTCTCCACAAACTTGCACTGGAAAGGGGGGAACGCAGTGGATGATGAAGACGTTGACGCAGTGGATGCGGCTGCACACTATGAGTCCAGCACTAATTCTTAGGATGAGAAGGCACAGGGGAATGCTGAGGGGCTAAACACTGACCCGGCACTATACCAAGAAGGTAGGGACACCCAGGAGGTTTTAATCCAACGAACCTTCAGCTAGCTCAAAACAAATGGATCAGCAGGACCAGCCTTGCCTGGCGCTTCCATACTCGGCACCTAAGTGCTAAATCTGCCAGGTCATCAGCAGGAACTAAGGGCTTTGGATATAAACTTGAATGTCCAAACAAACACACATGACGTTTATCTTAAACATACAATTGCAGAACAAAGAAGCCACCCTCAGCCATGGTAACACATCTGGTTTTTATTTTAACCATCAGAAGTTCTCTCAAGTCCAAAACAAAACGTTAATCAAGCAGAAAATATTTATAAGTACCTAATCTCGGGCCAACACAAAAGCACCATTGAGAAACCCATGGTGTGCCGAAGGTGTCTTATGCTTTCGTTTACGGGTGCTCTGTCTTGGTGCCGCGCCATCGCTTGGAGTGGCATCTGAGACAGCCTGCTGACTCTGCTATCCTGTTGGCCTTGATGACCTTGGCGGTTGTCCTCTGGCCCGTGGAGCCTGTGCTGGGCCCGCCTGGGAGGGATCTGCCAGTTCCATAGCTGGCATCCCCCCAGTCGTCGCAGCCTCACCCGATGAAGCGGTCACTGGGAGAGGGAAGGAGTAGCTGGTGCCCTCAACCGGAACGCCGTGAGAGGAGCCCGCAGAAACGACAGGCAGCTGCTGCGCCGACGTGAGGTCGCTTCGGACCTCCCTGCTCACCGTGGATGGATGGGCAATGAGCTGGGAAGCTTGAAGCCCACACCATCTCCCACATTGGCACTGACCAGCTGTGGTCACTGGCGCTGTGAGGGCTTGCAGGTCTGAGCATAACCCCAGGAGGACCTGATTGTTCTCCTAGAGGTGCCTCTCCACGAGAATCGCCACTCTCCATGGAGGAAGCATGACACTCTGCCATGAGGCTCATTGCATCAGTGATGCTCCGTGTGGACTCCTCCACCACGGACACCAAGCAAAGCACAGCCTCATGTATCACTCCCAGATGCTCCCGCACACCCGGCTGCATTTCCTGCAGCTGCTGCATCTCGGACGACTCCAGAGGCACATCATCAAACACCAACTGAGCATGTGCCTGGTCCCTTGAAGTCCTCCTACTGCTGGTGCCTTCGGCACTCTCTGTCTCTGCCACCTCCTCCAGTGATTGTGACATGTCCTCTCCATTGTGCCCCGAGACACTAGCTGATGTTGCAATGCCCACCGAGGTGCTAGTATCTGCGCTGGTGCCTGCCTCGCAGAAATGGTGTGACGCAGGTGACACTTGAGAGCCCTCAGGTGTGAAAGGGGGCATCTGCAGTTCCTCCTGGCGGCCATGCTTTGATGATGCTGAAATGAACAACATGGACAGTGGATCAGTTAGCGTGCACACAGTGACACACTCCATCCCTTTCCCTCTGGCTCATTATGCACTCAACCTTCCAGAACCAATGGACATGAACATTGGCGGGGTGGCAAATAGTGAGAAGGATAGCCTTACATTACAGGTGGATATAGACAGGCTGGTCAGATGGGCTAATGAATGTCAAATGGAATATTATGTGGATACGTGTGAGGTGATGCACTTGGGCAGGACAAACAAGGCACGGGAATATACGATGAATGGTATTACCATAGAAAGTAAGGAGGATCAGACGGACCTTGCTGTGCATGTCGACAGGTCCCTTAAGGTAGCGGGACAGGTACATAAGGTGTCTAAGAAGGTAAATGCCATACTTGCCTTTATTAGCCGAGGCATAGAATATAGGAGCAGGGAGGTAATGTTCCAAGGCAAGAAAATGCTGCCTAGGCCACAGCTATAGTTCTGCGTGCAGTTCTGAAATGCGCTTCATGGGAGGGATGTGATTGGAGTGGAGAGAGTGCAGAGGTCGTTGACCAGGATGCTGGCTGGGCTGGAGAGTTTGATTTATGAGGAGACATAGCATAAACTGGGGTTATTTCCCCTGGAGCAGAGGAGATTGAGGGGTGACACGATTGAGGTTTTTAAACTTATGAGGGGCATAGATAGGATCGACAAAAAGGAACTTATCTCCTTGGCGGAGGGATGAGTAACCAGGTGGGATAGATTTAAGGTAAGGGGTATGAGGTTGACAGGTGATGTAATGAGCAACTTTTGCACACACAGTGTGTTGGGAATGTGGAACGCACTGCCTGAAAGGGTGATAGATGCAGAAACCTTCCGAACATGTAATAAGTATTTGGATGTGCAGTTGCAATGCCATGGCATGCAAGGCCATGGGCATAGTGCTGGGAAATGGGATTAGGAAACTTATGAAGGTATTTGACGCACACATCCTCAAATGGCTGAAGGACCTTTTTCTATGATCCACATCTCTGACTCTATCACTCTGTGACCGAGCAATGTTGCAGCAATAACAAATTAAACAATCATCAGTGCTATGAATGTTGGGAGGACGTAGCGGATCTCACTGTTGGCCTCAAATACCTGGCCGTTCCACCCCAGCCTCACCAACACCAGTTGTCCTGGGCTCATGGTGCCTCTCAAGCTCCAGGACCTCCTGTTCACAGCGGCTTAACATCATCAGGTGAGCCTGGCCGCCTCCAGTCCTCAAACGCTCAGACACATTATGAGCATTCTTCTCCTGAAAAACAGAGAAGACCATTCATTGCAACAATTTGCACATGGACTCCGCACGCGCAAGCCACACCCCAACCACAGTGGCCCATATCAGGCCTCCTGTGCCTCCTCTCCCCGCTACTGCTGATCAGTCACACAAAGGTAGTACGCCTGCTCCCAACCGCCCACCCCCCCCACCAACAGCCACCTTGGACACATTCTGCGTACATCACTTTAAGAAACACAAGGTCTTCGCTCCCATGGCAAGGAGGCACAACTAGGTGCGGCATCGAGGGCAGCAGATGGCTCTTGACCACGAGACCTTGAGGCTCCCCTTACACAATCTCATCACCTTGAATAGGACATGCGTTAGAGTTCTGAATATGCGCCTAGCTGCATCTCCTGCAGGTTGCCCCCAGACTAGTCATGTGTGACTAAGAGCAACACATGGTGCGGGGGAGAATCCATCTCCTCATGAACCACTGAGGCTGATGTAAGCATGGGCACTATCTGCTTGCCCACCCAGCGTTCTAGAAATGCCCAACATGATTCAATGCAGTCACGACAGTAAGTCTTGGGGGGGGTGGGATGGGGGACCTCAAAGGCTAAGGCTACCTGCTGGGTTAAATGCCCAATGCCAACATGGCACTCACCCTTCCAGAGCGCAACAAATCGCTGAAGCACTTACGCCACTGGATCCAGTTGCATCGCATCATGTAGCAGGAGCTCATCACCTCCGCCACCTCCTCCCAGGCACGTTTCGTCATGTGGGGGGGCCTCCTCCTCTTCCCATCCTGGGGGTTCAACACCTCCCGCCTTGCTGCCACCTCCTCGAGGAGGCAGCAAGGCATTCATCTGAAAAGCGAGGGGCGCATTGGCCCTCCCACTGGCCTACCCTGCAGCCTGCCCTGCTCCTCTGCCCTTCCCTCCAGCATTCCCTGCTTAGCCAATCCCCTGTGGTGTGACCTGGAAGTGGCCATTGTGAGCAGCCTACAGGAGGCTGCCAGGCCTCCCTTTAAATAGACTGCCAGGTCGCCATTGGACCCAGCGGTCTGTGCACGCCCGCCGCCGCCCGCACACTCCCACTATTCACGGGAGTCGGCAAATACATTGGGCAGGCCTTAATTGGCAATTTGCAAAATGGCGGCGCGGACCCGATCCTGGGTGCCGATCAGGTCCACTCCAGCTCTGCCTGCCTGACAGGCAGAAAATTCTGCCCCTAGTCTAACTCCTGGGTAACTACAGAACTGAACCCTGCTCTGACTGCCCCCCCGACCTCCTCTGACTACTCCCCCAACCTAACCCGACTACACTCCCTAATCACCCAGTTAGACCCCCCGACCCGACCTGACTAGCCTTCTACCTGACTACCTCTCCCAACCCAACCCAGCCCACCTACCACCTCACCCACCTGCCATGCTACCCACCTAACAACCTATCCCCTGCCGTCCTACCCACCTGCCTCCCTAATCAACTAGCACCTCACCTACCTATCATCCTACCAACCTACCACCTCACCCATCTGCCACCCTACCAACTTACCCATTTATCTCACCCAGCCTATCAATTTACTTCACCCACCTACTCATTCACGCAATCACCTATTCACTAACATTCCCAGTAAATAATGCTGTAAAAAGGGGACATGTCTTCTGCCCAATGCTACAAAGCTGTGACGGAGCGCTCCAATGGACGCATTTATGGAGAAGCCAGGTTCAGGAGACACAGCAGGGTATGCAGAGCAGCTTCTAGGCATGGAAAACTTCAAGCAAAGCGGCTATCCGATGATGTTTGCCACTTTGTGGACGATCCAGGCCTGGGATGATTGAAGGCAAATTAGATGGACTTTAGCTTTTTTTTATTTAGTAATTCCTATGGCCCTATGAATGTGAGCTTGCTAATGATCACAGGCAGCTTCAGACAACTCTGAGCCTTGAGGACTCGGCTGCAGACCGGAATATCTGGGGACACAAGCATGCTGTTATCCTGGGACTGTGCTTCAGGACTCCTATGGCTCTGCCTGAGTACAGACTGCAAGAGTTGCTACAGAAGCACATTGTCAGTACTGGCTCCCAGAGCCAAGATGACAGTGTGAGCTGTAATAGAAGCTGTCAGACCTACAGCAAATTCTGCATTCTGATGGATACCACTTTGTGTTCTTGAAGCGATCCATTTGGTCTTTGTTGGACAGAATTATCTTAATGCTCTGTGCAAATCCCCAACACTTGTCTGCTTGAGGTGAATTCTTCATATTCTGAGCCGTTATACATAAGCTCACTGACTGGCTACCCAGTGGATCTAGCATCCACTGGAGTATTCCAATCAGCCTTCTTTGATAGCCAGGACCCTCAAATCCCGCATCGGAATCCTCCCCAGCACAGCTAGTATTTGATCTTACTTTTTAGCTAGCTGACTCCTATCCCCCTGCCCTAATTCCTGCACACTTGTGGTTGATAATTCACCTTGTGAAGACCCCTTCTCTAGCCTACTCTCAGAACTGGTATTTGCTAAAGTCGGAACAAATGACACTGCATCTTCAAGAAGATTAGGCTCCTTTTCCTGAAGTGGCACAGGGACGTCAACATTTTCAACAATAAAAGAGAAGGATAAAGGTTAGCTTTCAATATTGAGGAAAGGTGGGGAGAGATGACTGATGAAAACAGCTGGAGTTTGTTCTGCGGATTGTGTATAGTGAAATAGAAGGGTAATGGGGATAAGGTGAGCATAAACTCTGTGCAACATCTTCTCCACCATTGTCATCACCCATCATAACCAACATTCACTCCCTATCTGTCATATCCAGCACACCTACCTCCTGTGGAGAAAGGAAATACACGGAAGCTTGGCCTCCTCCAGTCACTGCCTCCAGCCTCATGTTGAGTGTAACCTTCTTCCATAAGAAAAAAGTTGTGTTAGTGAGTCTTGTGAGCAGATTAGGGAGTGTGCAGGTGTCATATTCAGCTGTTTTTGGACCTAAGTGAATTTCTAGGTCTGTGGTTCTTTTAACCAGAATGATTGTAGTTTCACAGAACAGTTTCCCACACTGCTACTATTTTAGAATCTTCTATAAATTAATATCTCACACATCTAAAATTAGGTGCACAAATGATGAACTCAGAATCTACAGATTTTAACACTTAGGTAAATTATTTCAATCTACATTTGGTTTACTTGGTTTATCATTGTTCGAGAATTGTATTCCTTATTAATTGTGACAAATGGTTACGATGATTGAAAGTTCCAAAGAGAAAGGTTTAAATTTATAATGCTTAAACAACTGACAGTATCACTTCTTTAAAAATGTTGTAATTGCTTCCTTCAAAAACATTAACGCTGAAACTCCTTGATGCATGATCCTAGCAGTTATGTTTGGATTGCACCCACCAATGCCCTTTGGTGCTGACCCTGCCAGCATTTGTGGAGCCAATGAAGTGAACATCATTTACATTTTCAGTTGGCTGCAAATGTCCCCTTGCGTACATGTTCAGTGCCCAACTCTCCAGTGACTGCCAGAAACTCTGATGTCTGCCTATCTGTGATTTCCCAAGCCCCCTGAAGTCCTCCAGTGTACCTTTCAGCTCCCCAGCCAGTAACTTATTTTTAAGCTAGGGGCAACGTGAAGGCACATATTTGCATGGGGCTGACTCGCACCACGATGGGCATATTCCCAGTGCTCACCTGCCCTGCCCATCTGGAAAATCTATCATGGGCCTGCTATGGGTGATGTTGACCAAGCCCCTTAGCCCAGATCTCATTGTTCCAATCTCTGTTCCATTTGAAGGATTCTGTTTTTAAAAGAAAATTCCATTCTTAAAAGCCAACTAGAAAACCCTAGAAACAGAGGACTCAGTAGAACCAGAACCTTGCTATTTTCCATTAGGCTCCATCAGAACACCCAGCAAGGCTATGTTCTCAGTTCCTGTGAAATCTACAACAACCTTCACTTATTTCACCACTGCAGGTTTCCAAGGTGTCACATCAGACATAGCTCGTATCAGCCAATCTGCTGTCCCATTGCTGTATCTAGAAGGTTACAGATGCATTATTCATCAGCGATAACCAATATAGTCTCTGTAGACAGCAGAGAGCAACTAGCCTTGTTTCAGGGAGTCTAGGTAGAAGACATATGCGGCCCTATGCTCCTTTGGAGAAAAGCACTACATTTCATAACAAAAACAGAATTACCTGGAAAAACTCAGCAGGTCTGGCAGCATCGGTGGAGAAGAAATCAGTTAACGTTTCGAGCCTTCTGCCGAAGGGCCGTGAAGGCTCGAAACGTTAACTGATTTCTTCTCCACCGATGCTGCCAAACCTGCTGAGTTTTTCCAGGTAATTCTGTTTTTGTTCTACATTTCATACATTGAAGGGGAAGTGAGTTAAACAACATGGGGGATAATGAATAGAAAGCTATACTGATGAGAGGAAATGCGGAGTGGTGACAGGATGCTCTTGTTGAGAAGTTGGGGTTGTTCCCCCTGGACAGTGAAGGCTAAAAGGAGACTTGATAGAGGTGTTTAAAATCATAAAGGATTAAACAGAATAAATAAACAGAAACTGCTTCCAATGGCTGAAGGATCAATAACCAGAATGCCCAGATTTAAGGTGATTGACAAAATTAAGGTGAAAGTGGCATAAGAAGATTTTTACACAACGAGAGTAGTTAGGATTTTAGAATGTGTTGTCAGATAGGGTGGTGGAAGTAGATTCAGCAGTTTTAAAGGGGAATCGGATAAATACTTGTAGGAGAAATAATTACAGGGATATGGGGAGAGGGCAGGAGTGGGACCAACTGGATTGCTCTTCAAAAATGTTGCACAGACTTGATGGGTCAAATGGCTTCCTGTACTGTACTATTCAATGATTTTTGCAAACTGTAATGGACCAGTTGGACTGAATGGCCTGTTTCTGTGCTGTATCATACAATTTCAAAATGATACCAGCCAATGCCAGGCCCATGGAAGCTCGCTGTAGCCCTTACACTTGAGCAATCCCAGGTATCATTATTTGAGATAATGCTACCTATTGATGAGCTAGCCGCTAGGGAACCATAATTACTACTGTTGCCGTTACTCACTGTATGATACTGAGCGGCAGTATAACAAGGCCAATGTACCAACCAGGGCCACTAGAAATAACAATTAGGATACTGCATTAAAGGAGGTTCAGGTGTCTGGAGGGCTTATCAGCGGATGTCCCTCAGTTACTAGAATCTAATTAGGGACCAAGTGGCTGAACGTGGGGATAAATATGAACTGATCGTGTTTAATGTGAAAATATGAAGAGAGAGCCAGCATGATTTTATAAAGGCAAAGTCATGTCTAACGAACCTAGTTGATTTTTTTTGAGGAGATAACATATCAATTACATATCAAATGTCTATGGATGTTATTTATTTATGTCTGTGGATTGTGCCTGAGCCACGTGTCAGTTAACATAGGGTCAAGCAGATTAGCGAATTAAACAAGTGGCTTAAAGATTGGTGTGAGAAAGGATTTCGATTCATGGGTCCCTGGCACTAGTACTGGGGAAAGAGCAGCTATTCCAATGGGATGAGCTGCGATCAGTGCAACTTAAAGAAGGGTAGAGAAGTAAACACACATAAAGGTTTAGGGAGAGAATTCCAGAGCAAGCAGATGGTTTACTTACAATTTCTCAGTACTTTGATTTGGAGACTCTAAAGCATTTCTGAGAGTGTCTGACACCCAGATGACTAAAAGATTCCATAATGGTCCGTATGAACACGTAACACCTGTGTTGCTGAAAACATCTTTGCATTAGAAAGTAAGCACTTCTTTTTATTGCTGTTTTTTTTTTAGGAAACAACCGTTGAGTTGTTTTAGGACTGTGATATTTCAAAGGCACTGTAGCATGGAAAATCTGGCAGCGCTTGCTTTTAGGCTCCTGTCTGGTGAGGAGGAAAGGAGATGAATTTCTGTGAAAGTGGTGTAACCTAGACAATATACACCAACGTTCACTAAATGTTCCAATCTTCCCTGCTATCAATTTCTGACTACTGATGTAAGGATCATCAGGCTTTAACCCAAGATTGGTATTGAGCAAGGCAGCCACTATTCTCTTTCTGGTTGCTGATACTTCCTCCATTCATGGAGGCTGTTACCATGCAGCTAAAGACCTGTACTGCAGATGACATACGTCCAATATAGAGTGCCCACTTTCAGACCACACCGGAAGAACTGGACAATGAACTATGGCCCTCTTGGAACAGCTGGTCTGCTGCTGGTATCTGTTGTACACCATCATCGAGTTTCTAATGTTTTGTGGTTTGCAGTTGCTTTCCATCTATTTGTATTCATTCTCAGTTTAAATTTTCAATTGACCCTGCTTTAACAGGTTTTTATGAAGATAATTCTAAATTTATGCTTCACTTTATGTGAAGCAGTACTTCTGACTTCACACCTGCACAGCCTAGCTCTAATTTTAAGGCAATGCCCTCTTATTCTGGACACCCAGACCGGAGGAACTAAATTTACTCTTTCTACCCTATCACATCCTTTAATCGTTTTAAACAACTTGATCTTAAAATAATTAGACCACCCCTTAAACCTACATATGTTATGATCCCAGCTGATGTTACAATTGGACAAGCCTGATCCCAGGGTGGAACCTGGCTTGATAGATCCTAACTTATTTTTTTGTTTAGATACATGGAGAGTAGCTACTGAACAGAGTCACAGGAGTCAGCTGATGACTTTTCATAAAAGGATAAGACATTTATTTAACAAGAAAGGGTGAACTATATTGCAATACTCCTTTACCCATAACAATACCTTTACAGATATTTACAGATTTGTAAGGATAACACAAGTTCCAAAGGCCATCTTGTACTCTAATGTTCACAGTAAGTACGCAGTCCATGTAAACCATTAGGCGACCTGGGGTCAGACACAGCACACTCTGAAACCAAGTGACAGATGCTACCCCAGACAGATGCTGTGCATCTCTCCTCCGCTCCCACCAGACACTTGTCATACCATGAGCCAACAAGTCTCACTGAACTCCATCTTTCACACAAGGGTTTCCAATCTCCTCTCTCCAAGAACTTGCTTTAGCATCTTCTCCCAAACCAACGCTTTCTCTCAGACGCCTTCTGCAAGGGTCCACCTCCAGGGTTTCAAACTCTCCTTCCGATGTTTCTCTCCCCTAGGTCACCCCATGCATTCCAGCTTTTTTCCATGCACTCTCTCTCACTGACTCAGCCATCAACAGTACACCACTGCTTCACATGCTCCATAGCAAAGTGGCACCGACCTTCAGCCGTCTCTTTGGACCTTCTGACTTCTCACAAGCCGTTCTCACTTTAAATCTGCTTCCTTCAGCTTTCTCCCTTTAGCTTGAAGCTTAGAGCCTTCTTCTGCTCCTCATTCTTACCTTCACTTAACAGGACCTTTTCCAAGTTCCTGTCCTTTGATTAGAAGGTCTGCTGGGGATCTTCCCTGTTCCACTCCCCTGGACTTGGGGACTTTCGTCTTTAGCTTGGGACTTGCTATTTGTCCCTTGGTTCCAGTCTCTCTCTGGCAGCTACTTTCAACCAACTGAACTTAAACTGCTTTTTCTTTAGTTTGTGTGTCCTCTCTCTCAGGACTCCTGTTGCTAGGCAACAGCACAATTATTTCTACTCTTGTGTTTGCTTTAGCTTCTCCGCAAGAGTCATAAAACTCATTAGAAATGTAGGTATATACAGCATTAGACTTGCTGTCTCTACTAAAAATGAAACTAGACCCTAGGTTTCACCTTTTAAAGTGAAACTATACCTCAACTTGTCTTTCTCTTAACACACAAATACAGAAATACAAATCAAACTTAAACATTAAATCTAAAACTCATTCCTAACACTCTCAAATACAAATATAACTCACTTAAAACTATCTCTATTTCCTACCATATATTAAAGGAGATAAAAGCCTTTTCTTTTCAATGTGCCTTCATAATTTAACTCTTCTAACTCCACTATTTTTGTAATGAATCTGCACTGCACTTCCTCCAAAGCCAGTATATCTATCCTGAGTGCCGTGTCAAGAAATGAATGCAGTACTCCAGATACGATCTAACAAGTTTTAAATATTTATAGCAGAAAGAACTTCTACCCTTTTGTATTCCAGTCCCTTTGAGATAAAGGCCAACATTCCATTAGTCTATGTAATTATTTTCTGTACATGTACATCTATTTTAGTGACTTTTTTACTTGGACTCCTATATATATTTGCTCTTCCACAGTTCCTAGTTTCTCACCATTTATAAAACATCTGGATCTATCTTCCTTAGGACCAAAGCGGACAATTTCACACTTCACCACAATGAAGTCCATCTGCCAGGTTTGCCCACTCATTTAACCTGTCAATCAGTACTCCTTTGCAACTTACTGCTCCCATCTGCACTATTTACCGTGTCATCTAACGCAATGTCATTAGGAAACTTGGATAATTATGAATGGGGAGCTCTTTTCCTTCTGAGATGTGTACAGGTCTGGTACCAAGTACTTCATTGAATACCTTTCACTACTCAACTGTTTAGAAATTGGCTCAGTTTACCGTGATCAATTTCTACCATATCCCTTCAAAGTCAGTCTCATCACTAAATTTAGTATGGCCTGCCCTCGTATTGGTTCAAGAACATATTGCTCTAGAAAACTGTCTTGAATGCATTCAGGAAATTTGCTGCCTTTGAGGCTTGAGCTAATCTGGTTCTTTGAGTCCGTGTGAACATTTGAAGTTTTTCATTACAACTGCTGTGCGTTGCATCAAACTTATCTAATCTCTACTTCTGGGCTGGCTTTAAGGGGTTTAAAAAGTCAATGTGTGGGGGAAAACCCCCTCAGATGAAGAATGGCTGTCCCACAGCCATTTAATGGCCAATTGGCCCTTAGAAGAGTGGAGGTGGGATTTCCGCCCCTCATGGAGAGGAAATCCCGCTTCAGCTGCTGGCCAATCAGAAACCGGCAGCTCTCCAGTCCTGGCAGCACCAGTGGGAGCAATGACCGCTGCCATTACTGCACTTGGGGCTTGAGGAGACAAGCTGTGCTGGATCGCATTGTAAGTGTTTGGGGTCTCGCCAGGTGCTGAGCTGGCAGGCACCAGCGAGTGGGGTGGGGGTCGGTTCTTGAGAGGTGGGAATTATAACCAGTCTGCCTCCATGGCTGCCCCTGATCTGCCTCCAGCCCGTGCAGGGAATCTACTACCCTGGCTGGCTGCTTGTTCTGGGCCCCACCCACCGCCAATTAAATCCTGCAACAGGATGAAGCCCTTAAGTTGGCATTAATTGCCCAAATAAGGATCTCACTTGGCCCACTGCCAGGCAGGCCACGCAATGCCAACCCTACTGCTGGTAAAATTGCAGTGGGGGCAGGGACGAGCAGGTAGGTAGGCCACTTGCTGCATTTTCAGGCTCCCACCTTCAAACCTACCAGCTGGGGAGTGTAAAACCCAGCCCCCTGTTACTTTACCATAGCTATCAGGAGGTCTGTAGAAAACTTCCACCAAAGCCGTGCATCTTATCTATTCCTCAATTCCTGCTACCCAGATAGTTACAACTGATCAACCCTCATTCTCATGCTGTAATGATTTGTTTTTATCAATAGCCATACTTCTCTATTTCAAGTTTTTCTGTCCTTTATGAAACAACCTTATAATTTGGAATTTTTGTCTCCCAATAATGGCTAGCTTTTAATCATGACCACTATATCATACCATTTAAGCTGAATTGGTGCTTCTGATTTGCTTGTTGTATTCCTTATGCTATACACATTTGTACCCACAACTCTTATGTGACCCCATCCTGCCCTTTTACCTTGATGCTGTTTTTCTCACACCTTTAAACTTACCACATAAATTGTTTCTCATCACTGCAGTTGTATTCTCATCAGTCATTTTATTATTATTTCCTGTATTTTTTTCTGAATCTTAACTATTTATATTGGGTCAAATTTTGATGATGCAGGGCAGATTGGACTTAAATTTGCACATTAGGTTTTGAAAAATTTTACTCACACAGTTGCTAGAAGTGTGAGCTGATAACAGTGCAGCGACAGCAACCGTGAATTTCGGACCTCAGTGAACAACTGGACATTATGGCCAGATTTTTACCATCGAGGCGGGAAGCACAGACTCACCTACATGGAAACAACCCCTGCGTGCACAATTTGCACTCTGGTGGTACGGGGGTGTAATTGAATCAGGAGGCAGATCAGAGGCAGCCATGGAGGCGGACTGGTTATAATTCCCACCTCGGTTCTCTGAGATTTCAGCCTAGTTGTGTAAAAGGCTATTAGGCCCTCACCACCATTCGCCCCCCCACCCTCCATGCCTCCTCATAACCCCTATGCCATTTCCATGCCCCATCATACCTCCATACCCCCATGCCACCTCCACACACCCCCAAATCCTCCATGCCCCTTCCATCATCACTCACCCAGTATCCACTATGAGCAGACCTCAAGAGCCAGGTGGAGATGAAAATAATCAACTTCTAACAATCTAAAAGAGCTGTCACTGTTTTCACGCTTACTGAAAGAAACTCATGCATGAAGCCCGTTAAAAACTTTTAAATCCCCTCAAATTGTCAGTTTGTTGTAAAAGCAAACAATAGCTAATCTTTTAACAGCCTCTTAAAACTGTCAGTCAAAATAATGAATTCAGCCCGTCTTCTGCGATAAACGATTTTGACGCTTTTGAAATTCAGCCAAGTGTAGATAATGAGCTCAGTTGTAACAACAGCCCTTGGAAAATGTCAACAGTGAAGTCTGTTGAAACTGTAGGAACATATGTGTATTTTTTTAAGCTACACCAGATGGCCTATCAATCAGGCCTATCAAGTAATGTACTCCAGCAGCAGTGCCTTCTTTCTTCATCCAACTAAAAGCTGCACCTTGTTTTTTTTTTCATTTTTAAAGGCCATGGGATTTAAATAACTTAAGATCAGGACACTTAAACAAACCTTATCTGCTCTTCAAGAATAATTATGAGTCCTCATAAATTTGTGACTCCCACAGTTGGGGTTAAGGCCCTAGGAACAGGAAAAATTGAGTCTGTTTGATCTCAGCACTAATTTCAAATGGCCCTGCTGAGTTTGGGTTTCTCACCTGGGCGATTCACACCCCAACCCCCTCCCCTTGCTGGCAAAAATGGATTTGTTGGAAATGGATTTGCTGAAAACCTCCACATCTGGGACCTGCACACCATCTTTAAAGGCCTTCAGAGTCAGCCTGACTCCGCAAAAATCAAGCCCCCCCTCCCTCCCCCACCCCCACTCCGCCAACACTATTTATAGGACCAGCCTTCCAACATTCAGGTGAGATGCCCTTGACTTCCTTCTGCTGTAGATAAGTTTGTGGAAGTACTGTGGGGTGTTTTTGATAGGTGCATCCATACAGGGAGGCCAGAGGAAATAGTCACTTGTCCACAAAAGGTATGAAGGCTGTAGATGCAGTGGCTCTGGATTTGCAACAGGACAGACAAATGCAGCAGTGTCTGCAGAATGGGGAAGTTCTGCCTGGAGGAGGAGGAGGGTTCACCACAGAAGTCTTTAGCCGCTAGACTTTCCAAGAAGCACTTCTATTACCTCAACCTCACCCAGGAGCAATGCCAGAGGTGCCTCAGATTCAACAAAGAAGTGGTCAGAGAACTGTGCCGCCTCCTTCAGGTCCTGCAGTTTCACACCAGGGTGATGAAGGAGCTGTCAGTGGCCTTCAAGGTCACTGTCACTTTAAACTTCTACTTAACTAGGTCATTCCAGGCGGGGGTAAACAGCGTTGCAAGCTTCTCTCAGTACACCATCCATCACTGCATCGGGGAGGTGACGGAGACCTGTATATGAGGAAAGGCAATTTCATTATTTACAGAGATAAGCAGGATGAACGGGCATGTGAATTTGCCAGAGTAGTGAGATTCCAAATGGTGCAGGGAGCCATCAGCTACAGGCACAAGGCTGTACAGGTCCCCCTTCTCAACAGGGAGAGATACAGGAAACATAAGGGCTACTACGCCATTAATGTGCAGTTGCTGTGCGATCATGCTCAAACCACTATGTTGATGAATGCCTACTTTCCTGGCAGCAGTCACAATGCCTTCATCCTGAGGCAATCTGCCTTTCCTCCCATTTTAATGCCACCAAGAAGAACCAGCATGTGGTTTCTTGAAGGGATACTCTCACTATATGATCACGAATTGCAACTCCAGTGACCAAAAACAGGAACATTGTTTGGCTCTTTCATTTTTATTATTTCTGCCCAAGCCCTCTTTCCCCACCCTCCCACACCTCTATTAGTACCAAACCCTTTTTATAGTCCTATTTATCCTTTCTGCTACTACCTTGCACTCAGTTCAGGTCACATACAGTCCTTCCCAGTTGTACAGTTCTATCTTTCCCAAATACTGGAGGTGTCAGTTTCCCATAAAATAGAAACCCTCGCTCCTACACCAATTCTTAAGTCATATATTTGCTTTCCTGATCTGTTTGTCACTATGCAAATTTGCACTTGGCACAAATAATAATCCTGAAATTACTAGCCTGTAGTCCTGCTTTTTAATTTAGTTCTGAGTTCATAGAAAGGAACAGGAAGAAGGTCTTGCTATGTCTTTAGTCCGAACATGGACCACAGCAACTAGTTCTTCAGCTTCCTTTTCCAGGCTTCTTTCCTACCTCTTCCCAAATGAGAGGGGCATTATACCATGCAGTGTCTTATTAGTGTTATCTTTGGGTTAATTGTGTGTTACTAATTACCTGCTGGATATTGGATGAATTTTTTGTTCACTGTCATGACCACTGTCCTTTCCACCCCCCACAGAACTGCTTACTGTCCTAGACATGGCTAATTTACATGCAGGGCCCTTGCAAATTATGGGATTGAGAGCCACCCCAGTTATTGTGGGCTGCTGGTGAAACACAATTTTTTCTCCATGTAAATGTTGCCTGAGCTACTGAGTTTTTCTAATATATCCAAGAATGACAGCATAGGTGCCACACAGCTGCAATAAAGCACAAACACCGGAGGGCAGGACTGTGCCAAGTTAAACTGCTGACACTCATACACTGGAACAACAACTCTTATTTATACCATAATAAAACTTCCCAAGGAACTTCATAGGGACATTATAAAACAAAATATGACAACAAACCACATAGCGAGGGGCGAGGCCATGGCAAGATTTGAAAACCAGGATGAGAATTTTAAAATCAAGAGGTCACTTGACCGGGAGCCAAAATAGGTCAGCGAACATAGGGGTGATTGATGAGTAAACAGGAGTAGGTGCAAGTTAGGACATGGGCAACAGAGTTTTGGACGACCTCAGATTTACAGAGGGTAGAATGTTGGGGGGGCCAGCAAGGAGTGCATTAGAATAGTCAAGTCCACTGGTAGCAAAAGCATGAATGAGAGTTTCAGCAGCAGGTGGGCTGAGGCAGGGACAAGCCAGATGACGTTACAGAGGTTGAAATAGGCGATCTCTGTTAAGGTATGAATATGTGGTTGGAAGCTAATGACATCAATGTTGCAGAGTCTGGTTTCGTCTCTGAAAGTTGCCAGAGAGAGGAATAGAGTTGGTAGCTAGGGAATGGAGTTTGGAGCGGGGACCGAGAACAATGGCTTCAGTCTCCCAAAATTTAATTGAGGAGCCAAACATATGAAAGCAATATGAGACCTGAATAACTGAATACTAAAGCTTAGAATATGATAACTTATGTGAATGTGGAGACAGAAACAAAGTTCTACTTTTCTTGATATTTACATTCAGTATTTGTATGGCACTTCTTTTTGATTCAGATACTATGCAGATAGATATTGAAATAAGGTATGCAGCAATCAGTACCCTGTCAGCTTTAAATAATAGTCTTTTCAGCTCTGTAAACGATGCTGATTTATGTTCACATGACTAAAGATATTGCACATCCAATGACACAAATTTTCTTTTTCAGAAGTCCCACGTGTGATAATGCATCAATAGATGGATCAGGAGTTCCACCTGAAGATGCATCTACACAACCTATGCAAGATGCAGAGATTAATTTGTTGAAGTGTGGAGAACTTACGTAAGAATCATATAAATGTCTTGAAGTTAGATTGGAACAAAGAAATGTACAGGCCCAGATTTACACTTTATCTGTCCCAGTCTCTGAGAAATATCATATTCCATGGTACCTTTCATACTCCTCTGTCAATTTTTTCTCCAGGCCTTTAGCCACTCTCATTTGAATGTGCTAATATAATTAGTACCTCTGCTTCCAATAGTATTCTACTCCTTCCAATCATCAACCTCTGGGATAAGTCTAAATGGTATTTTCATTTTCCTCTTCTATTTTTGAAGTTATGTCCTCTTGTTTACCTCCACACTAAGAAAACCAACCTTTAGCTGTCACATCCTCTCTAAAACAATCCCCTTTAAAACCTTTCCTTCTTCATCAACCTATGCCCCTCCACCCCCGCAATGACCCATTATAGCCCCTATGCCCTTCTACGCACCCACATAATCCTTTATAACCACTACGCCAACCTAGTGCCAACTCATGCTAACCCATGACCCCCCCCACCTACTAGCCTTTGTCCTTACACCCTCCATGCCAACTTAACCCAGTATCCACCATGGGCAGACCTCAGGAACCATTCTGAAATGAAATAAAATAAAGCTCTAGTTGCCTATTGATGACATCACTTTTTTTTAAAAAATCATTGATAAAAACCCATTCGCTATATTTAAATTCCTTCAAGTACTTAATTCCTTATAAAAATAAATATTTGTGTTCATAGCCCCTCATCAAAGACTTGATAACCACTTGGAGCTGTCAATCAGACTGTGAACTTACAGGCCCCTTACTGTGATAATGATACGTTGTGGAATTAGTCATGCAGCACTAATTCTATGATGAAAGTCCTCAAACTTCTGTCAACAGACAGCTGGTGAAATTGCAAGTAGTCACAGCAGTCTGTGTGATTCGGATGTCTTGACAGCTCGATAGCGCCAACGAGTTTATCCACTTTTTATACACATTCATATCTAATTTTAACAATCTTAATGGGTACCTTCCATCTCCTAAAGGGTATTTACCTCTCCCAAAAGGCACCTCACCTCTCCAAAAGTGGTCCCTGGACCTATTCAAAAGGGTCCCTACCTCTCCAAAAGCATACCCTACATCTCCAAATTACTCCAAATGGCAACTTTAGACCTTTTGCTCAAATGTCTAAAGCCCACGAGTCGCGTTTTGCACACCCCACTAATGGAAATTGCATCTGTTTCAAGGCAGCTACACTTTTAAATGTGCTGCTGCCACTGAACCACAGATGTGCAAACTACAACCTGCCCCTATTCCCCCCCTGGTGAAAATGGTAGGTGCCAGATTCAGGAGAGGGACTTCAGGCATCAGGGTTTCGGCGCCATTTTGGCTAAGTCGGAGACCCCTTCAGTATCTGCGAAAATCCAGCGCTATGTAATCACACCCTTCTGCCACAGATGGTGAAGTAGCACATCAATTTTTGCAAGTGCCAGCTCTTCAGAGTATACTGTGGAGAAATATCAATGCTCCAACCAACTCTATCTCACTGCCTTCTAAATTGTTATTTACTTTGCTGTTAACTGGAAATAGTATTAAATCCAAGGGCAGAACTTTACAGTTAGCATGCAGGGTGGGCCTGACCCACCGGAAAGTAAAATGACGCACGATGACGTCGAGTGTGCGTCTCAACGTCATTGAACTGTCTCGCGATATTTCATTTGGCAGGCGTGCGCTGGAGTCAGCTGCGCGCCCGCCAATAATTGAAAGGCCTATTAAGGCCATTAATTAATTAATTAATTTCAAATTTACGCTGCCCGTCCAACCTAACAGTTGGCAGGCAGGCGAAAAGGCCAAGCGGGATGAGGTTTCCTAAAGCTATTACAATTTAAATAAAACCTTTCTTTGAAAAATGAAAACATGTCCCATCTCATGTGACATAGTCATTAAATTTTTACTGTATTTATTTATTTTTAACAATCGCTTCAATCTCCCTGAGGCAGCTTCGTGCCTCAGGGAGGTTGAAGCGCTCTTTTGCTCGCGTGCCCGAAAGGGTGCTGGACCCGACTCTCCCTCCTCCCCGCCCGCACAGATGGCGCTCACTGCTTGCATACTATGCTGGATGGGCCTTAATTGGCCCGTCCACATAAAATGGCGGTGTGGAGTCGATTGCAGGCAGCGGTCGGATTCCCAACCGCCCGCTCCCACCGAGCCCACCAGACCAATGAAAAATCCTAGCCCAAGAGTTACATAAAAATAAGGACGAGGTGAATGACTTTAAATCAGGAAATAATTTCAGTGCTTCATGACCCACTTACTCGCTCGACAGCTAAGTCCGCTTTATTTAGAAACTGTGCTTGGGTTTAAATCATTGTGCAATACTAGTATTTTAAAGTTTTACTGGCATGTATTTTTGGGACAAGTTAAGTAGAGTAATCAGTAGCAAATGTGAAACTCAATAACCCAAACCAGAATACATTCCCCCTCTCCAATTTCTTCTGGAGACCTCATCTGTTCAGATCAGAAATGTGAATAACTAAACAGTAATATGATTAGTCATTCAAATTGGAGATCAATGCGCTAACAAATGGAGTCTGAACATTGGCATTGCTGCCAGATTTCCTCCTGTCCACAATGTTCTCTCAAAGTTTAAAGATAAAGAAACACCACTTAATTCTGTTAAATTTAACAAGCACTGAGTAATAGAGCTTACACTGATTACTGAGTGGGTGATTTCAGTTCACTTTGAAGGCTTCTGCTGCCCGCATGCTAACTTTAATCAAGTCCCGTTCACCTATCATCCTTGTGCACGCTGACCTATATTGGCTTACAGTCTGACGACGCCTCCATTTTATAATTCTCATCCTTGTTTTCAAATCCAACCCCCCCCCCCCACCCCGTCTTACCTCTGTAACATCTCCAACCTCCAAGTTCGCTGCACTCCTCCATTTCTGGCCTGTATTGTATTCCTGATTTTAATCGCTCCACCATTGCTAGCCATGCGTGCAGCTGTCTAGGCCTTAAGCACTTATATTTTCTCCCTAAATCTCTCTGTGCCTCTACCTCTCTCTTTTTTGATGCTCGGTATAACTTTGACCAAACTTTTGGTCACCTGTCCTGGTATCTCTTTATGTGGCTTAATGCCAAATATTGTTTGATAACGCTCTTGTGAAACACCTTGGGACGTTTTACTGCATTGAAGGTGCTATATATTTGCTAGTTGTTGTTGTTGGGAGGGCAAACATACTTGTTTTTCCGTTTTAGGCTCAAGATACCCCTCAAGATGGATGAGATTAGACAGTTTGGAGATAACAATAGAGAGCTTTTTGTTAAATCCAGTTGCTACAGTCTGATCCTTATTGTTGTTGAAGAGTGTGGTTTGACCATTAGCTGGATCTTTTCTTCTGATCCAAAGAGCATCTCATTTAGCGTTGTTTATCAAGAATCTGAAGAAACGCCATATGAACAGTGCAAGGTAAGAGGAATTGCACCTTAATATAGGATTGTTGCTTATGATGTTACTACATGCCAAATTTGACAGATATTGCTGATTTATATCAAAACAGAACTAAAGTTAAAATGATCAGTGTGAACAACACAAAATTATAGTTCCATATTTCTAATTTTATGTCATAATTATTCTCAAAACTTATATTTTTTCCCATTTTGTATTGTATATTTATCCTGTACGATTAAAAATCTTGGGGGCAGAATGCCAGTGGCGTTCTTGCCATCTCCCGCTGTAACTTCAACAGAAGATGGGTGGAAATCCCAGAGAAATGGCTTAACTGCCTGATTATGATGTTATTCTTATTGCTGAACTTATGACAGGAGGTCAAAAAATACCCACAGAAGTTCCAATCACTTGTGCCTAACCTATTATACTTCTCAAAGGTTTCATACCTCAAAGCCATCCTGCATTCATTCAGAAACCACTAGTAATCATCTTGATCAGCTGAAACATCCAAGCTAATTTGAACTGATCAAAGCTTGTTCCGTTTGTTATACAAATGGGAACTGATGCCGATTTTTAGCCAGTAAGAAGCACAGAACCGAGCACATTAGTTATTCCTTTTGTCAAAGTTACCATTCACAAACCGGCAAGTACTGCAAAATTGGCCAGACAGGTCACCCAAAACAAATTTGGGTGTTTTTCAGCAGTTTTCTGAATCACCACATATATTCATATCGAGTGGATTTATGATGTTTAAAATCTGTGTACACTCCCAATCTGCATGGTGAATTCCTGATATTTGATTTTTGTACACTTCTGTCAGCTTTTTCCAATTGTAAATTCCGATTTAATTTATTATATTTGTATCAACATTTATAATAGATCTTTGCCTATGTAAATTCATCACCCTATGACTGAATTCAGTCCACCAAGTTCCCGCAGACCACTCAAAATTCTTTCAGAAAAAAAATTGTCACATTTTCTTCTCAGTAACTAAAATTTCTAATATCAAAAAAAAGGCTTAACCAAAAAGGCAACAAATTCCATATTTCACAATAACTTAAATAAATGTATCTTTTGAATTGTCATATATTTTTAATGTCTTTGTTTAAGTTTTACCTGAAGACCTTAGTCTCTCCCAAAAGCTGATTTCAAACTTAATATTTAACTTGCTATTTTTTAATTATAATGCAGTGAGCTGAATTTGGATTATGTAATCAAAGCATATATAGTATCTTAATCTCCTAGACGCATCAGTACAGTTAAGGCAACAGTGCTGATGGAATTTTTTATGAAGTTTCTAGCAGTTTCTGCTCAAATGTTTTTCAATATTATTTAAAGAAAAGCTACTGGACAACTTTTGAAATCTTTACTCAGGTAAAATTTAATTTCAGTTTTTCAACAGGGAAGGTATGCAGAATTTTTGAATCATAAAGAGGATATTTTTGACTGGGTGACACTGTAAAACGGGCAATATCAGTTATGCATATCCCAATACTCGCAAGCCCCAGCTTCCCCTCTTGTGATACAGATCAACGTTACCTTCATTCTACCAAACCCCAGCTCTGTGAAACTGCTACCAAATAACTGGACTACCCCAAGTGCAAAAAATTCACATTCTTTCTCCCCAGTACTGCTAATTACTGGATATTTCCCTCCAGCATCTTGAATACCATTGTGCAACATTTTCTGAGCCTTAAAATGGTAGGCGACAAAAATTAAATACTACGTGTAGTGGAATATATGCATCAAATAGAAAGGCCACTCATTTACAGTTTTCACATAATAAATTTAATTCTCAAAGCAGTATTAAAAATCTCCAGCGATCTAGGAATTAGATCACAATGCGCCAGATTTTCAGACACTCGACATGCACCTGAGTTTCCAATAAGGCAGCAGAAAGCAGGCGCTCATTTCGAGCCAGAAGTGCAGACCCCCACCCTGATCTTGTTTTGGGCTTCTCCTAGGTGTCAGGAGCATATGCCAGAACTATTTAATATAATGAATAATGTATTCAAAGTAGGGTCATGCGGTTGTTATAGAATCCTTCACTGATATTGAGCTGTTCCAATGTCTGACCCTCCACATGCTAAACCTGTCCAGCAACTTGTGGCACTAACAGCCGGGAAGGATCCATCCCCAGCACTATTTGAAGGCATGTAGTACTTACAAATTAATTGTAAGTTTGTCATTTCAGGCTGCTGGTTAAGTTCTCAGCATTTTTTGGTATTTTTTTCTGACTCTGTAAAATCGATTGGCTGCTGAGATGATTTTTGCTGGTAATGCAATGTTCTCAACTGCCTTATAAAAAATTTGACAGCAGTCATGGATGGCCTTTTCAGCCTCCTGTATCAAGTTGTAGGTGATCTTCTACAAGAACCAGGGAAGTGTATTAATGACTGCCTGTTGTTTTAGAGAATGTACCTGTCATGGTTAAATATACACTGGTGTGCAGTGTGAAAATATGAGGTATGGGGAAGTGTGGATTCGGGTACAAAGAGAAGGAGGCAGAGTAAAGTCTTTTGCAATGAAAGGAAAGGGAAAGGAGGCAACATCTTTCCACTGGGGATAGAGTTGTTGCTTGGAGGACTTCTACCCACTGGGGAGTTGGGAGGGGTGGTTGGGCGGTGAGAGCAGAGGGAGAAGATGATTCCTCCTCTTGTTCACTTCATGAGGGCCTACAAGGGAGCATCAGAGAGACTCGGTGACCACCTCATTCTTATGTGCTGCCTGGGTCAACACTTACAAGCACACATAGAGGGCACAATCAAATTCCTGAGCCAGTGTAATATATTAATATAGACAAAAATATTAGTATATTATTTAATCTCCAGTGGCATTGCATGTAGGGAGTCAAGATCAAGTGTAGTCACTAAGTCATGTATTTGAGGGCAGGGATAATTGGACCAGGGTTGTCTATAGTTATGATGGAAATCACTGATTGAAAACTTAGCAAGTTGCAATTGATTGATACAGGCAGTGATGGCACTGTAGTACCTCCATTGGAGAGAAGGTGTCACTATAAAATGACAAGCTTACATAGGCAGTTTGCATCAGCAAAATTCTTTCGAGTTATCAACAGTCACAGATTGCAACTCTTTTGAGTACAATCACAGTTCTTGGTTTCCAGGAGTGGGACATGAACCCACAACCTTCTGATTCAAAGGCGAGGGTGCTATGGACTGAGCCACAGCTGACACCAGCAATGTGAACACAAATGACATCCCATGTGATTGTGACAAAGATAAACTATCCCTCTTCATCCTTCTCCACTGCAGATTTTGACACGGTTCACCATACCATCCTTCTCCAGTGCTTTGCCTCTGTCACCAGGCAGGGTGGGACTGCTCTCACCTGGTTCCATTGTTATCTGTCTAATTGTAGCTAGATCACCTGCATTGGTTTCTCTTTCTCCTCCTGCATCATTACCTCTGGTGTCCCTCAAAGATCTATCCTTGGCCTCCCCCTATTCCTCGTCCACATTCTTTCCCTTGGTGACATCATGGAAAACACAATATTGATATTCACATGTACGCTGACAGCACCCAGCTCTACCTCACCACTACCTTCCTTGACTCGTCTGCTGTTTCTAAATTATCAGAATACTTATTCAGCATTCAGTACTGCATGAGCAGAAATTTCCTCCAATTAAGTATTGGGAAGACTAAGGCCGTTATCTCTAGCCCCCGCTACAAACTCTGTTCCCTCGTTACCAACTCTATCTTCTCTCCTTCCCAACTGAACCAGACTGCTTGCAACCATGGTGTCATATATGACCCTGAGCTGAGCTACATCATCATTAAGACTACTTATTTCCACCTCAGTAACATTGTTCACCTCTTTCCCTGCCTCGGCTCATCTGCTGCTCGAAACCCTTATCTATGCCTTTGTTAACTGCAGGCTTGACTATTCCAATGGCCTAATCTCTGGAATTCCCTCCCTAAACTCTGCCTTCTACTTCTCTTTCCTCCCTTAATTCACTCCTTAAAACCTACCTCTGATCAAGCTTTCGGGCATTTACCCCAATATCTCTTGGGTAGAACTTTTAGCTAGGCGTGTGGGTGCGCGCCTGACCCACTTGAGCGTAAAATAGCACATGATGACGTTGGGCGAGCACCCCGACGTCATCCCACGCATGTGCGATATTTCGGTTGGCAGGCGCGCGCGAAAGTCGGAAGCGCGCCCATCGACAGTTAAGAGGGCAATGAAGCCCACTAAAGTTCCAATTGACTCCGATTTTTCGTGGTCCGTCCAACCTTACAGTTGGTGGATGGGCAAATCTACCAGGCGGTCTTTGCATTTTTGATGAAACCTCATCCAAGGGCAGGATGTTCCAGTGACTGTTTGTGATGCTTGGACATTTGTTTCTCGATCAGCGCCTGCCTTCCAACTGCCCCCACCCTGGCAGCGCTGAGCATTTCAGCATGCGTTTCACGTTGGCTGGCCATTAGTTGGTCAGCCAGCGTGAAATCGCGGTCAGCGGTCCGCTTCCCAGCCGCTCCCGAGCCTGCCGATTGCCCAACTAAAATTCCTGTCCTTTATGTTGTAACGCTCCTTTGAAGTGCCTTGGGATGTTTCATTACATAGAAGGCACTATATAAATGCAAGTTGTTGGTATGAAGAACATGGGGACAAAAGGGAGAAAAGAAGGCTGATGGAAAGACAGACAAAAAAAAATGAGAACAAAGAGAGGGAAAGGGCAGAACAGAGTAGGAGAGCCTAAGAATGGAAGGGGATTGAGAGGAAGGGATCAAAAGAACAAGGAGATGCAGAGATGGGGTTAAGAAAAAAATCCGGTGGTGGGAATAGAGAATAGAGTGATTGATGCTGGGGCTCTTCGGCACTCTTCTTGCCTCCCTCCCCCAACTCAACATGTGCACGAGCTGCTCTCGCTCCCTCCTTTAAAAAAACCACACAAGTTGTGAAGTTCCCTCCTTTCCAGGGGTGGTTACTCTCTGAGGAATACTGCTCAATACACACGCTCCATAGCCAATGAGGGCCCCAGAAGAAATTGCAATTGTTTGGTGGTCGATTCACATTGGCAGGCAGTATTCTCATTCCACTACCAGAAGGATAATTCAGCTCTTGGTGTGATTGCCTAGTATTATAATAAATACAGAAAAAAATTGCATTTTTTGAAAAATTCACTAAATTAAAAATAAGTTTATCTATTGCACAGGTTTGCCTCACCTCTGCAGTTTCCTAGCGCTAGCAGTCTTCCTGGTAGATCTCAGATTATGAGCTAGATGAGTTGTTTTAGCTTCTGTGTAAGCTCAGTGCCTCTGAATACTTTCTTAGGGCAGAACCTTCCATTCCCGCCAGCAGCAGGCGTCATAGCGAGCGGAACGGGAAAATGTGGAGAATGGCCAAAAGTCAGTTTCCTGCCGGTATAAAAATAGTTTGCAACTTTCTGCTCCAGACTTTCATGGCGGGTCGGGCAGCCCGCCCCAGCATGTCAGGGAACCGGATTTGCATTCATTTGAATATCATGAATACTCATTAAAAAGTCAGCTCGCCAGAATCACACCCCCACTCCAGATCAAAAGGCTATGTAGACCATTGTGATTCACAACTGGATATAAGTGATGTGCACCTGGGGAGCAACACTTCACCCATGACCTTGAGGTGTGTGTGCACAGAGTTCATCTACCATTCACTGTACTGCATTCACGGCTGCTCCGACTCCATGCAGAAGCTGTGCAGGCAAAACCCAACGGGAATTCGAGGGAACGGGTTTGGGGACAGAGCCAAGGCTTACCATGTGAGACCAGAGGGAATGTGGGGGGGTTGAAGGACAAAGGCATTACTGGGGGGTACTGAGACAAGACAGAGGCAAGGGAAGGAGCTGGAGGGCAAAGGCTTAACTGGGATGGGGTGCTGAGACAAGACAAGCAAGGGGAGGGGCTTGAGGGCAAAGGCTTGACTGGGTTGGGGGTAGCTGGGACAAGACAGAGGCAAGGGAACAGCCTGGACGGCAAAGGCTTGATGGGAGGGAGGGGGGTCGGCAGTGGCAATGGAGCCTAGGAGAAGAGTGCATAAAGACATGTGACTGGGAGGTGATGGGGGGGGTGAAATTTGTCAGGGCCAGAAAGCATAGACAGTCCTAGGCAATAGAGCAATGGATCGTCGGGGCCAGAAAGCATTATCAGTTCTGTGGATCTGTGCCACAATTAGAGGGCTGTCCTTGGCACACCTCTGATGGTCCCAGTCCAAGGAAGGGGAGGTTCTGTCAGTCCTGTATCAGTCACCCAGCATGGTGCACTGGGCGTGGCCAGTCTCGCTCACACATTGATCTGGGGGAGGGTGGTACCTTGATACTGAGCTGCAGATAGCAGTCACACTCAGGGGAGGCATCTGCAGCCAGTAGATAGGGAACAGATAGTGTAGGGTGGGAGCACGCGATGGTTTCATGTGAAGGGGCAGGGTGGGTTTCTCGGTAAGTCACAATACAATGGGCCTCAAAACGGGGAGGGGTCAGGACTACATGGAGTATCAGGACATCAACATCAAATAGTTCAATGGGGAGGACAGGGCTATTAACAACAATGAAAATGGGATCAAGGATTAGAGGGGGAGGGAGGAAAGTGATTGGAGGGATGGAAATCTGCACACGATGCTCCTCCAGTACAGTGGGAGGGATTTTGATGGTCACGGCGGGAGTGCTGGAAGCTGGTCTGATGGTAAAACCTCAGCACCACCATTTTTCAAGCTGATCCAATAAAGCAGTTGAAAAGCAAGGTATGAAAAAAAGTACCAGCAGAGGGCTCTCAGGGCTTGAGGGAGGAGTCGACCACTGCACTTGTGGGCTGATTGAAGGGCTGATTTCGCTTTTGTAAATGGAGAGGAAGGCACAGCTGAGACATGGTAGGAGCAGTCTAATGCCAATTTACGGAATGTGGCACCTAACTCATTTTGTGCATCCTTGTGAGAGTATAAACCCAATTGGGACCATTTTAGGATTGGCTTCCAAAACCCCTTTGTCCTTCTCATGGGAAATCCTGAGTGTCAGAAGGAACCAACTGAAAAGGGGCTATGGGCCATCCCCAATGGCCAAAAGACCTCTAAGCCTTGCAGCTGGCAGGTTCAGGATTTGAACACCACCAGGTTGCAGGAGAATGATGACGAATAGCTCATACGAGCTTCTTTCACCAGTGCCCTCCATGCTGGGTTCACCTTAACACCTTTGTTGCAATCCTCACCATCTCAAAGCAGCACAACAATCTCAGAATAAGTAGTTATATTGTTGCATCACAATGTCCTCACCCTTGGAACATGAGGCTGGCTCTGGAGCATGTGGCCTTTCTGTTATGTGATAATAACTGCCAGAGCGCATTTTATGAGCAGAATTGAGATGGTGCAGCCTCTTCAAGCATCTCACCAACATTCCACAGCCTAGAGCAGCCTTCAAGAAGCAGGAGCAGCACTGCAATCCTCAGTGCTCTCATGGCAAAATACCTTGAGTCTGGCAAAGTGCCTCAAGGACAATCATCATTCAGTGGTTCTCGCCTTCATGTCTGAGGTTGATTCTGAATCTGCACTATAGTATCTCCACACAGGCTCATGCAAGACAAGTGGTCAGGCCTCATCGCCATACTCAATGCCGAGCGATAGATACATCTTCAGGACGCAGTCATCTGTAACCCTGAGTAATGGATGTGAGCCTGCACTTCAGCTCACCTTTCAGTGGACCACAAAAGCCTCAGGATCAGCACAGTCAGATACCTGTCAATCATTCTTGACCATGCCTCTGTTTGGAGTCTCCTAACTTCCCATGCAGTCTAGCTGTGGCATTTGTGGGCCCAAAAATGCTGATACACCATCTAGGCCTTAAGGACTCAAATCTTTGATAATAAAGGGCACACATCACATGTATGAAACAAAGATTGGCCGGGTGGTTAACAGTGAGGTTGAGTGTCTTGGGCTACAGGAAGATATAGATGGGATGGTCAAATGGGCAGATAAGTGACAGATGGAATTTAACCCTGAAAAGTGTGAGGCGATACACTTTGGAAGGAGTAATTTGACAAGGAAGTATTCAATGAACGGCATGACACGAGGAAGTTCTGAGGAACAAAGGGACCTTGGCGTGTGTGTCCATAGATCTCTGAAGGCAGAGGGTCATGTTAGTGGGGTGGTGAAAAAGGCATATGGGACACTTGCCTTTATCAATCAAGGCATAGATTACAAAAGTAGGGAGGTCATGTTGGAGTTGTATAGAACTTTGGTGAGGCCACAGCTGGAGTACAGTGTGCAGTTCTGGTCGCCACACTATAGGAAGGATGTGATTGCACTGGAGGGGGTGCAGAGGAGATTCACCAGGATGTTGTCTGGAATGAAACATTTAAGTTATGAAGAGAGGTTGGATAGACTTGGGTTGTTTTTGTTGGAGCAGAGAAGACTGAGGGGTGACCTGATCGAGGTGTACAAGATTATGAGGGGCATGGACAGGGTGGATAGGGAGCAGCTGTTCCCCTTAGTTGAAGGGTCAGTCATGAGGGGACATAAGTTCAAGGTGAGGGGCAGGAGGTTTAGGGGGGATGTGAGGAAAAACTTTTTTTTACCCAGAGGGTGATGACGGTCTGGAATGCACTGCTTGGGAGGGTGGTGGAGGCAGGTTGCCTCACATCCTTTAAAAAGTACCTGGATGAACGCTTGGCACGTCATAACATTCAAGGCTATGGGTCAAGTGCTGGTAAATGGGATGAGGTAGGTAGGTCAGGTGTTTCTCACGTGTCGGTGCAGACTCGATGGGCCGAAGGGCCTCTTCTGCACTGTGATTCTGATTCTGTGATTCTGTATTGGAGCTTCGCTATGATCCCTTTTGAGGCCTCCACATTTCCATTCCAACAGTCTGACATATGCACATGGAAACCAGTCATACCGATGCCATTGTAAGTAGCACATGACCATGCTGATTGACCGCCTGAGAACTGGCAGAGGGTTAATGTCATGAGAGGCTATCCAGACTTTTGGGCCAGCGCAGCATCCTCCCATGTCCACGTCATCTGGGGCCTTAACGCACAACTCCTATGTTGCACAGTTTTAACCATCTAGCAGGAATCGTCAGGCTCAACATGTGTCAGCAAGATCCATTACTCTAAATCATGAAGATGGGAAGGTGGGGACTAATATTGGGGTGATATTCACATGGACATGAAATAATGCAGCAGGCAGACAGGAGCGCGTAAGAGCTCTGAATTTTAATTCATATGTATGGCACACTCAAGTCTTATGGAAAGCACATGGAGGCCAATGAAAGATGTACCAACTCCATGCACATCATCATTCAATCCGCTAAGATCCACATTGAGCACACTTCAAAGCGGAAGCACCAGGAGACTAAAGCAGCTCCAGGTTCTAAACTCATGAGGCAATGGTATATGAACCTCTGAAGCAGGTCTCAGAGATGCCTAGCCCAACCACCAAGTTCTTAGAGGCAGAGGCTTCACTCATGTCAACATTGCACAGAGAATGGTTAGGCGTCGTAATGAAATGGTGCGAGACACCATAGACTGAAGCACACGATGGGACATCTGTGAGAAGGGCTCATCTGTTACATTTTACTGACCACAGAGCATATCATCAGATAGTAGAGGCATACACTATATGAGAAATGGAATGAATCAAAATCAAAATACAGATTGTGGTCACCCATGCTACCATTGTGCTTCTAGTATTTCTTAGCTTTTCTCACCCTACCACTACATCTTGGTACATCCCCGACATCTGCAGCAAAGGTGGAGGCAGCCTGCTGACTCTTATGTTCTGTTGTCTGTGATGACCTTGGCAGGTGTCCTCTGGAGGCCCGGAGCCTGGAGGTCCCTGGCCTGCTTTAAGTCTCCTGCTGTGGGGCAGGTGCACCCTCTGTGAAGCTGCAGTTGATGGGGTCACAGGCAGAGGGGCCCCTCCCTGACTCCTTGAAGAGAAGGGGCACCTGGAGTGAGGTCGACGCCCCATCCCCCTCTCGCCTAGCCACTGATGGATCCCTCCAGTGCCTAGAGTGGTGGAGTGCAGGTCTTGGTGCATATCAGGCACAATGTTCTGGACCAAGGTCTCCATGGCTGTTGCCATCCTACCAGTGTTGACCTCGGTGCACTGGCATGTTGATGCAGCGACATCAGGTTGAACGTGGTCGGCTCCTCCATCGTCCATTGCAATCTGGTGACGGCACTGGCAACCCTGCCTGATGTTCCTGTGTTTGTCTTTGCAGCTCCAATATCTGTGTGAGAGCCAAGTCCAGAGGCTCATCATCTGACTCAGACTTTACAGGAGCCTGGCCACCAGCAGTCGTCCGAGTAGTAGTGACCTTGGATGTCCGTGCCTCCGCCTGCTGCAGACTCGAATCTGTGCTGTGCTCACCATATTGTGACCCAAGCATGGTCTACAACCATGTTCCAGTGAGCTGTGTGTCTCTGCACTGGCGGAGAGTGCGGTTGAACGCTGTGACTACATGTAGTGTGTTGTCAGGGTTCTCATCAGAGGTGGTGTGGGGGCTGGGGCTGATGGGCTGGCTGCCGGTGGGTCTCTTCCTATTCCTGCTGGTGCCTGTACAAAGAAGAGGTGATAATGAGTGAATGGCTGCATAATCATCAACATTGAAAAACACTCAGTTTCGTCGGTTGACCAATGAGCTGGTGATAGATCCTCACTGGCTTGAGAGACACCAGTCTCACCCTCAGTGCAGGCTCGGTCCCAGTCCTCGCTGGCCAGCTCTGCCGCCCATTCTTCATAGATGGTGAGGGGCCTGAGCTTAGGCATGCCCCCCCCCCCCCCAACCCCACCTCCCCATTCCGGCCTGGGATCTCTCCCTATTGCTATGGGCGATCATTTCCTGCATAAAGATAAATGGACAGGCTGTGAACAGGACGGATGCCAAGGCAGGTGATAAGCTTGCCTGCCTTCTTTGGGTGTTGAGTGGACTTGTGTAAGGGCTGTGAACATGAACTGCACAAGATGTGAAAAGATATGTAGATGTCAAAGTGTGTGTGAGAGAGTTAGTGGTGATGTCTCTTGTGCTGGTGGTGTGTGAGATCCCTGTGGATTGTAACTCTGCGAATGGCTAATGGGCTTGTGAGAGTGTGAGTTAAGAGTGAGGAGAAAGTTGATTTACCCTGGCAGAGTAGATGAGATTATTAATCCTCTTCCTGCACTGGATGGCCACTCTCCTCAAAGGAGCATTGGCGCTGACCGCACTGGCGATCTGCTCCCAAGCTGGCTTGGTGAAGTTGGTGGACCTCCTCCTGCATCATGGAGGTAAAGGATCGCCCAGTGTGCCTCCACAGCATCGAGCATTGCCATTGAACTTGGGGATAGTAGACTTCTTACTTTTTGGGGCCATCACTCATGACGATCAGTCCCGGGCTGCAGAGAGTGAATGATGTGTGCGGAAAGATGATCCGATAAGGTCTTGGTGGGCTGGACCCCCTGTCACGAGATACAACGTGCTTCATGTCCATGCATATATAATGAGCTGAAAAGTGGACAATCTGGAGTGGAAACCCACCACGCCATCTGGCGGGAAATATGCCATTTTTCATGCCCACCACTGCACTTAAGTCTCTGGAGTGAAAAATTCCGCCCTTAGTCTCTATGCATGCATTGGCCATTATATCACCTCCATTTTGTGCATGCATCATCAGACCACCAACATTCTTAGTTTATGCAGTCTGTGGTCAGGATTTTATGCTCTATCCCATTTTACTCAGTGCTAAGGCTGTCAATAGACATCAAGAAGGATTTGTTGATATGGTTAGATGAAGAAGGATGGGAAGAGACTAATATGGAGCTTAAAGACTAGCATGAACCTGTTGGGCTGAATGGCTTGGTGTTTGTGCTGTAAAAACATGCATTTCTATGTATTTTGCTTCAGCTCTCCACAATGTGAGCATTAGATCTTTCTGCTTTGACAACCCGAGTGTTTATCTGTTTTGTTTTTCTTTATGGCAAAAACGCCTCAGGATTTGTGAATCTTGACATGACAGAGTGGGATCTGAGTGGCTGGCTCCTCTTGCAAGGCAACCTCTTTGATGTGGAATACAGAAGAGTTTGCCTTAGCCATGCACAGAGTGATATTTCTCCTTGAAAACAGAGACCCTGATAATTACTCAGAGCCAAGAAGGTGTGGGAGGAGGGATGAGGGTCTTTAGATGGGAAGAGGGATGTATGTGCTTCCCACATGCCCTGACGAATTTAATGGCAGGACTTCTTCTAAACATTTTGCATCCTCCAGCCAACCAAATTGACAGGATGGGTGTCAGTGGTATTGGAGAGTAGTCAGGAGCAGATATCAGACAAGTCTGACATTGCAGATTAGGGGTGGGGGGAGAGGTGCTATTCACTTGTCATGAGGTGGATAGGAGTAGGCTCGTTGTGGAGTGTGGATGTTGCCCTATTGTGGATTGGCGCCAGCCAATCATATGGAGGTAAGTTTTTCCACCGGAAGTATAAAAACTTCTGCTCCTCCTGGCCCATAAGTAGCTCAATAAAGGCGCTTAACTCGAGGATCTGGCTCTTCTCATCTCCTTTTGGCCTCCATACATTAAAAAGTAAAAGCGGAGGCATCCAGCCTTGGTGACCAAACCGCCTCCGTTAAAACCAGAAGTAGGTGGGTTGGAGTTAGATTTGAGAACATGAAAATTATTAGCTTCCTATCCGTCCCCATCCCCCTCATCCTTGGTTGCTGAATGTAAGGAGATTACAATTGAGAAATCACATGAAGCTAAGACTCCCCATCCTGTGCATTTTCAATCTTTCACTAAACATCTATTGCTACCATGCCTCCAACTTCACAATCTCCCACAGCCTCTTGTCAGCCTGTCTGTCTGCAATAGCTAAGGCTTCCCCTTCCTCTGGACTCAGTTTTGAGTTTTGACACGCCTACCCTCATTCATGGGCCAGCTCCTGTTCCTATTTCTTATATTATTGTGTTCTAAGGCTACAGGAACATTGGCCTTTATCTCCTGGGGGCTGGAAAGTGGTAGAATTTATCTTAAACAGTTACATAACTGGTTAGACCCCATTCAGAACACTAGAACTCTAGTTCTGGGCACTGCATCTCAGGAAGGATATAGTGTCCTTGGATTGATTCACCAGAAAGATGTATTATGAAGATAGATTGAAAGGAATTTTTTTATTGCCTTGCATATGAAAGATTAAGAGTGATCTAACTGAAGTGTTTAAGATGATTAAAGGATTTTCTAGGGTAGATTTAAAGAAACTATTTCTTCTGCTGGTTGAGTTTGGAATGGGAAGCATAACCTTAAAATTTGAGCCAGGCAATTCAAGGGTAAGATCAGGAAACACCTCAACGTACAAATGGCAGTGGAAATCTGGAACATTCATTCCCCCAGAAAACTGTTGAGACCAGGTCAGTGGAAAATGTCATAGCTGAGATGAATTGGTTTTTGTTAGGTATATTTAGGGTTGTGAAATCTAGAGTTAAGTTACAGGTCTTTGTGAACTAATTGAATGGCGCAGAACAGGGGAAGAATAGTTTTCTTCTGTTTCTGTGCCAAGGGGAAGAAAATCAATCCCTTAGTGTTGAATATAAAGTTTCATTATCAATGTGCATTGTGTTCATGTGTTAACAGAAGCTGAAAGTCTTTCCCAGTTTAATTATAGTCCCAGAAGCTATGTCAGTAGGAGAAATTTCACATAACTTAAGTTCCGCTTTTTATTGACACATTTTTCACAAATTCTTTAAATATGGAATTGCATCTTGTGTACACACTGGAGGGGCTCATCTAATCCAATGCAAGTTTATGATAAAGAAGAACTTGCCGACTACCCTCTACCAATATCATCACAAACCTCTTGGGGTTAGTTGTCTAAACACTCTTTCCTTAAATGAATAATCCCATCAGCTGTATTCAATTTGTAAATGGAAACATTCTTACAAAAAGTGCAGGTATAAATTTTGCAAGAAAATAAGTATTTCCAGGTTTATGCCGCCATTGCTTGAATGTGGTTGCTAGGAAGGTAAGGAACATTTGAAACTATTAAACAGCGAGAGGACATAGGCTAACACTTGAAACAAAAATCTTTTTTTTCTCTGGGTGACACAAATAGCTTATTTGGCATATACAAGCAGTATTTAGACTGGTACAATCTATTTGTTACAGCTGGAGATTTGTTAATAAAGGTTACATTGAAAGTGGTTACCACGATAACAAAAGAAAATCATGAAACATGGCAGCAAGCAAGATAATTACACCAATGAGTGTTTCTTCAAGAAATTCTTATTCAGTACAGGAAATTTAAGAAAAGCAGAAAATGCTAGGAATTGAGAAAGGCTATTTGTCCCAATACATCTGTCCTTTCAATTGCTGCCAGTCATAAAATGACTTTCTAAGTAGAATAGTTCCAGGAAATGTCATAATGGTTTACATTTTCCGTTTGAATCAAGATTAAACTAGAGCAGAAAACTAACAATGACTGCAATGTCTGATCCTTTGGCTTACATTGAATAAATATGCAGTGGAATTAATAGAATGATTAAAAGAATGATGTAGATCTCTGGCATTTGCATTTTTAATTGACTAAGATTGCTTTCTTGAATGTTGTACTGGGGGAATGCTGCATTGTTCCAACCGCACTTTTGGATGAGACTTCAAACTGACCCAATCTCCCTATCTAGCTGGATGTAAAATATCCAATGGTTCTATTCAATAGCAGCAACAAATTTATATAGTGCATTGAGCACAGTAAAATGTCCCAAGATGCTTTATGGGAGCATCATCAGTCAAAAACTAACTCTGAGCCAAAGGAGATCTTAGGACAGTGATCAAATATTTGGTCAAAGTGGTAGGTTTGAAGGAGCATCTTAAAGGAGCAGAGAGAAATGGTGATGAAATTCAGAGCATAGGACCTAGACAACTGAAGGCATGGCCATTAATGGTGCGGAATGCACAAGAGGCCAGAGCTGGAGGAACAAAGACTTCTCGACAGTGTGTGGCTTGGAGGAGGGAAAAGGATAGGAAAGGGAAAGGAAATGGGTGTATTTTAACACAAGAATGCGAATTTCTAAATCAAGGCATTGCTAGATCAACGAGCATAGAGTTGATGGGTAAATGGAGCTTCGTGTGAGTTAGGTTAAGGATGGCAAAGTCTTGGATGAGCTCAGGTTTATAGGAGGTAGAAGATGGGAGGCTGGTCGGCAGAACATTGGAATAGTCAAGTTTGGAGTTAAAAAAGAAAGCATGGATCAGTGTTTCAGCAGCAAATGAGCTGAGACAGGCAGAGATGTATACTGTTACAGATGTGGAAATTTATAGTCTTTGTGATGGAGAGGATATGGGGTCATATAGGAATCCAAAATTTCAAGCAGTCTGGTTTAGCCTGAGACAGGAGCTAAGGAGGAGGATGGAATCAATGGTGAAAAAACAAAGTTCATTACAGGGGCCAAAAACAATGACGACAATCTTGCCAAATGGGCCACAGTCATGAGTAAGCCCAACTTCTGAATAAAAATATGGCAAGAGACCTTTCAGTATAATTCTAAATAATAGTGGGCTTTTTGAGTCAGTTTTTTTTTGGAATCACAAACTGCCATAAGAGTTTCAGAGAATGTGGACATCTTATAAAACATCAGGTATTTTTGTAATTGGCTGGTCTTTTGTGCAGAGACACTAATTTGAAATTGTCATGATTCAGTAAAATTAAGAAAAGTGCAATGATACAAATGTAATCCTCCTGCATTTACTAAAGGTTTCATCTCTAGGATTAAGGTGCATAAAGATAATGTGCTTGTCATTCAATTTACATTGCACTGATCCACAAATCAAACCACTTCCTTTCGTGCCTAATATCAATCAGTGGTAAGCAATCTCAGCAGACATTGCGTGTTCTGATCTCTAACCTGAAAAACGCAAATAATTCAAAAACAGCACCGACCAAATAAGGAAACAAAAAAAAGTCTTTAAACAAATCCGAGTTTTTCACATTAATCAGACTTTTGCAAATCAAAATAGATTTTTTGATTGAATGTTTTTATTTAAATGATAAATGACACAGAAGTCCAGAAGCAGGGATACCGCCAGATACCCCAGGATTAGAGAATGGCATCTCATTTGCAGACCAACTTGCATCTGTGCCACTCGAGTGTATTTCAGTGACTACTCAGTGCATTCCAGAAGAGGGTTGCCAGGCTACCCTCACATGGATCCTTCCCATATCTGGATCGGACCCACTTACATTCATCTAGAGAATAATACACCTCATCTTTCTTGGCATTCCAGACAATAATAATACAGCAGGTCCTTTCTGAGATGGTCAAGTAAGAATCTCCAGTTTAGGAAGCCTCTGCCCCCTTGGCATCATTGGCCATGTCACAACAGCTTTCATTTATACAGTGCCCTTAATGCAGTAAAACAACCCAAGATGCTTCACAGAAGCATTTTTAAACAAAATTTGACAACAAACCAGACACTAGTACAGATGACCGAAGATTGGTCAAATGGGAGAACCTTAAAGGAGGAGAGAGAGACAGAGAATCTTAGGGTGAGAGTTACAGAGTTTAGGACCTAGGCAACTGAAAGCACAGCTATCAATGATGGAAAAATTAAAAGAAGGAATGTATATGAGGCTAGAATTGGAGGAGTACACCTAACACAGAGATAGGGAGGTAAAATCATGAGGGATTTTTTTTTTATTTATTCATGGGATATAGATGTCGCTGGCTCGGCCAGCATTTATTGCCCTCCCTAATTGCCCTTGTGAAGGTGATGGTGAGCTTCATTCTTGAACTGCTGCAGCCCATGTGGTATAGATACACCCATAGGGCTGTTACGGAGGGAGTTCCAGGATTTTGACCCAATGACAGTGAAGTAATGATGATACATTTCCAAGTCAAGATGGTGAGTGGCTTGGAGGGGAACTTGCAGGTGGTGGTGTTCCCATGTGTCTGCTGCCCTTGCCCTTCTAGATGGTAGCAGTCTTGCATTTGGAAGTTGCTGTCTGAGGACCCTTGGTGAATTCCTGCAGTGTATCTTGTAGATGGCACACACTGCTGCCACTGTGAGTCAGTGGTGGGGGGAATGATTGTTTGTGGATGGGGGTGCCAATCAAGCAGGCTGTTTTGTACTGAATGGTGTTAAGCTTCTTGAGTGTTGTTGGATCTGCACTTATTCAGGCAAGTGGAGAGTATTCCATCACACTACTGGCTCTGGGGAGTCAGGAGGTGAGTTACTCACTGCAGAATTCCTAGCCTCCGGCCTGTCCTTGTAGCCACAGTATTTATATGGCTGGTCCAGTTCAGTTTCTGGTCAATGGTAACATACAGATGATAGTGGGGGATTCAGCAACGGTAATGTCATTGAATATCAAGAGGTGATGGTTAGATTCTCTCTTGTTGGAGATGGTCATTGGCTGGCACTTGTGTGGCGTGAATGTTACTTGCTATTTGTCAGCCCAAGCCTGCATATTGTCCAGGTCATGCTGCGTTTGAATGTGGACCGCTTCAGTATCTAAGGAGTTGTGAATGGTGTTGAACATTGTGCAATCATCAGTGAACATGCCCACTTCTGATGAAGGAAATGACGAAAGGAAAGTCATTAATGAAGCAGCTGAAGATGGTTGGGCCTAGGACACTGCCTTGAGGAACTCCTGTAGTGATGTCTGGAACTGAGATAACTGACCTCCAACAGCCACAACCATCTTCCTTTACGCTAGTTATGACTCCAACCAGCATAGAGTTTTCTCCCTAATTCCCATTGACTCCAGTTTTGCTAGGGCTTCTTGATGCCATACTGGTCAAATGCTGCCTTGATGTCAAGGGCAGTCACTCTCACCTCAGCTCTGGAGTTCAGCTCTTTTGCCCATGTTTGAACCAAGGCTGTGATGAGGTCAGGAGCTGAGTGACCTTGGTGGAACCCAAACTGAGCATCAGTGAGCAGATTATTTCAAAGCAAATGCCACTTGATAGCACTGTTGATGACCTATACCATCACTTCATTGATGGTCAAGAGTTGACTGATGGGGCAGCAATTGGCCAGGTTGGATTTGTCCTGCTTTTTGTGTACAGGACGTACCTGGGCAATTTTCCACATTGCCAGGTAGATGCCAGTGTTGTAGCTGTACTGGAACAGCTTGGCTATAGACTCAGCAAGTTCTGGAGTACAGGTCTTCGGTACTATTGCCGAAATATTGTCAGGGCCTATAGCCCTTGCAGTATCCAGTGCCTTCAGCCATTTCTTGATATCACATGCAGTGAATCGAGTTGACTGAGAACTGGCATCTGTGATGCTGGGGACATCTGGAGGAGGCGGAGGTGGATCATCCATTCGGCACTTCAGGCTGAAGATTGTTGCAAATTCTTCAGCCTTATCTTTTGCACTGATGTGCTGGGCTCCCCCATCATAGAACATGGGAATCTTTGTGGAGCCTCTTCCCACAGTGAGCTGTTTAAATGTCCACCACATTCATGACTGAATGTGGCTGACTAAAAAGCTTAGATCTGAACCTTTGGTTGTGGAATTGCTTAGCTCTGTTTATCACTTTCTGCTTATGCTGTTTGGCATGCAAATGGTCCTGTGTTGTAGCTTCACCGGGTTGATACCTCATTTTTAGGCCTGTTACTGTTCGTGCCATGCCCTCCTGCACTCTTCATTGAACCAGAGTTGATCCCCTGGCTTGGTGGTTACGGTGGAGTGGGGGATGTGCCAGGCCATGATGTTACAGATTGTGGTTGAGTACAATTCTGCTGCTGCTGATGGCCCACAGCGCCTCATAGTTGCACAGTCTTGAGTTGCCAGATCTGTTCAAAATCTATCTCATTTAGCATGGTGGTAGTTTCACACAACACAATGGATGGTATCCTCAATGTGAATACGGGCCTTCATTTCCACAAGGGCTTGTGCGGTGGCCACTCTTAACGATACTGTCATGGACAGATGCATCTGCGGTAGGCAGGTTGGTGAGGCTGAGGTCAAGTATGTTTTTCCCTCTTGTTGGTTCCCTCACCACCTTTCGCAGACCCGGTCTAGCATCTATGTCATTTAGGACTCGGCCAGCTCAGTCTGCATTGGTGCTAACAAGCCACTCTTGGGGATGAACATTGAAGTCACTCCCCAGAGTACATTCTCCACCCTTGCGACCCTCAGTGCTTCCTCCAAGTGGTGTTCAACATGGAGGAGCACTGATTCATCAGCTGAGGTGGGGGGCAGCGCATGGTAATTAGCAGGAGGCTTCCTTGCCTATCTTTGACTATCTTTGACCTGATGCCATGAGACTTCATGGGGTACCAAGTCAATGTTAAGGACTCCCAGAGCAACTCTCTCCCTACTGCATACCACTGTGCCACTCACTCTGCTGGATCTGTCCTGCTGGTGGGTGAGGACTAACCCAGGAATGGTGATGGTGGCTTCTGGGACACTATCTGTAAGGTATGGTTCCATGAGTAGACTATGCCAAGCAATTGCTTGAGTAGTCTGTGAGACAGCTCTCCCAATTTTTGCACAAGCCTCCAGATGTTAGCAAGGAGGCCTTTCAGTGTTGATAGAACTAAGTTTGCAGTCGTCATTTCCGGTATCTAGATCAATGCTGGGTGGTCCGTCCAGTTTCATTCCTTATCCAATTTTCTGTCGCGTTTAATACAACTGAGTGGCTTGCTAGGCCATTTAAGAGTCAACCAGATTGCTGGAGTCACATGTAGGCCAGGTAAGGACTCAAGGGCATTAGTGAACCAGATGGGTTTTTAACGATAATAAATGGTTTAACAGTCATCATTAGACTTGTAATTCCAGATTTTTATTGGATTCAGATTCCACCATCTGCCATGGCGGGATTCAAACCCGGGCGTCCAGAACATTACCCTGTGTCTCTGGATTACTAGTCCAGTGACAATACCACTATTCCACCACCACCAACTCCCCTTGAAAACAAGGGTGAGAATGTTATAATTAAGGCTTCACCTGACCAGAAGTCAATGTAGGGGATGGACTTGCTGTTTAGAGAGCTGACCAGGAAATCCCAGATTTGGTATGGTTCCAGTGTAACCAGATCCTTGCCTTTTTCCAGTGAATTTTGCCAGTTTGCTGCCTGAGTTACAGCAGGAGTACAGCAAAACCCTGAGTAAATTTAAGGGCAATATTTTTAAATAACCATAAGTAGCTTGCCTGTGAATTTGCTCATTCGCACTCTAGGACTTTGTGGTTTCTGATGTTTACTGTGGTCTTGCTGCAGCTTAAACACCACAGCAGCCTCACCTCTTGCTGTTGCACGGAAACAATTCAAGCTACACATATTGTATTATAAAGTTACAAGCATTTAACCAAAACAAAAGTCAATACATGTAACAAGCAGGATTAACAGGATTTAAACATCACAGAATTATCATAACTCAACACTGTGTTCCTCCTTCTTCTTGTTCTCAGCCTTTAACTCAGCAAAGAATGTTTTCCTTAAGTCCACAGCTCAGCTGTTGTCCCTTTCATTAGCTATAGGCATAATTCTTCCTCTAAGCTCACAGCTCTTTTCACAACCAAGTCCTAACAGTTCATCAGTCTTGGGTTTTTAATTCTGCATTCAACCAACTGTTCTGATTCGAACGTATGAACATAGGAAATCGGAGCAGAAGTCAGCCATTTGGCCCCTCAAGCCTGCTCTGCCATTCAATAGGATCATGGCTGATCTGTTTGTGTTTTGAGTTCCACATTCCCATCTACCCCCGATAACCTTTGATTCCCTTGCCTAACAAGAATCTATCTACCTCTGCCTTAAAAATATTCAATGACCCCACTTCCACCGCTTTCTGAGGCAGAGAGTTCCAAAGTCGCACAACCCTCTGGGAGAAAAAAATCCTCCTCATCTCCACCCTATAAGGGCGACCCCTAATTTTAAAACAGTGCCTCCTAGTTCTGTACTCACCCACAAGAGGAAACATCCTTTCCACGTCCACCATACTTTAATCAAGTCGCCCTTCAATCTTCTAAACTCCAGTGGAAACAAGCCCATTCTATCTAAACTTTCTTCATAAGACAGCCCGCCCGTTCCAGCTATCAATCAAGCAAAGCTCCTCTGAACCACCTGCAATGCATTTACATCCTTCCTTAATTAAGGAGACCAAAATCTCACAGTATTTGAGATGTGGGGCTGAATTTTCCCAAAATTGCACTAAGTGCGGTAGCAGGCAGGTAAAATGGAGTCCTGCCCGCCGATGAAAATGGTGGGTTTTCACACTGTATCTTCCTGAGCATTCATTATATATTCAATCCCGCAAAACGTGCCGTTCCCATGGACGGGCTCTCATTTGCCCGCTCGCTATCACCCCGCTGTTGCATCACGCAGCCGCCAGCAAAGCGTTCATCACCACCAGCTCACCACCACCGCCTGGGAGACATGGCCAGCAAAGGCAAAAAGACTGCAGCACCTCCCGCTTCAACGATGGGTCCCTCGAGCGACTGCTGGATGCCTTGGAGGCCTGCCAGGATGTGCTCTACCCAGCTCTGGCTGCAAGATGAGTAGCAATGTCACCAACCCGGCTTGGAAGGCGGTGGCAGCGGTGATCAGCGCCAGCGCCCTTCAGAAGAGGACAGCCACCCAGTGCCGCAAAAGGAAGAATGATCTCCTCCGTTCCACCAGGGTAAGTCACCCTTTTCATCACTCCCAACTCACAAACCCATCACACACCCACAGGGCCCTCACTCACTGCTAATGCAAGGGACATCACCATTCACTCTTTCACACACAACATCATTGCCCTCATCCCGTCCATGGGACCACTCACCGCCCACTCAGGCCAGGCATACTAATCATCTGGCCCGGCAGGCATCCTGATACACTCTCCCCATCTCTATCCTTGCAGGACAAGCTGGCTCACAACAGGATGGAAAGGTTGCAGACAGGTGGTGGGATGCCGAATTCAAAGTTCTCACAGAATTTGAAAACAGAGCCATCCAGCTGGCTGGTGATGACCAGGACCGGTCCTGTGCTGACGGTGAGGTTGGCGCTGCTCTTCCAAGTGAGGATCCAGCAGTGCAATATTCATCAGACAACCATGCTGTGAGTGATGTGCCCTCTTTCACAGGCCATTGCCATGCACTAATTATCTCCCCTTGCTTTCACAGGCACATCTGGGAAGACGGAGTCCAGGACCCAGAGCCTCCAAGTAAGCTCCGAAGAAACCTCCAAAGAGGAATCTGAAGGCACCCTCCCTGAAGTCCCGTCACAGCGCTCACCCACACCCTCCACCAGCGCAGCGACATGCACCTCAGTGGGACCTAGCTTTAGAGTAGCCTCGGGACCACAATCTGGTGAGCACATCGCACTTTCTGGTCCATAGCAGGCGGAGGCAGGAATTTCCCAGGTCCCCGGCACTCAGAGGACTGCTGGAGGCCAGAACGTTGCTGAGTCCAAGTCAGATGATGAGCCTCTGAACTCGGTCATGGCACAGTTGCTGGAGCTGCAAAGGCAAGCTCAGGAACATCAGGAAGGGATGGTCACTGCACTTGTCAGATTGCAAGGCACGATGGAGGAGTCCGTCCATCTTCAGGCTGAGGTGATAGTGCTGACATTGCAACGCAGCGAAGCCAACTCTGGCAAGATGGTAGCCGCCATGGAGACCTTGGTCCAGGACGTCACCCCTGCACTGCTGCGCAGGCTTAACTCCATCGCTGATGCCATAGTTGGTTTCTAACAGTGTGTATGCGAGAGGGTTGCTGGACAGCTCGATCTCACTCCAGCTACCCCTTCCACTCACGGAGTCAGCCAGGGGCCGTCGAGCACCCAAGGGAGCAGGATCAGCAGGTGCACACTATGGTGCCATCCACCCAGGTGACCTGGGAATGACCGGCCCATCTGACTCCCCTCTTCCTGTGACCTCTGCAGATCCAGTTTCACAGGCTGAGGAGGGTGCTACTGCCACACAGCAGAACCCCGAAAGCAGTCCGGGGCCCTCCAAGACTTGGCCCTCCAGAGGATGCCCGCCAAAGTCATCACAGACAGGGCATCACAGTCAGCAGGCTGCCTCCACCTCCACTGTGGATATGCAGGGAGCACCAAGACGTAGCGGCAGGGTTAGGATAGTTAAGGCGAATTAGTTGCACAGCCTGGGCATAGGTGTTAATCACTTGTACATAATGTTCACTATTGTCACTAAACTCCCAAGAATATCACCCTGCCCATAGCTCTTTGTTCTGATGAGCAGTGCTCTTGTCACTCAGATGTGAAACCTTTCTGCACAAGATAAAAGGCAGGTGTCTCAGTCCAGGGCCTCTTCCCTATGCTCTGTGCGGCCTTCAGGCCACAGTGATGGCCCAGCCTCACACTCCTTGGAAACATTACGGATGCCTGCACCTCAGCAGCACTGGTTATTGATGTCAGAATGTAGTGAGCAGGCACCATAGAGTTCTCTCATACTCTCTGTGTGCTCTCAACACCTTTAATGTGGGGCTGGCCCCCTACACCAGCATCTGTGACCAGTGATACTGTTTGAAGGGCTGAGGTGCTGACGGCGGACACAGCATCAGATGCATCTAAGGTTTCATGGCTGCATCTCTGAGATGGCCCTGATCATGGAGAGCAAGCGAGCTGCCCTTGGCCAGACAGGAGTCAGACATTCTCAGAGGCCATGTGAAGATCTTTGGAGTGTCCTCATTGCATGTTGTAATCATCCTCCTGCGATCAAGCGACTATTAGGGCCTCCACTGCATCTCCATGACAAGAGCATTCTCTCAGAGGGTATTGGCGCTGAGATAAGCTAGACTGGAGTCAAACGTTCACAATTGCAATGTGGGGATCTACGGGGACAGCTCACTGCATGTCGTCATCATCCTCCACAAATCTGGCAGCTATGAGGGCCTCCCAAGTGCGCCCGCTTCATCTAGCCAGTGTGAGGGCCTCATCCCTGTCGTCGACACCACCGAGTACCCCCTCACCCTAATTCCCGCCAGTGTCCTCCTCATCGGAGGAGACATGCAGATTCTCCATTTCCTCCTCAGCCAGTTCCTCACCCTGTTGCAGCGCCAGGTTGTAAAGAGTGCAGCGGACAACGACGATGCGTGTCACCCTCTGTGGACTGTATCGCAGGGCTCCATCAGACCGGTCCAGGCACCAGAACCGCATCTTCAGCATCCCGATGGTTTGCTCCACCAAGTTGCGAGCTGCTGCATGAGCCCCATTACAGCATCGCTCTGCTGCAGTCTGAGGCTGCCACACGGGTGTCATCAGCCACGGCCTCTGCGGGTAGCCCTTGTCCCCAAGGAGCCAACCCTACAGCCTCTGCGGACCTGGAAGGCTGCAGGGATCTGCGAACGACTCAGGATGTAGGCATCGTGCACATTCCCTGGAAACTGTGCATACCTGCAGGCCGCATACCAGCTGCACATTCAGTGAGTGAAAGCCCTTGCAGTTGATGAAGTCCACTGAGTGTAGCGATGGAGACCTGAGCGCCACATGAGTGTAGTCAGGCGCACCCTGCACCTGTGGGAATCCTGAGATCAGGGAGAATCCAATGGCCCTTGCATCCTGGCTGTCCCTGACCCGAGCAAAATGCACAAAGTTGTGTCCCATGGAGAAGATGGCATCCGTGACTTCATGGATGCATCTGTGGGTGGCGGATTGTGAAATCCCGCAGAGGTCACCTGTGGAGCCCTGAAATGAGCCATTGGCATAGAAATTGAGCGCCGCAGTCACTTTCACAGCCACTGGCAGTGGATGCCCGCCATGTCCCCTTGGTGCCAAGTCCTGCAGTAAGTGGCAGATGTGAGCCACCAGCTCCCTAGACATGCGCAGTCGTCGGCGACACTGGTTCTCAGCCATCTGCAGGAATGGCAGGCAATGTCAATAGAGCCTGGGTGTCGCTAGGTGCCGACCAGCCACAGCTCGCTGTTGCTCCTGGGCAGCGTGTGCTGGAGCACCTGCTGCCCCTTCATGAGGTTGCTGCTCCTGCCTTTGCATGGCCAGGTGTCTCAGTCTCCCTCTCCTCCATCTTCTATGGTCTCTGTAGGCCATCAGGCATACAACTAAGTCACCGGGATCCATGGTCCTGACGTAGTCCTCCTGCAGCATGAGAGAGAGAGAGACATGGTTATCATGGCTGTACTTAGCACCTTTCCTGGCCCAGTGTGACTGCCCTTTAATGCTTTCCGGAGAGTGCTGGTCACCCCTCGGATGGCCAGAAATGAGTGCGCTGCATGACTGCCCTGTCAACCTGCGATATGGGGGACACTGGTCCAAATCAGGATGCTGAGATTGCAATGGGCTGTGAGCATCTCCAGCAGTGACTGTTATATGGCCAGTGTTGGCGAGGAGATTGTACAAATTGTGCAGTCCAACTGCTCCATGGTCCAATAAAGTGGTGGCGGACTCGAAGTCTGTGCCGGCAGGGGTGGGGGTAAGATATGGAGGGCTTGTTGGCCCTTTGGTGCCTCCGCAATGCTTGCATGGGTGGGCAGGCGAGGAGCCTGACCCCAATCATATCACTATGGTTGCGTCTGATCTGTCTTAGTTGCAGAGGCATGGTCAGTTAATACAGGTGTCCCTAATGCATGGACACTCCCCTCGCTTACCCTGCCCCCCCGCCTCGATTGCCTGTGCTTGGGATGCAGCGCCTGGGCAGCACTTCACCCCCCTCCCAGCAGTCGCCTCTGAGGCTGGCCAGCACTTGCCCCCAGACACCCCCCACCCCTCAGCAGTTGCCTCAGGGGCCAGACATCAGTTTCCCCCACCCCCCCCCCCAGCACCCGAGGCCTGTAAATAACAGGCGAGCCGTGGAGAACGCTGCTGCTTGCTCACCTCAGTTCCCCCAAAGTGAAGGCCGCCAAGTGCATGTTGCCTGTGCGCTATTGTGAAACACGTCGGCGTACTTTCCCGCCGATGTGGACGGACAATACAGCAGGGTTCCAAAAGCCTGGCAGGATGGCTTTTTAATTATATGCTAATATATTAGAATTAGCTCCCTACCGACCGATGCCGGGAAACGTGGCCCGACGTCAATGGGCTGAGTGAAAGACCGCGACGTGCCTTCACGCCGTTGTGAAGGGGGCCCCGCTTTATTTTCCGCGCACACCACCTATCACGCCCGCCGCCAGCGGACTCAGAAAATCCCACCCGTGGTCTCACCAGTGCCCTGTATAACTGAAGCATAACATCCTTACTTTTATGTTCAATTCCTCTCATAATAAAGGATAGCATTCCATTAGCCTTCTTGACCTGCATACCAACTTTTTGTGACTCAAGAACACTAGAGTGTTCTGAATTCTCCTCTGAATTCTGCAGTCGTTCTCCATTTAAGTAATACCCTGCTTTTTTATTCTTCTTGCCAAACTTCACATTTTCCCACGTTACACCCTATCTGCCAGATTTTTTCCCAGTCACTCAACCCACCTGTATCCGCTTGCAACCTCCTTATGTCCTCTTCACAACATAATTTCCTTCCTATCTTTGTATCATCTGCAAATTTAGTTACCATGCCTTCACGCCCCTCATCTAAGTATTTGATGTAAATTGTAAAAAGTTGAGGCCCCAACACAGACTCCTGCGGGACTCCACTTGTCACATCCTGTCAATCAGAAAAAGACCCATTTATTGCATACTCTGTTTTCGGCCAATCTTCTATCCAGGCCAATGCCCCTACACCATGAGCTTTTATTTTCCACAATAGCCTTTGATGTGGCACCTTATCAAATGCCTTCTGGAAATCAAAGTACAGTACATCTACAGGCTCCCCTTTATCCACGGCTCATGTTATTCCCTCATAGAACTCTAATAAATTGGTTAAACATGATTTCTCTTTCACAAAACCATGCTGACTCTTCCCAACTACCTTGAGTTTTTCTGAGTACCCAGCTATAACCTCCTTAATGATCGATTCTAACACTTTCCCTAAGACAGACGGCAAGCTAACTGGCCTGTAGTTTCCTGTTTTCTGCCTCTCTCCTTTCTTGAATAGAGGGGTTATATTTGCTACTTTCCAGTCTGATGGAACATTCCAGAATCTAGGGAATTTTGGAAAATTAACATCAATGCTTTTACTACTTCATTTACTACTTCATTAGCCACCTCTTTAAAGACCCTAGGATGAAGTCCATCTGGACCCAGAGACTTGTCAGCCTGCAGCTCCATCAGTTTGCTCAGTACTGCTTCCCTAGTGATTGTAATTTCACCATGTTCTTCTCTTCTTTCCACCTCCTGATTTACAGTTATTGCTGAAATGTTTTTTGTATCCTCCATAGTGAAGACAGAAGCAAAATATCAGTTCATTTCATCTGCCATTTCCTTATTATTTACTGTTAACGCCACATTCTCGCTGACTGGATGACCAACACTCATTTCACTTACTCTTTTCCTTTTTAGATACCTGTAGAAACTCACACTAGCCATTTTTACATTTCTAGCCAGCTTCCTCTCATACTCTAATTCAGGTTTGTCCAACCTTTTCGTATGAGGGGCCACATTTCAATTTCTTCCCCATTGAAGGTGCCAATGAACAAATTTCAGAAAGATAAGTTTGGCACAAATATAACATGAATTTCAATTAAAGTTGAGGTATGAGGAAAAGAAACAGCCTGCTGGGCAAAAATAAAGCAATGTCAGAGCAATAAATTGATCATTTTATAAATTAAGTAATTAATGAAGATGATCATCTGAGTGCGAGAGAGTCAAATTGTGTTTGTCCGGCTCACTCCCACTCTCAGGGTGCTTACTACCACTTGGTAGTCACTCTCTCCCTCCGCTCGGTAGTCACTCTCTCCCCCTGCTGGGTAGTCGCTCTCTCCCCTCGCTCGGTAGTTCCTCTTTCGTCCCCGCTCGGTAGTCATTCTCTACCCCACTCAGTAGTCACTCTCGTCCCCGCTCGGTAGTCACTCTCTCCCCTCGCTCAGTAGTCACTCTCTCCTCCCGCTCGGTAGTCACTCCTCCCGCTCGGTAGTCACTCTCTCACCTCACTCGGTAGTCGCTCTCTCCCCCTGCTAGGTAGTCACTCTCACCCCCCCCCCCCCCCCCCACTCGGTAGTCACTCTCTCCTCCCGCTCGGTAGTCACTCTCTCCTCCCACTCGGTAGTCACTCTCTCCCCTCGCTCGGTAGTCGCTCTCTCCCCCTGCTAGGTAGTCACTCTCTCCTCCCGCTCGGTAGTCACTCTCTCCCCCTGCTCGGTAGTCACTCTCTCCCCCCGTTCGGTAGTCACTCTCTCCCCCTGCTCGGTAGTCACTCTCTCCCTCCGCTCGGTGGCCACTCCCTCCGCTCGGTTGTCACTCTCTCCCTCTGCTCGGTAGTCACTCTCTCCGCTCGGTAGTCACTCTCTCCCTCCGCTCGGTAGTCACTCTGTCTCTCCGCTCGGTAGTCACCCTCTCCCCCCGCTCGGTTGTCACTCTCTCTCCCAGCTCGGTAGTCACTTTCTCGCCGCACTTGGAAGTCACTCTCACGTCCCGCTCGTTAGTCACTCTCTCCCTCCGCTCGGTTGTCACTCTCCCTCCGCTCGGTAGTCACTCTCTCCCTCCGCTCGGTGGCCACTCTCTCCCTCCGCTCGGTTGTCACTCTCTACCTCCGCTCGGTAGTCACTCTCTCTCTCTGCTCGGTAGTCACTCTCTCCCTCCGCTCGGTGGCCACTCTCTCCCTCCGCTCGGTAGTCACTCTCTCCCTCCTCTCGGTAGTCTCTCTCTCTGCTCGGTAGTCACTCTCTCCCTGCGCTCAGTTGTCACTCTATCCCTCCGCTCGGTTGTCACTCTCTCCCCCCATTCGGTTGTCACTCTTTCCATCCGCTCAGTTGTCACTCTCTCCCTCCGCTCGGTAGTCACTCTGTCTCTCCGCTCGGTAGTCACCCTCTCCCCCCGCTCGGTTGTCACTCTGTCTCCCAGCTCCGTGGTCACTTTCTCGCCGCACTTGGAAGTCACTCTCACGTCCTGCTCGTTAGTCACTCTCTCCCTCCGCTCGGGAGTCACTCTCTCCCCCCGCCCGGTAGTCACTCTCTCGCCCCGCTCGGTAGTCACTCTCTCGCCCCGCTCGGTAGTCACTCTCTCGCCCCGCTCGGTAGTCACTCTCTCGCCCCGCTCGGTAGTCACTCTCTCCCCCCGCTCGGTAGCTACTCTCTCCCCCCGCTCAGTAGCTACTCTCTCCCTCCGCTCGGTGGTCACTCTCTCCCTCCGCTCGGTGGCCACTCTCTCCCTCCGCTCAGTAGTCACTCTCTCCCCCTGCTCGGTAGCTACTCTCTCCCTCCTCTCGGTAGCTACTCTCTCCCCGTGCTTGGTAGTCACTCTCTCCCTCCTGTCGGTAGTCACTCTTTTGCCCCGCTCGGTAGTCACTCTCTCCCCCTGCTCTGTCGTCACTCTCTCTCTCTGCTCGCTAGTCACTCTCTCCCCCTGCTCGGTAGCCACTTTCTCCCTCCTCTCGGTAGCTACTCTCTCCCCTTGCTTGGTAGTCACTCTCTCGCCCTGCTCGGTAGTCACGTGGGCCGCAGGTTGGGCAAGCCTGCTTTAATTTCTTTCTCCTGATTAACCATTTACTCATTCTCTGCTGTTCTTTATATTCTGACCAATCATCTGACCTGCCTCACACCTTTACGCAGTTATATGCTTTTTCCTTAAGTTTGATGCTTTCCTTAACTTCTTTAGTTAACCATGGATGGCGGGTCCTCCCTTTAGAATTTTTCTCTATAGTATGAATATACTTCTGAGTATTGTGAAATATCCCTTTAAATGTCTGCCACTGCTTCTCTATTGATCTATCCCCTAGCCTAGTATCCAAGCTCACTTCAGCTAGCTCAGCCTTCATGCCCACATAGTTCCCCTTATTTAAGTTTAAATTACTTGTCTTAGACCCACTTGCCTCCTTTCAAACTGGATGTAAAATTCAATCATATTGTGGTCGCTGCTATTTAAGGATGGCTTTACTCTGAGGTCATTAACTAATCCTAACACATTACACATTACAATGTCTAATATCACCTGCCCATTGGTTGGTTCCAAAAGTGCTGCTCTAAGAAACTATCTCGAAAGCATTCTATGAATTCCTTATCCGGACTACTACTGCCAATCTGATTTTTCCAGTATATATGTAGTTCAAAGTCATCCATGATTATTGCGGTCCCTTTATCACAAGCACCCAATATTTCTTCTTATATACTTTACCCTACGGTGTGGTTACTGTTAGGGGGCCTGTAGACCACTCCCACTCGTGACTTCTTTCCCCTACTAGTCTTCATCTCCATCCAAAATGATTCTACATCCTGATCTCTTGAACCAAGGTCATCTATTGCCATCCTTGATTAACAGTGCTACCCCTCCACCTTTACCTAGCTTCCTATTCTTCTTGATTGTCATATACCGCTCAATATTCAGCACCCAATCCTTGTCATCCTGCAGCCAGATGGTTACCAGATGATATTTATTTACTTTAACACGTGCTATCAATTCATATACTTTGTTATGAATGCTACGCGCATTCAGATACAGAGCCTTTAGTTTTATCTTTTTGTTACCTTTGTAACATCCAGTCTTGATTGTTGGTGCATTCTTAGGTTTTTCTCTCTGTCCCTTCCTGCCATTCTCTGACCCTCATTTCCTATATTACTATTTTCCTTTCTTACCTTGCCCCTACTCTTTGATATACCATATCCTTCTGCATTTGATCCCTTGCCTTCCACTATTTAGTTCACCAGCAATTCCTTTGCCTGTTCAAGTGATACTTCATAGAGACTTATTATGTTTGAAGTTCATCAAGTTTCAACTGAAGATATACATTTGTTGACTTTGCTTCAACAAATTTATCACTTAAATATTTCAAGTCCTCATTCAAGTGTTTTACTTCCTGTGACCGACACTCCAGTGTTATCACTAGTTCTCATTTTTCACTAGCAAACTCTCCTTTGCATCTGAGAGTTGGTTCTCTACACGATCAATTGTTCCTTCAATTGCTTGTTATCGGCACTAAGCTTCCTATGGTTGCCCACAGTAATTTTTAGGAGTTTGGTAAGATCAGCATGATCAAATGCCTGCTGCAATACAGTCATCACCATGTTACTGTCTCCGCTAGCCAAATTATTACCCAATAAAAAATCTACCCCTTCTATGGATAACCTATAACCTATTTTGCCAACTCGAGCTTTGTAATTTCAATTTCTTTTTTCATCTCAGGTTGCTTCATTTCTTCTTCCTTTTCAAGTTAAAGCTGCTTCATCTGCAACTGAATTCTAGCTAATTCAGCTGAATTGCTATCTGGATTCACATTTGCTTCTTCCGATCCCAGATGTTGTACTGTTCCCCCAATAATTTTTGCTTTCTTGGCTCTTGCTTTTAATTCTAACTCTAACTTTGCTGCTAATGCAATTAACCTAGCCTTGGTTAATTGTTGCAAATCATTCAAGGATAAATCCTCCCTCTTCAGAAAAGTCTTAGCAATTGACAAAGCCATTCTGCTTTTCAGTCAGTATAGTAATCTAATAAACCTTAACAAAAACAGAATTACCTGGAAAAACTCAGCAGGTCTGGCAGCATCGGTGGAGAAGAAAAGAGTCGACGTTTCGAGTCCACATGACCCTTCAACAGAACTGAGTATAGTTAGGAGAGGGGTGAAATATAAGCTGGTTTAAGGTGGGGGGTGCGGGGGGAGAGAAGTTGAGGGTGGGGTGGTTGTAGGGACAAGCAAGCAGTGATAGGAACAGATAATCAAAAGATGTCACAGACAAAAGGATCAAAGAGGTGTTGAAGGTGGTGATATTATCTAAGAAAATGTGCTAATTAAGAATGGATGGCAGGACACTCAAGGTACAGCTCTAGTGGGGATGGGGTGGAAAGACTGACAAGGTATTAGTTGTAGATTTAAAAATAATGGAAATAGGTGGGAAAAGAAAAATCTATATAATTGAAAAAAAAAGGGTGGGGGGAGGAAGTTTAAGATCTAAAGTTGTTGAATTCAATATTCAGCCCGGAAGGCTGTAAAGTGCCTAGTCGGAAGATGAGGTGCTGTTCCTCCAGTTTGCGTTGGGCTTCACTGGAACAATGCAGCAAGCCAAACCTTAACCTCAGCAAGTATAAGCACTCGTATTTGCCTGTGGATAGAGATCCCAGAAGAGCCCCCAATTTATGTTATTATCCTTGGCCAGACCACAGGACATGGGGGGAGATACAGTTAAGGATTAATAATGTTTTGTTTAAAGTAGATCATGGTTGAGATTTAAGATCCTTACCAAATGAGTAAAGCCACAAGATTCCACGGGTTTTGAACAAACAGAAGTAAACCTTACTATAGAAGTTCAGAAAGATAAAACCAATTTACAAGATATATCTTATGCTCTAACATTCAGGGTAAGTATGAGATACATGTGAATTAACAGGCAAACTGTGGTCAGACGCACCACACTCCATGCCCATGGATTTCTGAACAAACCACCCAGACGTTTGTCCAACTGTGAGTCAGCCAATCTCACTGAAACTTCAGCTTTCTCATGAGGGTTCCCAATCTCCACCTTTGAATATCTCTCCTTGGAATTCTCTCCGAAGGTTGCTCCCACTATACGGTTTTAACAGTGGCCCATCTCACACGGTTTGAATCTTGCCGTCCAAGATTCCTTCTCCCTGGATTCCCAAGTACATGCAACACTAGCTTACAGGCACACTTTCAGATCTATGGCCGCGCCAAGCTGAACACCACTGTTCCAAAGGGCATGGCCACCTTTGCCCCAACGGCCCTGTTTACTTAGAGTTTGTTCCTTTGCTCTCTAACTTTTGAACTTAACTGGGACCTGTTCCTGTGTCAGTTGTTGGCTGACAGACTTCCCACAACTGACTGCCTGAAGAAGAGCTGTTCACTGACTCTTCAACTGATCTGGCGACCTATCAAAACACTCCCACAGGGTCCCACCCTTGTTACTAGGCAGGAACCAATGTAGCAAGCATTGGAACATCATGTACCTTAAATGTTCCAAACTCCACAGACTGCTAATTTAGCACACAAAGACCCAAGGATCAATGGATCTCATGACAATAAGCAAAGAGGGGCCCTAACATCTGCTGAAGGCCTCCGGATCCGATTGCCACCCTTCCCAATCGACCTGTTTCTTTCCTCCACAAAATCTCTCCTCTGTTATTTAATACATTTTTTTCCATCTCACGGTTGATTCATGAAACTTTTTTAAGCACTTTTCTTTCTTTGCCTATCCTGCCCTTTTCCCTCCCTAAAGTTTCTCCAGAAAATATTAACTTACAGCCCTATCTCTGGAAATTTCTATAGTCCTACACCCCACTGAGATATCCATCCAATCATGTATCTTCCATACCCCCATTCTACTTGGCCAATTCTGGCCTCGAGCATCCCAGATTTTAATTACTCCACAAATGATGGTCATGCCTTTAGCTGCCAAGGCCCTGAATTATAGAATCCCTTCACTGAACCTTTCTACATCTCTTTCCTGCTTTGAAACACTCCCTAAAGCTACCTCATTGATCAAGCTTTTTCTCCTTGATGTCAAATTTTGTTTGATAACGCTCCCGTGATGCACCTTGGGATATTTGCTACATTAAATGTGCTATATAAATAGAAGTATATTGTTAATTCCCTGCTTTGTTAATTCCCATACAGACTATTTCACATTGCCTTCTCTCTGCCTCGCTAATTCCCTCTCTTTATTTTGTTAATACACATACAGACTATTTCACACTCCCTCTTGCTATCTTGTTAATACACACACAGACTATTTCACACTGCCCTCTCTCTATTTTGTTAATACACACACAGACTATCTCACACTGCCCTCTCTCTATCTTGTTAATACACACACAGACTATTTCACACTGCCTTCTATCTTGATAATATGCACACAGTCTGTCTCGGACTGCCCTCTCCAACTGCTACCAATCATTCAAAATGATAACAACTTGTCTATCAAGCTGCATCATGCTTTGAGTCCCAATGTCTTAATAATGAGGCAGAGTGGCGGCAGAGAAGGAAATAAAAGCAAGCAAATCCTGCATTCTGGATCCCACTACCTCATGGAACATACTGCCCCATGTGCCCCAAGATCTATGGGTCGAGAATTGGCTTGTTTCAGTCGTATGAAGACCCAAGGCAGAAACTTACAATCCTGAGTAGAGGGACAGCTAACATACAATGATTGACATATCAATATAAGGTGAAGCATAAGCATAAGTCATGGATTTCTTAATACATCATTAAAGTTGCTGACATTAGAATCTCAGACCTATTAATTAATAAGATTATCCAGAGTTAAATTCTAGAATCCCAGCATCAATACTTTTTTGTCCTTGTCATTGGAGTATGTCTCACCCACTACCCACGCTCACTTATCTGCATCCTGGATGGCTGTGCTGTCTTGTGAATATTGCTGAAAGGAATGCAAGGTATTGGCATGCAGGGAACCACTTACAATTGTGGCAGGCTACACTTCCAGGCCAAATGTAACAAAATGGGTGCACATGTAGGACTAATTCCAAGAGATACCTTCAAGCTGAATTTGCATATAATTTATGGTGGTTTGCGGTTGTGTGTATGCTTGTGTGTCCACGAATGAATGAAATGAAGGATGAGCAGGAAGTCACTAGCCCTGAGTTTGTGACAGGTCCACGCTGCACCTTGTCCTAATCTGTCAATGCACATATACGCAAGAGTCTTCAGAGTGGCATCCTTTAAGGCGGTCAAAGGGTTGTAATGTCTGAGCCATCATTCATTTTGGATCCTAATGTTTTACAAAGCAGTCTGTTTATACACAGGTTTTAATTCCATTAACTCGCTGCAATTCTCACAAGGAAACGATACAAGGTCAACTGAAGGCTAGGAATCCAGGGCTGTATTTGCTGATTTTTGATAACACTTTTTCAAGGTAAGCCACATGACTTGGGCTTAAATTTGGTATGTTATCTTATTAAGGAAATGGCGTAGCTTGATTCTTGCATTTTCAGATAACAGCATGGTAGAGTGATAGGCAATCTTCATCTGAATGAGTGTAAAACAAAAATAATATTAGCATAGCAGAGCTAAAAAGCTGGTCTGAAAATCCATGCATATCATCTCAATCCAAAAATTGAGTGGTAATGATGGATTTTCTTGAATGCATCCAAATTATGAGGGAACAGTGAAATGTACATGCTACTGCTGTCACATTGTTGTTTATTATTGATATTTTGAAATTGGATTAGTCATCTTTCCTTTTTGATCTCCACCTGCACAGTAGTTGTCCAAGGAGAGGTTGGACATTTAACAAGGCCTACAGAAATTTGCAGTCCTACTGCAACCAGCATGACTACCATATCAGCGGATCATGACTGGTTTAGCTAGCGCTAACCACATTTATAAATATGGATGTTAGTCTGTGATGCCAACGCAACCAAAGCACAAGAAGAAGCAAGACACCATAAAGGTTTTAGAGCCGCCAGATTTCTCATAAAAATCTGTAGGTCTTAACTGATGACCCTTCCAAAATGTCATTCAGCACCTTTGAATCGGAAAGTTATATGTTCAAGTCCCACTCCGGCGATTTGAGCAAAAAATCTAGGCTAATGCTCCATTGCAGTACTGAGGGAATGCTGTACTGGCTGAGGTGTTGTCTTTTCACATGAGACATTAAACCGAGGTCCCGTCTGCCCTCTCAGGTAAATTTAAAATATCTCATGGCGCTATTTCAAAAGGCACAATTTCTCCATTGTCCTGACTGACATATATCCCTTATCACTTAAACAGATTATCTGGCTATTATTTTATTGCTGTTTATGGCACTTTGCTGTGCAGTAATTGACAGCCATGTTTCCTGCATGACAATAGCAATTACACTTCAAAAGTACTTCATTACCTGTAACGTGTCTTGAGGTTGTGAAAAGCGCTACATAATTGTAGACTTTTTGCTGTTTTCTTGAATGTTTCACAAGTGTGGCTGTACTGAAACATCTTCAAAGGGAGTCACTAGCATGAAACTTTTCGCATTGCATTCTCTTCCAAAGTAAGGTTAAAATGATATATCTAGAATACCTTGTTACTTATGCAAATCAGTCTTGAAACAAAAGAAAGAAAGCTGGTCATTTAATTCTACATGCTTCTGAACTGAGGTTTTATTTATCTAGCAGCAATCAGACAGTGTGGCCTTCAAAGAACATTAGAGCAGAGTAATACATTGCTCATTGCCATGGGAGGTCCGTTGGATAATGGTAAAATGGTCCAAAGTCCAAACCTTAGCGCATCCAATCCATACCCTCTTTCCCACCTGGATAGCTTTCTTTGTAAAGTCAATTTTCTAACAGGCAGCATTCCTTATTCCCTGTTCCAAATTTCTATGCTAGAAAACATTAATCAACAATGTAGGACCTGCTCAACATCAGCTGCACCCTCCTTGGAATTCCATCTTTTTTGATTCCTGAGTAAGAGAAACCATCAGAGGAGTTTTTGTTTTATTCTAGAGTACAAAGGAGAGACTTTCTGAGGACTGTTAGACAAGATTTCTGCTGAAGGCACAGTGACCAAGGCTGTGCAGAAAGTCCTGGAAGCGGGAAAACGTGCAGTTAAATTGCTGCCACTTCCCTAAAGGGTAGGAGATTTGTAATCCATCCTGGACCACGGGGATGGACTTTTACCTTCCAAAGGGACACTTAAAGATAGTAAAACTAACCATGCTAGTGCATCTAGAAGACAGGCAGATGTCTGCAGAAATCAGTGGGATGAAAATAGAGAGGCTCTACAATGGGCAAGCAATCTGCTTTGCTAGATTACTGCCCAGACAGTGGCTGGGATTTAATGCGGGCGACAGGGGTCTCGCCCACCGGTTGGAGAACCAGTGGAAACATCGCTTTGTTTCCATTGGGGACGCCATGTCAGCCTCTTAACTAGCCAGGGTCGGGCTTTCCCCAGGATTTAGGATTCCGGGAGCAGAAACCCACTTCCGGAGAGCTGCCGGCCAATCAGAGGCATCGCCACTAGAAGCAGTGGCTGCTGCTAGTAATGCTCTAAGGACGTCACCAGGGATCGTTGCTGGATCCCTGGACGCAGTTAAGTGAGGTGGGATGGGGGTCACAGAAAGGGGTTTGCCAGAAAGGAGGGAGTCAGAGGCAACAACAGGGGGGTTGGTTTTCAGTGGTCCCCTTTGCCCAATGCTAGGTCCCTTGATTGGATACTGATTGCCTATAAATGAGGCATCCCCCTCTAAGGACGCAGACAAACCCAACTGGGTTTGCTGGGCAGCCTTTAGGAGGCAGGGGAGAGCCATGTGGCTCCCATCTAATTCTTAAGTCATCACTAAAATCCGGTGCGCGCAGGGATGATTGATGTCAAGTGACTCGTTAATGAACATAATTGACATCCCGCCGGGAGCTGGTGAGCTGCATGCAATAGCCCCTTCCCTCAACCGACTTAATCATGGGAGGTTTTCCCACTAACGCACAGCCTCCCGTGCAATTTTGTAGGTCCAGCTGCCATGTTTCCCACTGTAACAGGCTGGATTAAATTCCGCTTGTGATGGTGAAGATAATCTCTGATGTATTTTTTTGATATAGCTGGACCAGAGTTCAAATTTAATCTCCAAGTTTGAAGTTTATGTAGAAGTGTTGAGAAAGTTTTGACACTTGTTCATTTGTTGATAAAACCCAATTGATTATTGTATCATAGTAACTGTTGTGACTTATTTCTTTAGGTTTACCTCAAAGAAGGTGCTTTATCACTTAACTGTCGAAAAACCAATAATCTACGATGGAAGTGACGCTTCTGAACCATGAAACGTGTTCGCATGTATTTTTTAAATTAGCAAGGAGTATTTGGGGAATAACTTACCAAGGTTTGAAAACTATGCAAACATGCTTTATATAAAATATACGTAGTAACTTTTCTTATATACAGCCACAACACATAAATAATGTAATTGGGGACTGTCAGGGGGAAGCAGTATTTCTGTAGCGGGCGAGAATAGAACCTCCTGTCTTACAATAGGAGTGACGGTTGCACTATTTTTTGTTTATATAATCAGGCACTAGTTTGGTATTTTCCCTTCTAAGCAAACCCACTTTTGCTGTACTCCTATCACCACTTTTACCACACTTTCCAGCTGCAGCTCATTGCAAAGTTATAAACTGTCATGCAGACAAAGCGGCAGCTGTGGTATTATGCATAGGAAAGAAGTAAGTGTGGTTTAATATCCTCTTGTTCCCAGTGATGTTGGAGAACAAGTGGCATGAATGTAGCCTATTGCGATAAATGTGTTGGGATGATCTACCTAGTATGTACGGTTAAGAACGTGGGACATTATAATCTTATAAGCTTAACAAGCAAAAACTTATTTATATCAAATGCCACATATATTTTGACTAGAGATAGATATATTTTGAAAAGTTTGTATGCCAGGAGCTGAGGGTGGTGTTCATGTCGATTTTAATGTAACAGCTTTGTAGTAATGCCCATTTTAATAGTGCAGTATCTGAAAATAACTTGGCAAAGTAATTAAAGTATTTTTCAAGTTGCAATGCGCATTGCACTCTTGTTTAAAAATTTTGTTATTTAGACAGAACCAATGAATAAAGAAGATCACTGCACACCTCTCAGCTGAAACCAGTCATTTCAAACTTGAATTTTTAGGTTGGATTTTATAGAGGCTTAACTTTATTTACTCATTCAACCAAAACAATTCTGTTTAAGGTCAGAAACACAGAAATAGAATTTTCTACTCTCAGATCATTAATTACATCTCCAAAAGTGAAATTTGTTACAACAAAATATGAGATCCCATTGTGCATGCCATATTTAAACTAATCAGAAATGGGATGATCTGCATTGGTCCAAATTTCAGTATGTTTACCCTATCTCTCTTGTCTTTTTCCACCATCCCTCTCAGCCTATGCCAAGAGGATTGATTGGGTCTAGTAGCATAATGCTTATGCGACTAGACTATTAATCCTGAGGGCTAATAATCTAGAGTATCAAAGTACTACAAAGAATAAACTCCCTACCTTGGGAAACTTAGGGTGCACCTTCACTGCACAAACTGCAGGGTGTATGAAGGCAGCCTACCACTCCCTTCTTAGGTCAGCTAGGCACAGGCAATAAATGTCAACCTTGTCAGTGATGCCCACGTCCTGAGAATGAATAAGGTAAAATCACACAAATGAAAATTAATCATACTTTCCTCATATTTGTCCCTTGCCCACTCATACTTGTTCCTTGCCCACTCTTTCGTTCCACTGCCAGTAACTAAGCCATCTGTTCTTACTCTCACAGCAGAGAAGCTGCAGAACTATCATATCGTCAGTGCCACTAAAAGCTTTTTTTAAATTAAGCCCAAGTGAAGAGTTAAAGCTTGTGTAGCAAATTAGCATAGTTGGGCAAATTGAGAAGTAGTGCTGCATGATGATTGAGATTTAGAAGCCTGCAGATTATATGAAGAAGCGATGACTGAGGTGAAGACCTGGAAATAAATGACTTAAATTTGCTTTGCTCCCTTCACTGGCATTTAAGACCCCAAATTTGATCCAGCCACAATAGTATTCCTTTTGCTGTGAGTGTGAGACTATTGTGAATGGCAGCACTGGCTATGGAGAATAGGTAGAGGATAAAGTGGGTAGAAGAGAGTTTGAGTTACACCTTAGGCAGCGGGAGGGGGGAAATGGATGAAAATTCATACAGAGATCAGCAAAGTATAAAGAGGCTGGGAAAAGCCCTGAGGTTAGGATCTGCTTGCTGGGAGATGTCAGTCAGGCAGGTATTTGAAATGTTGCAATAATCCACTCCATCCATCCAGTCAGGAGTACATCATTCATCTCCTCGAGTCTGTCCAACTAGAAAACTTGCATTTATATACCACTTTTCACAATCTCCCTAAGCACTGCATAGCCAAGAAATACTTAGGAACTGCAGTCACTATTGTCATGTAGGCAAAGGTGGCAGCATATTTTTTACACAAGATTACACAAAACAGCAGTGAGATGAATTACCAACTGATCTGCTTTGATGGTGTTGGTTGAGAAATAGATAATAGCAGTAACAACTGTGGTGTCCTGCTGTTCTCAAATAATTACATAACAAGCTTCACATCCACTTAATAAGGGAAACAGGGCCTCAGTTTAATGCCTCATAAAGAAAGACAGCATCTCCAACAAAACAATGTAACACTCCTTCACTTCAGCAGTGAAGGATCTGCTTATATGCTCAAGCTTCAAGCATGGGGTTTGAACACACAACTTTGTGAATCAGAGGCAAAAGTACTACCATTGAGCCAGGCCGACACGACATGGCTCCTACCCACCATCCTCCCCCACCACTCCCGAACAATCCATTGTAGCCCATCATGGATGCTACCGCACCAGCGTAGTCCATAAGGATCCTATTCATCCCAGTCTGTACTATCATGAAGCTAACCTCTCCCTGTCTTCTCCATTGTGGACATCAATCCGAACAGTCTACTATGTCATAGATACCTACCGTATCATGGAACTTACCCTGTCATTGGTGATATGCAACAAAGGGCTGAATTTTACGAACCCCCACCAGTGTATTTGAAAGCAGGGGAGCTGGTAAAATAAAGCCGGTTGCCAGCCCACTGTCTTCTCGCCTACCCCCCGGCCTGTCCCCCAAATTATGGGTGGTGGGTAAGGCTTCAGGCAGCTTGCCCGCCCGCAGGCCTGTTGAGCCCTTAAATGGCCAATTAACTGCCACTGAAGGGCTTCATTCTGCCTCTGTTGTAATTTTGCAGCCTGCGGGGAAGGCGGGTACAAGGTGAGCAGCCCAGCAGCTTTCACTGCGCGAGCTGCTTTCGGGCAGGAAGTGGGCTTACCTCCTTTGGTGGGGGGCTCCCCGTGCCCATCGAGGGCACTGCCTTCATAGCCTCCCCCACCCCTTCTCTTGTGGCCACTCTAAACTTGGAAACCCCTCCCCCACCAACCCACCTCCCCCACGGGGATCTCCCAGCTGGGCCCGCCCAAAATGCCTAGCCTTACCTCAAGTTCGGGAGACATTTTCCTTCTGCTTTAGATTGCGTGAAGTCCCAGCAGTGGCCGTACTCTGTTCTGACACTGCTGGCAGCTCTCTAGGGCGGGACCTCCTCCCTGATGGGTCAGAAGTCCAACTCTGACCTTACAAAGAGTGCCCCAACATAATATCGCTGTGGGGCGGCTTGATTTCTGGCGGTCGTGGTGCCGACTGACTTTTAGGTTGGGGGCGCGGGTAATCTGTCCCCCTGTAAAATCCATCCCTTAGCCTGGCTTTTAGTTAACTTTGACATACCCACTCCATTGGATCCCACCTATTTAGTCTACTTGACCTGGAAGCAGTACCAAGGGGAAGAAAGTTAAGATACAGACGCTATCTGGCCAGACACTAAGGAGAGCTAAAGGCAGAGGAGCTAGAGGGTGATGGCCCAGATGCAGACACAAAGAGAAAGTAGACAGAAAGAGGAACACTGAGAATTAGGAGAAGTGATTTCACTATCTCACCCACTCTATCCTAGGATGGCTACTATTCATTCCATTTATAGTACCATGGATATTATCCCATCCAGTTTACCTAATAATGGACTCTTCCTCACTTAGTCTTCACTTATGAATCCAACCTAGTTTACTCTACCTTGTCAATGACCCTAATCCACTCAGTCGACCCTAACATGGAGTCTACACCGCCTGATGCAGTTACAATGAATTTTACCACACTTGGTACTATATGATGCATTCTAACCTGTTCAGTCCACTCTATCATGGACTTTACCCTATTATCAACCTAACCTACAATATCTTGGATCTTATCCCACACCCTACCCTATAGATTCTACTCCATTCAGTCTACTCTATCAAGAAACTTATCCAAGTTAATCTAAGCCATCATGGATCTTATCCTACTCTGCCACATCCCTATCCCACGTTATGTTGGACCCTATCCCATGCACTTAAATCTATCATAGACGTTACGCCATTCAATCTACCTACTCCTATTTGTCTATCCAATGTGGATTCCACATCTTAATGTTTCCTATATTACAGCTGTGACTGCGCAAAAAAGTACTTTATTGGCTATAAAGCACTTTGGAACATCCCGAGGTTGTGAAAAGCCCAAATTCTTTCTTTACTCCACCCAGCCTATCTTGCCCCATCCATTTTATCCAGTGATCGATCTTGGGCTGGATTTTGTGGGGCCAACAGGGGGCGCCCCAACTGAATCAAGTGCCCTTCAAGCACTTAAGTGGCCACCGTTGGACCTCCCCTGCAATTGAGGTCCTCAGTGGCAGAAGCCCCACCCGTTGATAGCTGTTGGCCAATCAGAGGCCAGCTGCTACTCGTCGCTGCCAGTGCCAGTGGGAATGTTGGCTGCTGGCAGTACTGCACCAGCCAGAGGTACGGAACAGACCAAAGGTGAGCGAGGGCAGCTCGGGGGTCACCGAGGCGAGGGCAGGGACTCAGCTATCAGCACCCCACCCCTTCCCAATGCTGGGTCCCCCAATCAGGTACAGAGTGCCTGATCACGAGGGACCCCACTCCCACCCTCCGACAGGGGCAGGCTTCCGATGGTGCAGGAAAGCCATCCAGCACCCATTAAACCCTTGAAACACAACTGAATCGAGGGATAATGGGTGTCAATTGGCTCATTGATGAGCCTAATCGACATCCCACTGGTAGCAGCTGGAAATCCCACAACAGTCTCTTCCAAGCTCCTACTTATTGGGGAGAGGTTTTCCCGCCTTTGGGAGACTGACGTGGGGCCTCTGCCACGATTGAGTGAGGCTGGTCACCATGGTTCTCACAATGTGCAGCATTAAATCCGGTCCCTTGTCTCTCAAATATATCATAATTAATCAACAAACATTTAACCGAGCAAAAAAAAACCTAGAGGGTGCCAAATAATACCACTTCAGCAGCAATGCAGATTCCAAACACCAAAAAGGCTCTTCAGTCTTCCAATGTAGCAAAAACATAGAATCTTTTTAATTCCTTTGAATGCACTATCTGTATTAATTCGAAAACTTTAATAATTGCATTTTTGTGATGTCAATCAATGCCAAAGAGTTCAAATTCAGTTTGCAAATTATTTTTAAGAACAGGAACAGTTATTTCTTTAATATGGCTTTTGGAATTTCTTGCTTGGCAATGAATAATGTAACAGCAGGCACTTGTTTCAATGTACAAAGTTCAGATTCAGAGTTCTTGCTCAGATTCTAAATAAAGAATCTATTTTAAAAGTACAGTTTCTGTGCCATCTATTTGTTAAACGTCATTGTACTTTGTAAAAGTAAAGTGTCCAACATACACTGTTCAAAATAAAAATAGAAAGTGCTGGAAACACTCAGCAATTCCGTGGAGAGCGAAACATTTTGTGTTGAATATTATTCTTCTTCAGAATGGAAGCGAGGTAGAAATATGATGGGTTTTATGCTATTAAAGGGGGAGGGGAAGAACAAAATAGAAGATCTGGGATAAGGTAGAAATCGTGAGAGATTAAATAGCAAAGAGGTCATGGAACAAAAGGCGAAGGGAGTGGTAACGGTTGTAGCAAGGAAACAAAGCATTGGTCCAGAGTGCATGTTAAGGGCAGAATAGTAAACAACTCTGCCTCAAAGCAAAAACATAAAAACAAGATACAGAGTGGCACTTGACAGGGGTGAGGGTAAACTCTTGTTTCTCTCTCCACAGATGCTGCCAGATGTGCTGAGTATTTCTGGCACTTTCTGTTTTCATTTCAGATTTCCACCATCCGCAGTATTTTATTTTTATGTACTGTATGAAGACTGTGAAACTTTTATCTTTCAGTATTGTCACTGGTATCAGCTCTGAGTTCGGCGGCAGTCAATAAGGTAGAGGCAACCATTGATCCAGGTGCTCAACCAAGCAGTACAGACCAATGATGTAGATGCCTTGTCACTCACTGTGAGACTTTTCTCAGCCACCAAGGAATAAGAAGAAGGCAGAAGTGAACATAACTGACCAGAATTTTCTGACAAGCTAACGGCGAGGTTAATGCTGCAAGTCGTTATTAGTGTCCAAATTGTCCAACCATGACTTGCAAATTGTCACTGATTGCCAGACGATTTACATTGCTCCACTGTCAGACCCATGAAAGCTCGCCACCCACCTCTCCATGAGTTTAAAGAAATAGCTCATTTGTAGCCAATTAAAATCGCCGCAGAAGCACTTAGCAGCGTAAGGGCCTTTTTTAATAATATAATTTATGTTCCAGCAGCATCACTCAATCTTTCTGGTCCAATAGGAACTATTCAAACTGTGGAATATCACTCCTGCAAGTAGCAAATTGCTCTTAACAATTTACATTTTTTTTCTGACTTTTCCTTCCTCTTTGTTTTCTCTCTGTCTGAATACAATCTCTCTTTTCCTCTCTTGGGGGAAAGGGTGGAGGGGGGTGGAGTTTTTACTTGCTGGCGCATTGGGAGAGAATTGGAGTTGGGGATCCAGTAGCCTGTAGCAAACCCAGAAGTCGAAGTCAGGGTATTAACTCCACAGTTAACTTGACAGGTACCCCACCCGGAAGTCAGCCTGGTTGATAGACTTGGCTTCCAGTCAGGCAGGGCGCACTCCAGAGAAGGCTGCAGGACCAGGGAGGTCTGATCCCTGAGGAGGAGGGGTTTGATCCACAAGCCTGGGGCTGGGGTACCCAAACCAAGGGAAAAGTGGGAGAATTGATGGTGAGGGAGCTTGCAGGGTTGAAATGAAACTGTCCTGCTCCTCGTGGCCTGAAAGGAGTGTGACCCTTTTCAACTATTGGATTTCCCAAAGCATGGGAGGGTCTCTTGTCCATCTCAGAAAAACCCAGATGCTGGCAGATTGGAGCCGGCTTCCCAACATGCCTATTTACTCTCACCCCCCTTCCCACTTGCTCACCCATGTTAAAAATTGTCCCTTCTATCTCTCTGCAGCTGATTTGACTCTATGGCCAATCGGGCGCAAAATAGTGCGCGATGCGGTCGGGTGAGCATCCCGACGTCATCACGCACTCGCGCAATATTTCGGTCAGTGGACGCGCGCCTGCCAACAATTAAGAGGCCTATTAAGGCCATTAATCAATTCATTTAAACCTATTTTTCGCTGCCCTTCCATCCTTACAGTTGGCGAGTGGGCAAATCAGCCAGGTGGCCTTTGGATCTTTTAGGAAACCTCATACAATATTAACGAAACAAATAATTTTTTGACATAAATTTTACAACATTTATGTTCATATCAGTGACTCCTATGTGGGGACATGTTTTGCACGTTTTTAGAATCTTTATTTTTGGTTTTAATGTTGTTCAGCTCCCTGCCTTCAGGAAGCCTTCAGCGCGTGCTACCCCCCGCATGCACAGACTTTTGCGCTCGCACTCCTCCCGCCTCAACTTCGGCGCCTTTCACGCTGGCTGGCCATTAATTGGCCATGAAATTATGGTCGGGAGTCAATCGCGGGCGGCGGACCATTTCCTGGTCGCTCCCAGGCCCGCCCAACGACCCAAAAATCCTGCCCTATAAGTCATCTTCTTTCCTTCTTCATCGTTCCTCTTTCTTTCTCATCCCTTTAAATCTCATTGGTTAAAGAGATCGACTGTTAGTCCATTCACTCACCAAGATCCCTCGATGTCCCATTCACTTTGTTATCAACTCACGTTTCCAATAATTTGCAGCGCAAAAATTTTACGGGCCAGAGTGTGAGCCAACTGAATGGGACACGCCATGAGATGCCCCACACCAGCAAATTCAATCCACTGAATTTGGAACAACTGTATGTACCCAAGATTGCAGTGGCCAACTGCTTGTTGCTGCCATTACTGAGGAATCCACTCTCCATGGTCCTGTGAACAACCGCGACTATTACAGATGCACGAAGCAGCAAACCGCAGAGAATATGCATTTAATAAAGGGCTTTCAATGAAGCTGTGGGTTCTGGGTTACGCACACTTCCATAGAATTCTCTTGATTTTTCTCAGCTTCATAAAAGAAAACACCTATAAAACACTCTAGCAAAGCACCTATTTACCAGATCATTAAGCATCATGGAAAGAAAAGCAAACAGAAAGAGAATACTAAAGAGACAGAAGAAGAATACAGACAAGCGAAGCCAGGAAAGCAAAAAGGAAAGATATAGGGAGAGAAGAACAACACTGAAAAAGGGACAAATATACTGAAAGGGGAAGAAATAGAATTCTGAAAAAGACAAACCACAGATTGTAGAAGAAGGGAGAATATTGAAAAGGATTTTTTAAAATATTGAAAAAGAGAGAATTTAGCAAGTGAAACAAAGAATTCTGAAATGGGGTATGGAGGAGAGAAGGGAGTTAATAATACACTATCCTATGCACTTTTAGCAATTTTATGTTTTTTGGCAGAAAGTAATATTTCAGGTATTAAAATCACAGCTGAAAAATCTCATGCCTTGGATTTGATAACTCTGCTCACAAGCGCCCCAACATTTTCTCCACAAGTATAAAAGCTGCCTGTACCCACTGCCTCCTTTTCTAGTCAGAAATTAGCATATCACATACATATATGGAACTGCATTGGTGTCTGCAAAGACAAATCTCTTAGATGGGAACATTCATCAGGCCCCCTCCATTCTTGATCTGCCCAAGAACTAAATTGGGTGACCCTCGTGCTGAACTTCTCAATCCTGTTCATATGCATTTCCCTGTGGGTTATCTAACCCGCTCCTTACCATTCTCACTGTTACGTTTCTGTCTTTCCCGTCTGTTGTCAACCCAACACAGTGGGAATGTTGGGAACAGTGAGGGTGACTTTCATTTTCAGCGTCTTCAACAGAGCGCCTTCACTTGGCTACCATTTAGCAGTACAAGGTTCTTTAGGGTAGTGAAGGCTGCAATTACTGCTTCGCTCCCTAACAGACAGCCTTTATTGCACTCGTACACCATTCTGCTGTTTTGCCTTGAGTTCTGCTAGCAACACCATCACAAATGATTCTGAAACCCTTGGAGGACTTGTTGTTACTGCCATTCTGGAGGCTGCCACTCCCTCAACGGTCGAGGAGAGTCAGAAGCTGCAAATGCACTATTTCCCTTTCACTGCAGCCTCTTTAAAGCTACGAATGAGCAAAACAACTTGCATTTGTATAGAATATTTAATATAGAAAAACATCCCTAGCTGCTCAAGAGAGCTATTTTTTAATCCTCAAAAGGCAGTAACTACTAAAGGGCAATTTTCTGGCTTCCAAACTGCCCCGCATGACTAATGCAAGTTAATGGAGGAAATAGCTGCATATTCACGTGGTTTCATGTTGGTTAGGGGCAGAATTTTTAGCTCAGCGGTTGGGCGTACGCCCAACCCGACCGAGCGTGAAATGACACGCATTGACGTCAGCCGACCGTGTCAGCGTCAACGCGCAGCCGCGCGATAGTTCGGTCGGCGGGCGCACACCAGAGCTGGCAGCACACCCACCAACAATTAAAAGGCCTTTTAAGACCATTAAGTTATCAATTGTCCTTAATATTTCAATGCCCCTTCAACCTAACGGTCGACGGGCAGGCAAAAAAGCCAAGCGGCCTTTGCATTTTTTTTGGAAACCTCATCCACGGGCAGGATGAGGTTTCCAAAAGCAAATACAAATGAAATGAAACTTTAATTTTTAATTAAAAACATATCCCTGCTCATGTGACAGAGTCACATGAGGGGACACGTTTTATTGCATTTTTCTGTTGTTGGGCAAAATCCTTCGCTAAGGGTTAGGAAATGCCCCCAACACAAATCCAGCAATGGGAGCAGAATTCAGGTCAGCGTGTCTTGGGATTTTTGAAAAGCCAACTACCTCTGAGTCCTGATTTGCATAATTTTTTGTTAGCCGCCATTTTCTGATGTATCCTCAAAACTGCATCTTGCACAACGTGTGCTAATTTCTGGTGCTTGCAGAATTGAATGCCAACTCCAATTATCAGCCAATGAATAACAACCATTTCTAAATTCAGAAGGGTACAGAAGGATTGAAGAAGTCTGACTAATAGTTTTGCCAATCTGAGATTCATTTCAGTTTCAACCTACTTAACATGAAGCAATAGTGAAAGTTTTGTTATTGGTAGGACTGAAGATTCGCACGAACTGTGCTGCGGATTCATATCATACCCTCATCACAAAGGCAATGTGCAACAATAAAGTGATTTGAAGTGCTAATTTCCCCTTGTGAGATTGACAGGTATTGGAAGTATAGTGAGGGACTGTGTTAGATCTGCATATAACCCACATTGAAAAAACATTGATTTCAGGCTCGTTTACTTGGTGCGTTTACTAAGAATGGTAGCTAATGATTAGCAACACAACATTTATACCAAAACTAATTATCAGCAATGTTAAAGAAGCAGTTAACGTCTGTAATGAGACTAACATTTCAAAGCTGCGGAACAGTAGTTAAAATGGCAATAAACAATAAAGTTATTCCTGCTGCAACGCTGAAGCATTTCTGCCCACTGCCATTTTAACCCACCACCAGAGCCCCCACGTGCGCCCCCCATTACCACCAAGCTCTTATTAGTTGCAGGAAACGTACCCTCCACAGGCAGACAGAGGTGTTATTATATTGTAAAAGTTCCACCCCAGTGAGCTCGTTCGAATCCAGATAGAATTTTAACTCAGAATCGAGGGAGTCTTGCCCTATGCTCCAAAATGACATTAAAAGTTGGTGCATTTGGCGTGTCAGACCCAATGAAGATGTTTATAAACAGGTACTTAGCTGTATACCCTTAATTGGACAGCGAACTCGGAGGTGGTCTCATGTAAAGTTGCTTCGGCTAGCACACTAAGTCCGTGTGCAAGCTCGGGACCCCATTGCCCACAGGAAAATTCAGCCTGTTATCTCTGTTTCTCCCTCCACAGATGCTGCCAGACCTGCTGAATGTGCCCAGCATTTTCGGTGTTTATTTTATAACATAGCTGGCAGGAGTTTCTGCTGGGGTTTTTTTGGGTGCAATTTGCCCAAAATCAGCCAAACAAGCGCAAAAGGTTGAGGGATTTCAAGCAGAAATCTTTCTCACTTGTATAAAAAACATCGCACTAGAAGCCAGCCCGCCCACGAACCAGCTCTGATCGAATTAATCACCATTATGAGTTTCTGTGGCAGCATCTGTGGAGGGAGAAACAGAGTTAACAGGCTGGATTTTCCTGTGGGCATTGGGGTCCCGAGCTTGCACACGGACTTAATGTGCCAGCCGAAACGACTTTGGTACCAATTTCAGGTTGACGAGGACGGAGGCTGTTAAAATTAAGCTACTTATGGGCACAAAGACACTAATAGGCACCTTTAAGAAGTTTTCAAATATTTTTTGAATTTGCTAAGAAACTACTGTATACCAAGGTAGCTAGTAAATGGTTCTGTATAGTTGTTCATAAAGTATTTTCAGTTATTTAAAATTGGGCCACTCACATATGGTGGACTAGACACCCTGGTTACAAATGTTTTATTTGTGTGATAAAACCATTTCCAACTGTATTAATTAAACTGCACCAGGTTACCACTCTTAAATACACCTAGGAATGTTTTTAATAGCAATTTTATTTTAAATTGCACATTAAAACATTGCCCAATTGAGCTGGTTCATGGAAGATTTTAAAGGGCAAGATTTTATATCACTCAAAACCCATCCACTTGCAAGGGCCGCCCATGTTCAGCGATATGTAAATAGGTTTGAACAGGAACTTGAGCAGAAAAACACTAGGGCCAGGATATTGAGGTCGGCGAGCGGGGGCAGGGCCCACTCGCCGACGCATAAAATGGCACGGGATGACGTCAGGCAGAACTCCCGACATCACCCTGCATCAGTTCAATTTTCAGGTCAGCGGGGGCACAGCCGAATCAGCTGTGCACCCGCCAACCTGTCAACAGCCTATTGAGGCCATTTAAAAACAAATTGAAGTAATTAATGGACCTGCCCATCCAACCTTAAGGTTGGCGGGCAGGCCGGGAGCCCTGACGGGCCTCAGAAAAACCATGAAACCTCATCCACAGGCGGGATGAGATTTCATGAGGGTTTTTAAAAATGTAATAAAAGTTTGAATAAAAGTGATGGACATGTCGCAACTCAAATGACAGTGTCACATGAGGGGACATGTCAGGGGAATTTTATTTTTGTCCATTGACCATTTTTAAATTTGGCGCTGATCTCCCTGAGGCAGCACTTAGCCTCAGGGAGATGAGTGCATGCGAAAGAGCACACTCCCGGCTTAGGGAATTCCCCCCCCCCCGCACCAGCCCGGACAGGGAGCGCATAGCGCTTCCTGGCGCATGTCACGTTGGGCGGGGTGCCAGTCAGAGATGCACCCGCTCCTGTAACTCCCCCCCGCCGACGGGGGGATTCTTCCCTAGTGCAAATTTGTGCACTGTGGCACAGCAGATGGTAAATGCTGAGCTGTTCAAATCCCAGAGGGAGACTTGAAACAATTGCCACAACTATTTTACAATTTGTATTCATTTTGAGATGCATGTCTCAAATTCAGTAGTAATAAGACCACTGAGTCTTATAGGTTTCTTACAAAAGTAAATTAAACCTTTACTAATAAAAATTTTTTTAATGATTTACATAGGTTTACAAATTACAACTCTGATAACTCCTAGCTCCCCTAGTTAACCTAACTCCCAGTTACAGCCCTGTTATGGCAACAGTAAAAACACATATATTCTAAAAAAACCCGGGCAAAGTAACACGATACCCTGAACAGTTGAATTCAAAGTGAGTTTTCTTAACTTCATTACTTGCAGACAGCAGCTTGGGCACAGAAGCTGGAGGCTTTTCACACTTGTTAGATCTTACAATGCCTTCTCTCCATTATACATATTTTCCCCTTTGAATGCAGATTCCCAATGGCCTGAATTTTTCCTGCGTCAGGTGAGCTGGGCGGGAGCAGCCTGCGATCGGCTCCGCACCGCCATTTTACAGGGGCGAGCCAATTAAGGCCCACCCAGCATAATACGTGAGCGGTAGTGCTGAGCACTACCTGGGCAGGCAGGGGGAGGAGGGAGATTCGGGCCCATCGGGTCCGATCGTGCGCGCGAAAGAGCGCTTCAGCCTCCCTGAGGTACAGAGCTGCCTCAGGGAGATTGAAGCGCTTTTGAAAAAATTTATGAATGTAATAAAAATTTAATGAAACATGTCCCCTCGTGTGACTGTGTCACATGAAATGGGACATGTTTTTATTTTTCAGAAAATCTTTTTATTTAATTCGTAAAACCATCCCACTCGTCGATGAGGTTTCCTAAAAAACGTAAAGGCCGCTTGGCCTTTTCACCTGCCCGCCAACCGTAAGATTGGATGGGCAGTGTAAACATTACATTAATTACTTCGTTAATGGCCTTAATAGGCCTATCAATTATTGGTGGACACACAGGCCCGCCCCTGCACGCCAACCGAAAAATCCTGGACATTGTTTCGCCATGTCTTTGGACTTTACCTCTAATAATAAGAATCTATCATAGTACCAATTTTACCACCAATCTTTGGGAAAAATAAACACACTGGGCAGAATTTTCTGCATGACGTTTCATCGTAATATTTTGTTGGGCGGGTGCACGATGAAGTGCGACGCACGCCCGCCAATAATAAACAGGCTAGTTAAGGCCCTTAACGCCAATTGACGCCAATTTTCAGGCACCCGTGCGACCTTCAGCTTGGCGCATGGGCGCAACGGACAGGCAGGTAAGCGACTTTTTAATAAAACTCACCCACAGGCGGGATAAGAGGGCTCAGTGGGGTTGTCAACCTGCTCTGTGAGTATTTATTGGAGAAAGTTTTTTAAACTTGCCTGTGTGATCTGCAGCAGTTCAGAACGAATTCCAGCAGCTTTCTCTGTACTTTGAACCTTCAGCTCAGCACTCTGCAGTCAGCAATCTTTATCGGGCCTGCAGCTTTCCGGAGGCCTCCCTTTAGCCTGCATATGGGTTGTGACATGTCCACTGGAGGCAGCTCCTTTGAGGAGGAAGGGAGGGCTAGAATAAGGAGGAGGCCAGGAGTGCACAATCAGCCTCCAGGGGAGCCACCTTTGGGTGTCCAGGCGCAGGCACAAGGGGCGCTGGGCCAAGAGGTAGCCCAAGGTGGAAGGGGCCGCAGAAGATGCCACTATCCTGCTGCCAGGATATACAGGCAGCGAAGCAGCTACCTCAATATGACTCAGCTGCTGTGCCGAAGGAGGCTCCGACTGTCAAGGGAGACAGTCAACTACATCTGTCAGATGATTGGCCCTGAGATCTCTCTTAACTGTGTGGGCGGACACCCCATGCCAGTGGCTCTGAAGGTCACAGTTGCCCTCAACTTCTTTGCCTTTGGCTCCTTCCAGGCGTGGATGATCTTTGCAGTGTCTCCCGATCAGCTGTCCACACTTGTGTCAAGCAGGTCACAGACGCTCTGTTCAGGCGTGCATTGACCTTCATCCACTTCTGGTGGGACCAGGCAAGCTAGGCACAGCGAGCCAGAGGCTTCACCACCATTGCTGGCTTCCCCCGCATCCAGGGTGCTATAGACTGCACACATTTGGCCATCAAGGCACCAACAGGTGAGCCCGGTGCCTTCGTCAACTGGAAGGGCTTCCACTCCATGAACATGCAGATAGTGTATCACAGGATGCTGATTCTACAAGTCTGTGCAAGGTACCCAGGCAGCTCCCACGACGCCTACATCCTCAGACACTCCCAGGTGCCGGGGCTCTTCAGTGCTCCGGCTCGGCTGGATGGTTGGCTGCTGGGTGACAAGGGCTATCCCCTCAGAAGGTGGCTCATGACGCCTCTCCGCCATCCAAGAACAGAAGCTGAGCAGCGGTACAATAGGAGCCACATCTCCACAAGGGCTGTGGTGGAGAGAACCATTGGTTTTCTCAAGATGCGCTTCCGATGCCTGGACCGCTCAGGGGGCGCACTCCAGTACCCCCAGATTGTGTCTCGGTGATAGTGGTTGCTTGCTGCCCTCTCCACAATCTTGCACTGGAAAGGGGGGAACATAGTGGACGATGAAGACGTTGACGCAGTGGATGCGGCTGCACACAATGAGTCCAGCACTAATTCTTAGGATGAGGAAGCACAGAGGAATGATGAGGGGCTAAATGCTGACCCAGCACTACACCAAGGAGGCAGGGACACCCGGCAGACTTTAATCCAATGGGCCTTCAGCCAGCTCCACACAAATGGATCAGGAGGACCAGCCCTGCCTGGTGCTTCCATACTCAGCACCTAAGTGCTAAATTTGCCAGGTCATCAGCAGGAACTAAGGGCTTTGGACATAAACCTTAATGTCCACTCAAACACTCATGACATGTATGTAAAACATACAAATGCAGAACAAAGGAGCCACCCTCAGCCATGGTAACAAATCTGAATTTAATTTTCTCCATCTTTTGGTCAAACAAAATGAAAGCAAAATGGTTTTCAAACATCAAGAAATAATAATTTCCTAATCCAGGGCCAACACAAAAGCACCAGTAAGAAACCCGTGATGTGCCTAAGGTGCCTTATGTTTACGTTTACAGGTGCTACATCTCGGTGCCGCCCCATCGCTCGGAGTGGCTTCTGATACAGCCTACTGACTCTACTGTCCTGTTGGCCTCGATGGCCTTGGCGGTCGTCCTCTGGCCCGTGGAACCTGTGCTGGGCCTGCCTTGGAGGGATCTGCCAGGTCCACAGCTGGCATCTCCCCAGTCATCACAGCCTCACCCGATGAAGCGGTCACTGGGAGAGGGGCGGAGCAGCTGGTACCCTCATCTGGAGCACCATGAGAGAAGCCCGCAGATACGACAGGCAGCTGCTCCACCGACGTGAGGTCGCCCCAGACCTCCCTGCTCACCGTGGATGGATGGACAACGAGCTGGGAAGCTTGAAGCCCACACCATCTCCCACATTGGCAATGACCAGCTGTGGCCACTGGCACTGTGAGGGTTTGCAGGTCCGAGCGTATCCCCAGGAGAAGCTGCTTGTTCTCCTGGAAGCCTCTCTCCAGGAGAGTTGCCACTGTCTCCATGGGGGAAGCATGACGCTCTGACATGAGGCTCATGGCATCACTCATGCTCCGCATGGGACTTCACCACGGACACCAAGCAAAGCATAGTTTCATGTAACACTCCCAGATGCTCCCGCACACCTGGTCGCATTTCCTGCAGCTGCTGTGTCGCAGGCGACTCCAGAGGAACATCATCACGCCCCAACTCAGTATATGCCTGGTCCCCTGCAGTCCTCCGGCTACTGGCACTCTCTGTCTCTGCCAGCTCCTCCAGTGATTGTGAAGTGCCCTCTCCACTGTGCCCCGGGACACTAGCCGATGTCACGTTTCCCACCGATGTGCTAGTATCTGCTCTGGTGTCTGCCTCGCAGAAATGGTGTGACGCAGGTGACAGTTGAGGGCCCTCAGGTGTGAGAGGGGGCATCTGCAATCAATCCTGGTCGACAGGCTCTGACGATGCTGAAAATAACAACAAGGACAGTGGATCAGTTAGCGCCCATACAGTGACTTCATCCCTTTCCCCCAGACTCATTATGCGCTCAACCTTCCAGAACCTATGGGGACGAATATTGGTGAGGTGGCAAATAGTCAGGAGGAGGCCCAAACATTACAGGCAGATACAAGCTGCTGGTCAGATGGCCTAAGAAATGCCAAATGAAATGTTATGTGGCTAAGTGTGAGGTGATGCACTTGGGCAGGAGAAACAAGGTACGGGAATACACGAGGAATGGTAGGACCGTGGAAAGTAAGGAGGATCAGAGGGACCTTGCTGGGCATGTCGACAGGCCCGTTAAGGTAGCAGGACAGGTACATAAGGCGTTTAAGAAGGTAAATGCCATACTTGCCTTTATTAGCTGAGGAATAGAATGTAGGAACAGGGAGGTCATGTTGCAAGTGCAGAAAACGCTGCCGAGGCTACAGCTCTTGTTCTGCATGCAGTTGTGATCAGCGCTTCATGGGAGGGATGTGATTGGAATGGAGAGAGTGCAGAGGTTGCTGACCAGGATGCATGCTGGGCTGGGGAGTTGGAGTTATGAGGACACATAACATAGACTGGGGATATTTGCCCTTGAGCAGAGGAAGTTGAGGGGTGACATTATTGAGCTTTATAACATTATGAGGGGCGTAGATAGGGTCGATAGAAAGGAATGTTTCCCCATGGTGGAGAGATGAGGAACCTGGTGGCATTGATTTAAGGTAAGGGGCCTGAGGTTGACAGGCGAGGTAATGAGGAACTTTTGCACACAGTAATGTGGGACGCACTGGCTGAAAGGGTGGTGGACGCAGAAACCCTCCTAACATGTAATAAGTATTTGGATGTGCAGTTGCGATGCCATGGCATACAAGGCCATGGGGATAGTGGTCAGAAATGGGATAAGGCGACTTTGGAAGGTGCTGCACATGTGCATCTTCGAAGGGCCGAGGGACCTTTGTCTATGATCCACACATCTGACTCTATCAGTCTGTGAATGAGCCAACTCCAGCATGATGCCACCACCAAACACATCTTCCCTTCACCCCCCATGGCGGCATTCCGTAGGGATCGTTCCCTCCGGGACACCCTGGTCCACTCCTCCATCACCCCCTACTCCTCAACCCCCACCTATGGCACCTCCCCATGCCCACGCAGAAGATGCAACACCTGCCCCTTCACTTCCTCTCTCCTCACCGTCCAAGGGCCCAAACACTCCTTTCAAGTGAAGCAGCATTTCACTTGCATTTCCCCTAACTTAGTCTACTGCATTCGTTGCTCCCAATGCGGTCTCCTCTACATTGGAGAGACCAAACGCAAACTGGGCGACCGCTTTGCAGAACACCTGCGGTCTGTCTGCAAGAAAGACCCAAACCTCCCTGTCGCTTGCCATTTTAACACTCCACCCTGCTCTCTTGCCCACATGTCTGTCCTTGGCTTGCTGCATTGTTCCAGTGAAGCCCAACGCAAACTGGAGGAACAGCACCTCATCTTCCGACTAGGCACTTTACAGCCTTCCGGGCTGAATATTGAATTCAACAACTTTAGATCTTAAACTCCCCCTCCCCCCATCCCCACCCCGTTTCTTCCCCCTCCCTTTTTTTTTCAATAATTTATATAGATTTTTCTTTTCCCACCTATTTCCATTATTTTTAAATCTACAACTAATACCTTGTTAGTCTGTCCACCCCACCCCCACTAGAGCTGTACCTTGAGTATCCTGCCATCCATTCTTAATTAGCACTTTTCTTAGATAATATCACCACCTTCAACACCTCTTTGGTTATTTTGTCTGTGACATCTTTTGATTATCTGCTCCTATCACTGCTTGCTTGTCCCTACAACCACCCCACCCTCAACTTCTCTCTCCCCCTGCCCCCCACCTTAAACCAACTTATATTTCACCCCTCTCCTAACTATACTCAGTTCTGTTGAAGGGTCATGTTGGACTCGAAACGTCAACTCTTTTCTTCTCCACCGATGCTGCCAGACCTGCTGAGTTTTTCCAGGTAATTCTGTTTTTGTTTTGGATTTCCAGCATCCGCAGTAGCTTTTTGTTTTTATCTCTGTGAATGAGCAATGTTGCAACAATAATGATTCAAACAATCATCAGTGCTTTGGATGGTGGGAAGACAGAGCGGATGTCACTGTGGACCTCCATTCCACCCCAGCCTCACAGATACCTGTGGACCTGGGCGCATGGTGCCTTTCAAGCTCCAGGGGCTCCTGTTCGAAACAGCTCAAAATCAGCAACTGGGCCTGGCTGCCTCCAGTCCACAAACGCCCAGAGGCATTGTGAGCATTTTTCTCCTGAAAAACAGAGAAGACCGTTCATTGCGGCTAATCAAACATGGACTCTGCATCCGCATGCCGCACCCCAACCACAGTGGCCCATATCAGGCCTCCTGTCCCTCCTCTCCACACTGCTGTTGATCAGTCACAAAAATATAGTACGACTGCTCCCAACCACGCCCCCACCCCCAACATTCTGCGTCCATCACTTTAAGAAACACATGGTCTTAGCTCCCATGGCAAGGAGGCACAACTAGGTGCGACGTCGAGGGCAGCAGATGGGTCTTGGCCAGGAGACCTTGAGGCTCCCCTTCCACAATCTCATCACCTTGAGTAGGACATGCGTTAGAGTTCTGAGTGTGCGCCTAGCTGCATCTCCTGCAGGTTGCCCCCAGACTAGTCCTATGCGACTAAGAGCAACACATGGTGCGGGGGAGAATCCATCTCCTCATGAACCACTGAGACTGATGTAAGCATGGGCACTATCTGCTTGCCCACCCAGCGTTCTAGAAATGCCCAACATGATTCAATGCAGTCACGACAGTAAGACATGGGGGGTGTTGGGTGGGGGGGCATCTAAGGCTAAGGCTACCTGCTGGATTAAATGTCCAACACCAACATGGCACTCACCCTTCCAGAGCACAACAAATCGTTGAAGCACTTACGACACTGGATCCAGGTGCGCCGCATCACAGCGGGAGCTCACCACCTCCTCCCAGGCACACTTCGTCATGTGGAGGGGGGGGGCCTCCTCCTCCTCCCATCCTGGGGAACCAGCACCTCCCACCATGCTGCCACCTCCTCAAGGCGGGCAGCAAGGCAATGATCTGAAAAGCGAGGGGCACATTGGCCCCCCGCTGGCCTACCCTGCAGCCTGCCCTGCTCCTCTGCCCTTCCCTCCAGATTGCCCTGCTGAGCAGACCCCCTGCGGTTGGATCTCCAGGTAGCCATAGCGAACAACCTACAGGAGGCTGCCAGACCTTCTTTTAAACAGACTGCCAGGTTGCCATTGGACCCAGCAGTCTGTACACACCCACCGCAACCAGCACACTCGCTCTCCACAGGAGACGGAAATGCGCTGAGTGGGCGGCCTTAGTTGGCCCGGCCGAGCAAAATGGCAGTGCGGCCCCGATCGCAGGCACCGATTGGGGCCGCGTCCGCCCGCGTCCACACCTGCTCCGCCCGCCCGACAAACGGAAAATTTTGGCCACTGTTTCTTAACTTCCCCTGGCTAAGTGAAACATTTCACCCCCTCTTTTGAATTCAAGCTGGTCTGGTTTATTTAAAAATCCAAATGTTCCCTTTACGCCTGACATTCTAAAACTTCACCCACGTTTACCCACTTAACATTTCAAACCTAGCTTATCGTCTGATACATCAAAGCCTTCAGACCAGCTGCGTTTAATTCAATTAAGTCCCACACACTCATACACCCATATAGACACAGACCCCACTATTATTCTACAATACATTCCAATAACGTTATGAAAATTATTATATCTTCCTGACATGTGTGATTTATGCACTGATTGTTGATTGCACTTATAACAGAAACCATTGGCATTATCTTTGTCTGCCGTTAAGGGAAACAATGCTAGGGACGGAGTTTTATGCCAGCGGGATTTTACAGTCCCGCCAAAGTCAATGGGCTTCTGAATGGCTCGCTGGAATTTATGGCCTCGTCCCCACCACGACGGAGCCGCAAAATTCCATCATAGGAATTATAAACCTGCCATACCCTGTACGAAGTGTATAAAACACTTTTATACAGTGTTCTACATGTGTATAAAATACTGGTTCACCTCAACTGGAGTATTGTGTCCACTTCCAGGCTCCACACTTTGGGAAGGACGTGAAGTTATGAGAGAGGGTGCAATAAAGATTCACGAGAGTGGTCCCAGGGATGAGGAACTTCCGTTACAGATAGATTGGAGAAGCTGGAGCTACACCCCTTGGAGAATAGAAGATAAAGAGGACATTTGATGAAGGTGTTCAAAATCATGAGGGGGTCTCGACAGAGTAGATAGGGAGAAACTGTTCCAATTAGCAGAAGGACTGAGAACCAAAGGACACCAATTTAAGGTGATTGGCAGAAGAAGCAATGGTGACACTGAGGAAAAACATGTTTTACGCAGTGAGTAGTTTGGATCTGGAATGCACTGCCTGAGAGAGCGATGGAGGCAGATTCAGTTGGGACTTTCAAGAAAGAACTGGGAGTGGAACTAGCAGAGTTGCTCTTGCAGAAAACTGGCATGGACACTTCTGTACTGTAACTATCCTATGATCCTATGAATCACAAAGCTGATTAAGAGAAGTATTATTAAATTTTACTGCTGTACAATCATCCTATCACAATAAAGATTGTGAGTACAAAGAGAACAATGAAGCCAGATCAGGATATACAGTTCACAGCTTTATTGTCAAAATATGTACAAATACAAAAGAAACTAATTACTTGAAATTCTTACAAAACATTGAACGAAGTGTAATCAAAACCTAAACAAAATACATGTAAAATCAGTATGAAGATTGCTTTAGATGGTCAACACTACATAATGCTGATGACATACAAGCTTATATTGAGGAAATTTTTTATTACCTTCTGCCAAAGAATTATTTATAAGCAAATAGCTCCCTTATTGTGCCTGTATATATGCGTCTGACACATGGCCTGACTGGTGGGCATCAGGTTCTATGTTACATACAAAAATCTCAAATACAACATTTCCAAAAAAAAAGCTAGTACAAATAATCTCCTTTCAGCCAGTGCACAAACATTGCTACAAGTCACTGGCATGTTATTAAAACCTATTTTTAATGCACGAAACTTTTAAGTATTAAAATAGACCAGAATGTAAATTTTCTATTCAGGCGCTCTTAATGCCAAAACAAAATAACATTAAAGCTATCAATGAATTCCACTGCATGACTGTCGGCCACATTGACATCACCTCACTCATTACTCTGACTCTTTATCCATTGGCCAGAATTTTTCCCTCGTCGGGACGGACTCAGCGGGAGCGGGCGCGGGGGGCGGGGGGGCGGTTGGGCTTCCCAACCGCCGCCCGCGATCATCTCCGCTCCGCGATTTCACGCGGGGGTGGGGCCAATTAAGGCCCGCCCTGCGTGGATCGCGCGCCAGCGGCGGCGCTGAGGAGGGAAGAGCCGGGCCTGGCGCGCTGCTCGTGCATGCGCATGAAAGAGCACTTCAATCTTTCCCTGAGGCACGGAGCTGCCTCAGGGAGATTGAAGCGCGCTTTTTAAAAAAAAAAATCAATGAAGGCAGTAAAAAAAAAAAAATTTTAAACATGTCCCCATGAGCTGGGACATGTTTTTAACTCAAAAATAAAGTTTCCAGTTAATGGCGGAGAAGAAAAGAGTCGACGTTTCGAGTCCTCATGACCCTTCAACAGAACTCAGTTCTGTTGAAGGGTCATGAGGACTCGAAACATCGACTCTTTTCTTCTCCGCCGATGCTGCCAGACCTGCTGAGTTTTTCCAGGTAATTCTGTTTTTGTTTTGGATTTCCAGCATCCGCAGTAGTTTTTTGTTTTTAAGTTTCCAGTTAATGTTTATTTTGCTTTTTGGAAGCCTCATCCGGCTTTTGTGGATGAGGTTTCCTAAAACGTGTAAAGGCCGCTTGGCCTTTCCGCCTGCCCCGCCCACCGTAAGGTTGAACTGCCAGCGTAAACTTGATTTTAATTAGCTGGTTAGTGGCCTTTAATAGGCCTTCCAAATTATCTGCTGCGTTCCCCCCCACCGCCGAACGAAATATCGCGCAAGCGCACGATGACGTTGGGACGCCCGCCCAACGTCATCGCGCATCATATTACGCTCAGGCGTGCACCCGCATGCCGGATGTAAGATTCTGGCCATTGTTTTTTTGAAAGGATGTTCGCCATCTGATTCTCCCCTGTCACTAACTGAGAGAGCCACTGGGCATCCTGTTCCCCAGCTACCGTTGTTAATGGCATCCTTGACATGAATCCTTGAGGGGTGCAGCTTTATTTCCTTCATTCTGTGATATTACTTTGCCCACAGCATGCAATCCTACTGGGGGTTCACCGTGTTGGGGAGTTGCAAGTGCCAGCCAGTTTCCTTTCCATTCATGGTGCTGCTGATTCAATACTGAAGCACTCTGCCACATAACAGCCCAGTGTTACTTTTAGTTTTCTGCAGATGATTAAGAGGTTTAAGACTCATCAAGACTTTAAAAAGCCTTTTAAAAAGACTTTAAGAGTTCTTCCAGTTCAACTCTATTAATATTTATTTCTCTTATAATGATGGTAGAACTGCTTTACCATATCTAATAGGTGAACACTGTCAAATTAGAAAAATATGAAAAAAATACTCTTTTTCAGCTGTTCTTTCCTTTCAAGTACCAGATGTTTTGATTCACCAAGGAGCTGGAATCTGGAAATATTTATGCACCTGACCTGCAGCTTCTTAATGCCTTACTTCTATAAATGGTATTTACAAGGACAATGTACCTGTAGTGTCTGTTTCTTGGGGGACAGAAGAGCGTTTACAGCTGCCCTGTTGTGGTCTCATCACTCTCCTGAGCTGCTGTTGGCTCACACAGCCTATATCCTTCATAATTTTCAACAAATCCTGACGGAACTTTACCCCGAGAAATGCATACAAGAATGGGTTCAGGCAGGAGTGCAGGAAGGCTATGCTTTCTGTGATCTTGATGGCAAAATCCACATTCTTAAGGGTTTTGCAGTCCGTTATTGTGATATTGGCAGCATCTATAGCTTGCACTATCATGAAGCTGTTGTATGGTAATTGCGAAATGACAAAAACGCTCACCACTGTCCCTATCATCTTTATAGCTCGGTGCTTTTGAAAGCTTTTGGCCTGAAACAGTTTCCAAGTGATCATGGAGTAGCAGAATACCATGACAACAAAAGGCACGAAGAAACCAACAGTCACCTGCACTGCAAACCCTGCTGCTTTCAGAATATTCCCTGGATAGACTGTTAAGCAGCTCTTTTGGGTTTCATCTTTTGAACTATAACAAAAATCGGGGAGAGACAACAATACTGCGGTTACCCAAACAATTAGAGAGATTAGTTTGCTGAGAAGAAGTATTTTGCTCTTTGAGGCACGTGCCTTTATTGCTTTAACAATAGCGATGTATCGGTCAATGCTGATGCATGTCAGCAATAAAATGCAGCTTAAGAAGTTTATCTTGTAAAAGCCCTTAATCGTTTTGCACAGGAAGTTTCCGAATATCCATCCCAATTTTACTTCTAGTGCCCAGAATGGTAGCGTGCAGAGGAAGAGGAGGTCAGCAATGGCCAGGTTTAGAAGATAAACATCTGTCATGTTTCTCATTCTCCTGTAGAAAGCAAATAGCACCACTACCAAAATATTCCCTACAAAGCCTGACAGGAATACAATCACGTAGAAAGGTGGAATAAAATACTGGGCAAATTGTCTAACTTCTGTTTTTCTGCACAATCCACTTGATTCTTCATCAAATTCATAATCTAAGGTGTGCTCACTGACTGTTGAGAACAAAAAATCTTCGTTGTTGTCATCAAACAATGTCATGACTGCAGGGGACCTCACCGGTTATTGTCTCCTGCAATTGAACAAACTATCGGTTAACTGCAGTAAACAGATCGTATAAAATAATTAGGTTCAAAGGTAGATTTATTAAAAGAAAATACACAGCAAGGTTTTTCACAAAGGAATTATTTTGAAAGTGGCTTTACAGGCAAGGCTTAGATCAACAAGGATTAGATCAAATCCTTGTAATGTGGCTAAAAATGTTCTTCTGTTATCATACCAGCAAAAGAGCAACTCAGAACTTGAAAATGTTTGTCTTGAAGTTCAGGATCAAATAGTTAAGGGATTAAGTTGATAGTATATAGGAATACCCAGTATCCAACTTCTCTACTGAAAAATATCCTATAACATTGTGAGGTCCAACTGGCAGAAGAGCTGAGGGTCCAGGAAAACAAGTCACTTGGTCCAGATGTTATGTACCTTTGGGTCTTGAAGGATAGCAGAACTAAGTTTCTGGTGAGCTTCACCTGGACAGGAAGCAGCAAATTTAAATCTTTTTTCAAACGGAGGACAAATTCAAGCCAGACAATTCAACCTCCATTAGCCTAACATAAATGAACTTTAAAATAATGGAACCTACTCTCAGTTGTGAGGTAAAACTTAATTGGCCAGATTTTGCTGCCGAGGGTTCTCTAACAGTCTCTGCCGTTATTTAGACTTACCCTTGCAAGTCTTGGTTTTTAAATTTTTGCTGATCTTTTTTTGTACGGGCATCTGGGACCCGAGTGAACAAAACGAGAAACTGTGTATCTCCTTAACCAGTTGAAAAGGAGGGCTAAATTAGACTTCAATGGCAAATTAGGTACAGGAAGAGAAATAGAGGTCATCAATCTCATTTCTCTCTCCAGAGAGAAGTTAAGTATTTCCAACATTTTCCATTTTTACATGAGAGAGAAAGAAAGATTGGCATAAGAGAAAGAGATAAAAGTAAGACAGAAAGAAAAAGTACACAAATATTTAAATTTCGTATTTTTAAAAAATCTCCAACAGCTGTTAATAGCCGAAGGAATGAAATTCCACACTTGTAAGAGTTAATTGTCAGAGATGCGGATTAGTAATTAACACACATCATATCATTAAAAGGGTACTTTCACTTGTAATGACAAAATTTAACTTTTTGTGGCAAACTTGATACATAACCATCATGCAAATACAATAAGAACCTCTACACTATTCAAGTTGCTGCTTTTATGAAACTAACGGTAGAGCAACACATTTGGGACAGTTACCTTCAGGCTATTGATATTTAACCTGACATCTGCCCCTCACTTGAACCTCATCGCCATTGTTTTGACAGCAAAACGTGGGCCAATCAGAAATGATTGGCCTAGCTTTAGAAGTGGAAGACCCTGCCTGATGTAACTCCATGGAGGAGCATTCAGAGAGTCCCTGAAAAAGTTTCACATGAAAGACTTGTCATTAAATTAAATTCTCATTAATTCAAGGTAAAACATGAAAGGGGATAAGGTTAACAAATCTAGAAAACAGTACGTCGTCTCGATAAGTTTATTGGGTAAATTTTACTTCTGGCAACTGGCATAAAACTGGAGATTGCTGCTTGGCTATCCAATATACACCACACCCCCTACTTTTCTGTCCATTGAAGCTGATGAGAAAAAAAATCAAACTAGGTGGACAACAAGTAATTCATCCACAGTTTCTGCCAGCTGCATAAATGAACGTGGACCTCCATAATGTCAGACTGGGGGGTGGCTTTGGATGGAAGCCTGCTGAAGACATCTAGTGTTTCTTATCAACATAGGCCAAATATCAAAACCAGCTTTAAGCTGATCACAACCAGGTATAGCAATGGAGATAGAGGATGCAGCTTAACAATTTAGAATGGTCTCATTTGTTAATGGTATGTTAATTATATTGTTAAGATACAGAGATGAAGGGCATTGTTTAATTAAGTACTTGGAGCACTTATAAAGAGGGACAGGGCCCTTTAAAGGGCTATAATTTTAATTTACTTGTTAATATGTCAATTTGTTTAATTGATATACTCTAAAGAGTATAAAGAGACACTGTCATCTGGCCCAACTGTCTGCCCCTCTTCCGCAGCTACGTTAGCGGCCGGGTGTCCTGGAGAGGGAGCACGCCGTGTCCACAAGTACGCTTGAGCCTTCCACAACTGGTGGGCACTGCGGAGCATCAATGACCCCCAACACAACATTTTAATTTGATTAAGGAGGTTGGGACAGGTGGAGCTGGATAGAGGGCCAGTGATAGGTGGAGGCAAAGGAGAGATTGTCAAAGATGTCATAGACAAAAGGTCAAAGGGGTGTTGACGGTGGTGATATTAGCTAAAGGATGTGCTAAATCAGAACTAAAGAGAAATATTTTAGCTAATATCACCACCGTCAACACCCCGTTGACCCTTTGTCTATGACATCTTTGACAATCTCTCCTTTGCCTCTACCTATCACTGGCCCTCTATCCAGCTCCACCTTTCCCAGCCCCCTTAAACAGCTTATATTTCACCACATTTCTATTTCTCTTTAGTTCTGATGAAGAGTCATACGGACTCGAAATGTTAACTGTGTTCCTCTCCGCAGATGCTGTCAGACCTGCTGAGTTTTTCCAGCAATTTTTTTGTTTTTGTTTCAGATTTCCAGCATCCGCAATATTTTGCTTTTATTTTAATTTGACTGTTAAGTTTCCTTTAAGATTTTTGTCTTTTGTTACAGCCCCTTTTAAGGGGCTATCACTTTGTTTGTTAATTTGACCATTTGTTTAAAGTCAAAATCAAAACAGTGCAAACAGAGACTGGGGCTGGGGTGCTTCATCAGCCCCCAAAGCCACATTTTGATTTGATAAGTTTCTTTTAAAATGTTTGTACCTTGTTACAGTGCCCCTTTATGGGGCCATCACTTTAATTTGATTTGTTAATTTGCCCATTTGTTAATTTGATTTGTTCAAAAGAGTATAAAGAGAGACTGTTGTCCAGCCTGACCACCTGCCCCTCTTCGGCGTGTGCAGCCCCCGGTTGTCCCTGGAGAGGAAGCACACGGTGTCCACTGGTCCACTCGAGGCTTCCTGCAACCTGAGTGCACTGCAGGGGCTGGACTGCATCATTAGCCTCCAGAATGACATTTTGATTTAATTGATTGATTTAACTGAATTTTTTTGCATTGGTAAATTTATTCATTCGTTCAATCGGTACTCAACGGAGTATAAAGAGAGACTGCTGGGACACCAGGTTAGTCAGTAGGAAGCAGACATGTGTAATGCTGCCTTCTGTGAATAAACCCATTAACAACAAAAGTATTAGTGCCTGGTTTCATATTTCACCAACTGGCTTGAAATTGAATGAACATCATTCTCTCTTTTTGTTTTCTTCTTTGTCCACAAAAGATCTATCCTCAATGAACGAACTATGTCTGACCTCCAATCTTCCCCTAAAAAGCCTATCCTTGACCCCACAAATGCCTGCCTGGTTTCCAACCCTGCTTTCTGTCAGGTGTTCTTCCCCACACTTTTGTCCTGTGTTCATAGCAGAAGGGTAGATTCTTACAGCAAACTAAGAACAAAAAACAGCAAGTGCTGAAAACACCCAGTCAGTCTGTGGAGAAAGATAGAGAATTAGTGGCTGAATTATTGAAGGAGCAGTTTAATCAATATTCAATTTTAAATCGTAGGGGAGGGTTTTTCCCTCGTTGGGCGGGCTCAGTGGGGGCGGACAGGGGTGGTCAGGAAGCTGACCACTTCCCATGAATGGGGCCAGGCCGCGATTTCATGCTGATGGACCAATTAAGGCCCGCCCAGCGTGAAACGCGGGTGACAGCACCCCAGTGCTGCCTGTGCGTTGGAGGGGGGGGGAGGAGGGCGAGCAGGGAACTTCACGCATGCACGCTTGAACAGTTTAAAACATCAAAAATAAAGATTTTAAGAATGTTATCAAACATATCCCCTTATGTGACTCTGTCACACGAGCAGGGACGCGTGATAAATGAAATTTAAGATTTTTTATTTTATTTTTATTTGCTGTAGGAAACCTCATCCCGCCCATGGATGAGGTTTCCTAAAAAATGCAAAGGCCACTCGGCCTTTTCACCTGCCCGCCAACCGTAAGGTTGGATGGGCAGTGAAAAATTTGTTTCAATTACTTTTTTAATGGCCTTTTAATTGTTGGCAGGCGCACACCACGGGCGTGCCGCCGACTGAAGTATCGCATGATTGTGCGATGTCGTCGGGACACTCGCCGGACGTAATCGTGCATTTTACACTCAGTCGGGCCTAGCTAAAAATTCTCCCCATAAAAACACTGGACACACTCAGATAGTCAGGCAGGATTCGTGAAGAGAGAGATAAAGAGTTAACCTTCAGGTCAATGAGCTTATGGGCGGAGTTTTCCCAGAGTTGCACTAAATGCAGTGGCGGCCGGATAAAATGGAGTCCTACCCGCCAATGAGAGTGGCGCGTTTCCACACCGTATTTTCCCGAGCCCGCCTCATTATGTATGCGCTCCTGGGAAACACGCCATTTCCATGACAGTCGTGCTGTCATCCGCCCGCCCGCCTGCCATCACCCCACTGTTGCATCACGCCGGCCGCCATCTTTAAAAGGCAGCTGCCGGCAAAGCGCTCATCGCCACCAGCTCACCACCGCTGTCTGGGAGACATGACCAGCAAAGGAAAAAAGACTGCAGCCCCCCCGCACCCCCCCCGCTTCAACGATCCCTCAAGCGACTGCCGGATTCTGTGGAGGCCCAACAGGGTGTGCTCTACCCCCCCGCTCTGACCGCAGGATGGGTAGCAATGTCACCTACCCGGCTTGGGAGGTGGTGGTCAGCACGAATGCCCTGCAGAGGAGGGCAGCCACCCAGTGCCACAAAAGGACGAATGATCTCCTCTGTTCCGCCAGGGTAAATCACTCTTTTCATCACTCCCAACTCACACACTCACAAACCCATCACGCATCCACAGGGCCCTCACTCATTGCCAATGCAAGGGACATCACCATTCACTCTTTCACACACACCACCATTGCCCTCATCCTGTTCATGGGGCCACTCAACACCCACACCGGTCAGGCATACTTAGCATCTGGCCCGGCAGGAGACCTGATACACTCTCCCCATCTCCATCCATGCAGGACAAACTGGGTGGCTCACAACAGGAGAGAAAGGTCGTAAACAGGTGGAGGGATGCCGGAAATCAAAGTTCTGACAGAATTCAAAACAGAGCCATCCAGCTGGCCGGCGATGACCGGGGCCGGTCCTGTGCTGACAGTGAGGTCGATACTGCTCTACCAAGTGAGGATCTAACAGTGCAACACCCATCAGACAACCATGCCGTGAGTGATGTGTCCTCTTTCACAGGCCACTACCATGCACCAATTATCTCTCCTTCCTTTCGCAGGCACATCTGCCAAACAGCCGAAAAAGTCTATGACCCAGGGCCTCCCATCAAGCTCTGAGGAAACCTCTGAAGGGGAATCTGAAGGCACCCTCCCTGAAGTCCAGTCACAGTGCTCACCCACACCCTCCACCAGCGCAGAGACACACACCTCGGTGGGACCTAGCTTTAGAGTAGCCTCAGGATCACAATCTGGTGAGCGCATCGCATTTTCTGATCCACAGCAGGCAGAGGCAGGGACTTCCAGGTCCCCGGCACTCGGAGGATTTTGGGAGGCCAGAACGTTGCTGAGTCCGAGTCAGATGGTCTCTGGACTCAGTCATGTCACAGTTGCTGGAGCTGCAAAGGCAAGCTAGGGAACAACAGGAAGGGATGTCCGCTGCACTCCTCAGTTTGCAAGGCACGATGGAGGAGTCCGTATGTCTTCAGGCTGAGGTGATAACGCCGGCATTGCAAAGCATCAAGGTCAACTCTGGCAGGATGGCGGCCGCCGTGGAGACCTTGGTCCAGGACGTCACTCCTGTACTGCTGCACAGGCTTAACTCCATCGCTGATGCCATAGTTGGCCTCCAACAGTGTGTACGTGAGAGGGGTGCAGGGCAGCTCGATCTCACTCCAGCTTCTCCTTCCACTCACGGAGTCAGCTAGGGGCCCTCGCGCACCCATAGGGAGGAGGATAAGCAGGTGCACGCTATGGCGCCATCCATCCAGGTGGCTCTGGGAGTGACCGGCCTATCTGACTCCCCTCTTCCTGTGACCTCTGCAGATCCAGCTTCACAGGCTGAGGAAGGTACCACTGCCACACAGCAGGACCCCGAAAGCAGTCCGGGGCCCTCCAAGTCTCGGCCCTCCAGGGGACGCCCGCCAAAGTCATCACAGGCTAAACTCCTAAGAATGTCTCCCTGTCTGTGGCTCCTTGTTCTGATGAGCAGTGTTCTTGTCACTCAGATGTGAAACCATTCTGCACAAGATAAAAGGCAGGTGTCTCAGTCCAGGGCCTCTTCCCAATGCTCTGTGCGGCCTTCAGGCCACAGTGATGGCCCAGCCTCTCACTCCCTGGACACATTACTGATGCCTACACCTCGGCGGTGCTGGTCATTGCTGTCAGAATGTAGTGGGCAGGCGCCACTGAGTTCCGTCATTCTCTCTGTGTGCTCTCAGCACCTTTAAGGAGGGGCTGGCCCCATTGCACCAGCATCTGAACAGTTTGCTGCCTTTGACGGCCCCGCACCCACCAAGACAGAGCCATAAAACTCCGCCCTATGTGTGTTTTTGAGATTTTCACTGGGCTTCTCCCAGAGTCATGGCAGCCAGTCAGGAAAACCTCTGAGGAAATTCACTCCCTTTCGTATTGCTGGAAAGAGAGACATGTTGCTGAACTTTTGGTCTCGCACTCTTCAGGACCAGTGTGAGAATGCCGCATTTCAAACGATCACAAGGAGTTAGGAGTTTAATCAAATTATTTTGGCTTTGCACCAATGGTAATCTTGCAAAGATTGTAAATCTGGTGTGAAGGTTTGATCTGATTGTGTCAAAATGAAGATTATCTCCTGCAGGTAATTGATTGGATCTGCATTGACACTAAAGCTGCGGAGGCCATGGAAATTGTTTCACACCCACACTGCAGCTCTCGTGTAAATGCACCATACAAATAGCCCAGGCCCATAACTGATCAAATGAAGCGGCCGCAGAATGTGACCCATCATTAAGAACAAACACAATGGAGAACCGATCTTTTGCAATAACATTTTCTACGTGCTGTTTTGAAGCATCATCAGTGCATTTTAGTCACACCATGTGCTTATCTTAAATGGTGGGTGCAAGACCACTTTAATCTACATCATCACGGGTTAAATGCTAAAGCAGGTTTTTCTGTGCATTGGTGCTCAGTTAGATGATTTTCAGTTAAACGTTGCATTTTTTTTCATTCAAACCACTGTCATACAAAGATTTACACCAGTCAGGTGCAGAGTTTGTCATACAAAGATTTACACCAGTCAGGTGCAGAGTTTGTGAGTACAAACCACAGGTTAGCCCACATCCTTAATGCTGTCAGTTATTTCAGATCACCACCTTGTGCCTTGCATAACGTAAACAAGAAAACAGGCCAAGTACAATTGGAGCGGATCTTTGTCCCACCTTCGTTCTATTTACCCCTGTTTACCGAGACAAAAATTGCAAAATTTAAAAAACCCATAACTTACCGGTCAAAGCCTGCCCCTTCCAATTTTCAGGCAGATCTCAATCTGTCAGCATACCTGATGGGGGGCATAATGAGCATATTGTAATAGGGCTCAGATGCTGCAGGAGAAACCCTAATGTTAAGTACCCTCCTTATATTCCTTCAGTGCTGAAATAAGCTTCCCTGTGAACCCATTGGCTGTTCCAGCCCTGCATGTTAAGGAACTGTAGCAGGTCGATGGCCATTGTTTGTCCTGTTGGATTTCTCACTCTCCCCGATGGTGAACTGCCAGACCTTATTTCAATGATATGGCTGGACAACACATTTGCTTTGTTGCTTGCTGCTTGGCAGCGGTTGGACATGTTGAGCATTGAGTCAAAAGTGCGGGAGAGGCCAGGAAACGGTCCACCGACTGCGATCGGACCCCTCAGCCGCGATTTCACGCTGGCTGGCCATTAACTGGCCAGCCAGCGTTAATCGCGCGCTGACAAGCTCAGCGCTGCCGGGGTGGGGGACGGGAGCGGGAGGAGGGCGGGCAATGACATTTTCACGGGCCCGGAAAATCAGGAGAAAAACGTACAAGCGTCACAATCAGGCACCTGTACATACAGGTGATAAAAATGCTGTCCACAGGTTTTTATTTTTATTTTATTTAATCATGGAAATTCCATTCCGCCCTTGGGGTGAGGTTTGATGAAAAATGCAGCGTTGGCCTGGCCGATTCACCCGTCCGCCCAACTGTCAGGTTGGATGGGCCACGAAAAATAGGAGACAATTGCGCCGTTAATTTGCTTAATTGCCCTCTTAATTGTCGGCAGGCGGGCTTCCGTCTTTTGCGCACGCCCGCCGAGCGAAGTATCACATGAGCAGGGGATGATGTCGGGAGGCTTGCCTGATGCCTTCTCGCGCGGTTTTATGCTCGATCGCAGGATGTAAGATGCTGGCCTATGATTTGTGTTGCAATTTTGCTGTTCTACAACATGGTGCAATATTGCTATCCCCTGTGGTAATATTGCTTTTCTATTTTTTATTGCGCTTTTTTTACTAACACCAGTTACCCTGAGAAGGTAGTGTTGGGTTTTGTCCTTTAACGTCTGCAGTTCTTGTGCTCTCACGATTGTGTTGGATAGGGAATTCAGGATATTGACCCAGTGACAATGAAGGAATGATAAAATGGGTAGAATATTGAGCTCGGCAGGCGGGCATGCTCCTGACCCGGCCGAGCGTAAAATGACGCGCGGTAACATCGGGCGAGCGACCCGACGTCATCGCCTAGTCCCGCGACATTTCGTTCGGCAGGCGCCCGGCGGAGTCGGCAGCACGCCCGCCAACAATTAAAAGGCCTATTGGTGCCATTAAAAAGGTAATTAATTTCAAATTTATGCTGCCCATCCAACCTAACAGTTGGCGGGCAGGCGAAAACGCCAAGCGGCCTTTGCACTTTTTAGGAAACCTCATTCCCCCACCACCCCCCCCCCCCCCCACCCCCACCCACACAGGCAGCACTTAGCGCTGCCACTCATGTTCCACGCTGGGCGAGCCTTAATTGGCATGCCCACGTAAAATCACGGTGCGGTGCCAACCGCGGGCAGCGGTCGGCTTCCCAACATCCCCCGCCTGCCCACGCCAAGCACCCTCGCCAAGGGCAAAATTCTGCCCCATATGTCCGAATCAGGATGGTATGTGATTTGTAGTGGTCAGTAACCCCAGTATTGTTGTTTCTTGGTGGTAGGTCAAAGAGAAGGGAGGTATTAAAGGCTACCAAAGTAAATTTGGTGAATTGCCATAGTGTATAAACTGCAGCCACAATACACTTAGTGATGGAAGGGATGCATTTTGAGTCCAGTAGCAAGGGTGATGATCAGTTGATCTGCTATAAAACCTAGGTGGTGTTGAGAATCATGAATGTTGTTGCAGGTCAGTGGTAATGCATTGCACCCCTAAGTTGAATTGTAAATGGTGGATAGGCTTTGCGGGGTCAGGGGCTAAGCTGCTCATTACAGTGATGTACTGTGACTGCAGTATGTACAATCTATATGGTGCACTGTAAAACTCAACAAGTTTATAAAGGAAAAAACACAGCACTACCTTCTTATAACCACAATCTTGATGCACTGATCAAATTAAGATAGAGCAGAACTCAATTCTGGTGCAGATGTGGAAGGTTAGTATGTTTGAGATGGTTAAGACAAGTATCTCTTGTTTGAGATGGTTATTTGGTCACTAAGTGGCATGTTACCTGACACTTTCCAATCCAGGTCTGGATGTTTTACAGGTCCTACTGTAGGTTAGAATGGCTGCTTTGTTATTGGAAAGATTATGAATGGAGCTAAACATTGTGAAGTCAGCAGTTAATAACTCCATTCCTGGCCTTGTTGTGAAGAAAAGGTCAACAATGAAGTGGCCAAGGGCCTGAGGAACTTTTGCAGCTATGCCCGGGATTGTAATAATTGGTCTCTAACAATCACAACCATCTTCCTTTATGTCAGATACTACTCCAGTCACCAGCGGGTTCTTCCTTTGCTCCACATTGAACTCATTTTGAGAGCAGCTCTTGGGCTATAATTGGTCAAAATCTACCTGGGCAGCTGCTGTCACTTCTTATCTGGCATTTATCTGATGTGTTCAAGGTTTGGAGCTGAGCGTTTTGTTGAGAACCAAACTGAACATCGGAGAGTTTGTTACTGGTGAGTACACAACCCTTCATGGCACTAATGATGACTCTTTCTAATACTCTACTGATGATTGGGAGGAGGCTAATTGGGTGGCAATTGGTTGGTTTAGATTTATCCAGGGTTTTTATTTGCAGAATAGGACAAACCTGGCCAATTGTCCACATCATCAGGCAGATGGCAACTGCAATGGACAGTTTTGGCTTAGGAAGGAGGTGAGCCATGGTCTTCACCACAACAATTGGGATATTATCAGGTCCCAGAGCCTTTGCAGAATACAGCTCTCAGCCGCATCTTAGTGTCATGTGGAGTGAACTGAACTGGCTCTGTAAGGGCCAGATGTGATAATGGAGCTCTCCTGCTCTTCCTGTCCTCATCAAAATAATCACAACCTTTAACTTTCCTGGTCTTCTCCTGCCACATTGCCAGTTTATACTGAGTGGAACACCACCCCAGATACTCCACTGAGTAGGCAGTTAAAATAGCAGCAGAGTCCTCCATATGTAACTCATAACACCCCAATTTGCATAGGTGCCTAAATGTGCTGCTCGAGTCAGGCAGATACCTCAGTCACCCATTGAAATACCCCAGGAAAGTTGGCAGCAAAGCGGAAACAAGGTGGCAAGTCCACCATCGCTATTTTATTTCTGTTTCCCCTAGGCAAAAAACATTAGAAGTTTCTTTGGGATTCAAAAGTGTCCCATATGGGTCTTTGCAAAAAACGGTAGAGGTTATGCAGTTGTGTTTCTGAACCTCGGTCCACCCGAGGAGCCAGCCCACAGTGAGAGCCTTGATTTGGAAGCATGTTCCTGTTCCTTCTGGCCCCACAATATTAGAAATGAAACATTACTTTGGGCCATTGTTTCCGAGAAGCCTCTAGAAGCCCTTATTAAAGACTGCTGGTTAGACCACTTGACATCACTACAAATGGGAAGAACATATGTGGTGCACATATTTGTACCTCAAAATCACCATCTATGCTATAAGATTGTAATTTGCATACTAAAATTCCTCCCCGCCCCCCCCACCCCCCCACCCCCATTTAAAACAGACAGGCGCTCTGACCATCCTTCTAAACACCTTGTCCAAGATGGCAGTGGTCAGAAAAGAGGCGGTAAGTGAAATCAGCTCCATAGGATCTTGACACAGATATTCAGCCGATCCCCTGAAGTCCATAGGATTAAAGGGTCAGGGGCAACATGGATATGAAATTATCTGAGGGACGGAAAGCAGCAAGAGGTGGTGAATGGTTGCTTTTAAGAGTGAAGAGAAGGATACAGCAATGCTCCCAAGGGTCAGTATTAGGGCCACTGCTGTGTTTTGATCACTGTGTCTCCTACCAACGCAAGATTGCCAAGCAAGATAGCCAACGATACCCGTCTGTGCATGCGCACTGGTCCACACGTGCAAAAAACCAATGATGTTACGCCGCTGTGTCCCCTTGTAGACAAGCACTTTGTGCCTAATCATGGGACCTAGCGTCAGGTTGCGGGGGAGGTGGTATGGCCACTGAAAGCTACCACCTTGCCCTTGCCTCCCACCCCCTGCGACCTGCACCCCATGATCCCCATCCCACTGTAAATCACCTTTGGACTGGGGCCCCACGACATTCCTGGGCCTCTGGTGGGTGCATTGCCTCCAGCAGCAACTCCTTTTGTTGGCACTGGTGGCATGAGAAGCTGATGGCCTCTGATTGACCGGCAGCTCTCAGTGGGCAGGAACTCTACTTCAGGGATCTCAATTGCGGGGAAGGCCCAATGGTGAGCACTTGATTCCATCATGCATCCTCCACAGAGCTGGCCAGCGGAGACCCACGTTGGCCTGACAGATTCCCGGCGCTGGTGTCACTTACATAAATCTTTGAGGGTGACAGGACAAGTTGAAAAAGCTGTTAAAAAAAACAGCCTGAGTCCTGTGCTCCATAACTAGAAGCATAGCATACAAAAGCAAGCAAGTTATAGAAACCTTTACAAATCACTGGTTATACCTCAGTTAGAGCCTTGTCTCCAATATTAGCTACCACACTTTAGTAAGGATGGAGAGGCTGAAGAAGCTAGGATTGTTCTCCTTAGAACAGAGAAGGTTAAGGGGAGATTTAATGGAGGCGTTCAAAATGATGCTGATGAAAAAGAAAAACACGTTTATATTTCAGGACATCCCAAAGTGCTTTATAGTCAATTAAGTACTCTTGACGTATAGTAACTCATGTAATGTATAAAATGCAGCAGCCAATTTATATACAGCAAAGTCCCACAAACGGAAATATATTAATGAGCAGATAATCTGTTTTAACGATGTTGGTTGAGAGATAAATATTGTTCAGAACTCGACGACTCTTCTACGAGTAGTGCCACGGGATCATTTACATCCTCCTGAGAGGGCAGATCAAGCAGCCTCAGTTTAACATTACACCCTCAGTACTGCACTGCAGTCTCAGCCCAGATTTTTGCACTCAAGTCCCTGGAGTGGAATTTGAACCCACAATCTTCTGACAAAGATGCAGGGGTCCTACAATCACCGCCCCCCCACCCCCCGGCCACCACCACCACCCTCCACCCCCCCCCTCCCCCCCCCACCACCACCACCACTACTGAGCCCGTCCACTGTGGGTGAAACTCTGCCCTTGTCTTCTTACATATATAAATTTTTTAATGTTTTTGGGATGATTTTTTAAAATAATGGCACCTGACTTGGTTTTGAACTAGAGTTGTCCAATCCCTTCCTCCATATCTCCGTGTATTGTTCATCATCAAATACTTAACCAGTTCCCTTTTAAATTTTCAGTCTTCTCCTTGATGGATGGTACAACATGTTATGTTTTAATGATCCCTCAATAACTTCTCACTTTCCCTTTTATTCCTTGAGTAATAATCCAGTTAATTTTTTTAGTAATGTATAAACAACCTTCAACTCTTACCCTGTCAAATCTTGCTTACTTTTGAAATCTCCCATTACATTTTCCCTTGGCCACTGTCTTCCAATTGATAGATCAGCAATTTTTCAGCCTTCATAACTATAGCCTCTAAAACTATAACTCACTTATGCATGAAATTCAATTGAAGCTTTTTGTGTAAATGCACTGTCGAAAATTTCATATGATTCAACAAAACTATGATTTTACATTGAACTGATTCCATAGTTGGAGCATAAATCTTGAAAATCCCAAACCATGTTTGAGTTTAAGGTTTCATCTTTCGAGTTTCTGGAGGTGTGAGCAGTTTCAGGATTCAATTTTAGGGTCAAGTTAGAATGTGTTTATCAAGGCAGAAGACTGCACCTACGGCCAGTCCCAGGCACACCTCCAAAATTCTTTGCTGGCCCAATACCTGGCGTGTTTAGTTTTCAAAATTTCCAATATGTCATTGAGTCACGACTGCACAGAAGGAGGTCATTCCACCCACATCCAGTCCATGTCTAAATTATTAGTACTATAGGGCTGGATTTTACCATCCCCCGCCAGTGGGTTTGAAGGTGTGGGGGGGGCAGATAAAATTCAGCAGGTGGCCGCCCCACTGCCTATCCCCCCACTCGACCTGTCTGAAATTTTATGGTGGGGGGGTGAAGGTGGGGGAGGCATTGGGTGGCCCGCCCACCTTTGGGCCTATTGAGGCCCGTAATGGCCACTTAAGGACCTCATCCCACCCCTGCCAGCATTTTACCCACGGCAGGATGAGGCCTACGTCATGTGGGAAGCTCAGGAGCTTTAGCTGTGCAGGCTGGTGTCAGGCAAAGTGGAAGGGACCTCTTTTGGGGGGCCCCTTAGGCCCATCGGAGGGACCCATCCCCAAAGATCAGCATGCCCCGCCCCCCACCCCCCACCCTGGCCTCTTGAACCCAGTCCCCCACCCCCTCGTGCCCATTCACCCTTTCGCCACAGCCCTCAACCTTGGACTTACCTGTCATTCTGGGCTCCTCTCCCGTTGGCGCTGCTAGGACTACAGATCTGCCAGCCAATGAGAGTGGCCAGCAGCTCTGCAAAGCAGGACTCCCTTCGAGAAAGGGTTGGAAGTCTCCCCTTAAAGCAATTAGTGCTCTTCCCATTGTTAAATGACTGCACGGCACTTGTTGGGATCACTCCTGACTTTTTAGCCAGGGGGCCAGGGATCACAGCACCCTGTGAAATCTGGCCCATAGAGTGTGAACATCCAGAAATATTCCATTTGGCTCAAATCCCACTCTCTGACTCACTCCCCAGTCGGGTAGACACAGAGAAACCATGGCCAGCGGAACAGCCCTGATTAAAGGGGTATAACCTTCAAATTCGAGCAAGGCTGGTCAGGGGTGAAGTCAGATTGGCTATTTCTCACAATGGTGGTGAAAATCTGGAACTCTTTACCCCAGAAAACTTGGGACAATTAAAAATTTCAAACCTGATATCGATAGAATTTTGTTGGGCAAGGTTATGGAACCAAACGGGTAGATGGAGTTAAAATAAAGATCAGCCACAATTTAATCAAATGGCAGTATGGCTTTGAGGGCCTGAATGACCTACAATTGTTCCGATGGTAATGATTTTTGACACACGAACCAAATTGTAAACCATTCTCCATGTGGGTGAGGTTTTTCAAACCTTAAATTTTTATCTCGAGTCTTCCTTGAGCCTCCTAATACACTCATCCTAACCAGTGAAACAACCTATCACTATTTAACAAACAATAACTTCATAATCTTGAAAGGCCTCAGAAAGACCCTTCTCTGCGCCAGTGGAAAATGAAACAACTTCTCCAGACTCTCTTCATAACTCAAACCCTTACCTCTAGGCCGAGTAAATCTGTTCTACGCCTTTGGCCATTAGTTTCATTTCTTTCCTTCTGGTTTCTGCCAAAAAAAAAAGCCACGATTTCTTGACACCATCATTCATAAAAACGGAAAGGACTTTGTTACCAGACGGTTTTGAGAATGAGAAAAGGCTCCTATCCCAATTCACTGGTTCATACAAGAATCTGGTAGAACAATGCAGAGGGGTTAAGCAGTGTCTCCCTGGACTTAGGATAGTTCTAAAATGATACACCTGCTGGAACCAACTCTCCTGCAGTTGTAAATTGATATGTGAGCCAGGCAGGCCTGCAGTAATTCGGGACAATATTGATGATTGGCAGCCTCGTTAATATTGTAGATCTATCAGCGAGGGCCAAGATTTTCCCCACAATGCACCAAGCAGGGAATGCCCTAATAGTCAGGGTGGTTCAAGTTGTCAAACAGCAAGAACCTTACCACCACTCAATATTGGTCAGCTGTGCAGTTCTGGCTGGGCAAACTTTAGTCGTAACTCCATGTACATTTCAATGACCCTAAAAGTGGCTGTTGCCAACTTGTGTCTGCCCGTGCTTGCTGACGATATGAAGATAGGTAGGAAAGCAAGTTGTGGGGAGGGCACCAGGATATGGATAGGTTAAGTCAGAGGACAAAAATTTAACAGATGGAGTATAATGTGGGAAATTGTGAGGTTGCCCACTTTGGCAGGAAGAATAGAAAAGCAGTGTATCATTTAAATGGAGATACACTGCAGAATGCTGGGGTACAGAGGGATCTGGGCATCCTTATACATGAATCACTAAAAGTTAGCATGCAGGTACTGCAAGTAATTAGGAAGGCAAATGAAATATTAGCCTTTATTGTAAGGGGGATGGAATATAAAAGTAGGAAAGTCTTGCTATAACTAGACAGCACTTAGAGTACTATATAAAGTTTTTGGTCTCCTTACTTAAAGAGGGATATACTTGCATTGGAAACAGTTCAGAGAAGGTTCACTGGGCTGATTCCTGAGATGAAAGGATTGACATGAAGAAACATTGAACAGGTTGGGGCTATACTCATTGGAGTTTTTCATTGGCACCTTGCATTTCTCCATCAATGATTAAAGTGGTTCAGAAATGATATCATGTACTACAAATAAATGTTTCATCTTTAAAACCTCTAAGGTTATGGCAAGGAACAAGGGGCAGGATGGTTAGCAAGCTGGCTGCAAAACAGGAAACAGAGAGTAGGGGTTAAAGATAGTTACTCAGACTGGTGAAAGGCAGGTGACATCATTTGCATAAATGATTCGATTCAGGAATTGGAAGGACAATTTCAAAATTTGAGGATGAAACTAAATTGGGGGAAATACCTAATACTGAGAAAGACAACAACAAGATACAAGAAGACATTAGTAAACTTGCAGAACGAGTGTCTATATGGTGAATGAATTCCAGTATAGATAAGGGTGACGTGGTGCATTTTGGTAGGAGAGTAAGGGGGTCTTGGTAAAATAAAAGGCTAAAAGAGCAAAGGGATATGGAAGTACAGATTCAAAAATCATTAAAAGGGTAAAAGAGCAAAGAGATATGGAAGCACAGATTCAAAAATCATTAAAGGGAGCAACACAGATTAACAAAGCCATAAAAAGTGTAAACATAGTTCATTTCTAGAGGAATATAACTTAAAAACAGAAAAGTTATGTTAGGCTTATATAGAATATTGGTTGGACCATACTAATATACGGGCACTGGAGAAGGTGCAAAAAACTATTTACAAGGATGATACAAGAACTGAGAGGTTATAACTATCAGGAATGACTGATGAAGTAGAGTGGGAGGAAGCTCGTGTGGACCATAAACTCAGGCATTCAGCGGAATGGTCTATGTCTGAGCTATAAATTCTATATAAATAACCTTTATCCTCCTGTTGTCTCTCTTGCTGCTGTACCACACAACTTCCAAATCTTCCTCCACTGCCACTCAGCTTTTTACCACAAGAGTCCTGCATCTTCTTCAAGATCCGCACAAGCTTTCACTGAGCGTCTTCATCCAGCATTAAAATTCAAGATATTCTTTACGCTTTTCATTGCAGTGACCACAAATTAAGAGCTTGAATGAGCTCCTGAAAACTAGTTTTCAGTCAGGCGTTTTTGAAAGATAAAGTTAAGCTTCTTAAAATTATCATTTTATTTTACAAAAATCTCCTCAAGTAGATTAAGGATGCACCCAGATCCAGCAGCTCCATTGAATCTCCTCTTAACCATTGTGAAGACAGGGTCCTATATAATACTACAAGATGTACTGAGGCAGTAGACTCCTTGGAAAATATTACCTGGCCTTCATAAAAGAACGCGGAATTCCCCATAAAGACCACAAATTAACTATTCCTCTTCTTCCCTGAAAAATCTGAAAAAATCAATCCTCTTTTCTCATAGAATCAAGAAGGTTCCAGCACATGAACTGCTTGGCCCAATCCCACGCTTCTTCTCAACCTGCATACCTTGCAATATTTCCCTTTCACAAGCAACTTTCTTTTAAAGGAATGAATGGATTGTACTTCAACAGCAGCATGTGATTGAGAATTGCACAGTCAAACCATCCTCTATGTCAATAGATGTTTCATTTTTTTCTGCTGAATGATTTTATTTTGGACTAACGAGTTGAAGCAAGCAGCCGCTTGGTGGTATGGAACTTGAATCTTGCTGGAGAGAGAGACACGTTACCGAAGTTTTTTGTATTGCACTCATCAGAGCAAATGCAAGAATGCCAAATTTCAAACAAGCGCAACAATTTATACTCCAGGAGAATCAAAACCCTTTTCTCACGTCTGTCCTTATGAGTGCAAGTTCGAGTTGAAATTAGTTAAATTACTAATACAGAACACCCGGGAGCATTACTCTGATCATTAAAAAGCAATCTCTGTGACATCTATTCTACAGGTTCAATTAATATGACTAACCAAACTCTGCTTAAACTCTACATTAAGAAACTGTTTTGACAAATTGATTACTACCTGACAAGAAAAGAAGGTCTGCTCCAACTCTTCTGAGTGTGGCTGTTGAGTTGAATTTCCTGCACCCTCTGCTCCAAACTACAGCAATCAGCCCCACACAAAGCAGAAAGGGCCGATTCTTCCCCCGTCAGACCTCTCTTTGGCCGTTTGAATTCCCGCTCTGCTCACACTACATGCAAGATCACTGATCACTATTGATGTGTTCTTACAATTTATATGCTCAGAGCTGACCACAACACATGAAAGCAGCACTCAACCACAATAACATTTGTAGCTGGCATTTCTTATGCTTAGGAAATGGCTTCACCATAATAGAGCTGCAGGGGACTCATCCTCTGACACATGCCAACCTAGAAAACTAGCAAATAGCCGACAAACAGCTTCAAATACAACTCACAGAGTTCGAAAAGTTTATGATGATTTTAACTCAGAAAATATGGTTTTGAATTTCCTTGTTTGTCTTCAGTGGAACGCAATTGTTACCTTCTCTTTGTGCTGAAAATACCGAAGAAATTGCTTCTTAATATATTTATGCCAGTATTTGAAGGTCTTGTGATGCAGTGGGTAGCATCCCTGCCCATGAGCCAAAAGCCCCAGGTTCACGACCCACCACAGGACTTGATGGCGAAGGCAGGTGCAAACTGGTTTAGTGTCAACCGGCAAATCATTCCAACACACACAGTAAGGTTGGAATTCCTGGCCAGCCATGTGATGGGAAGAAAGTTGGAACTTCTACCATCACTATCCATATCTCCAGGCTACAAAACGCATGTTTCCACAGGAACTTGGACCCCCTGAATGAACTGTAATAAATCGCCAACCATGCTGCTAAATACAAGTTTTGTCAATCTGTTAACAGAGCAAACATTTGCCCATGAACCCCTCCACCCCCATTTACATAACTCCACTTTTTTAAGTGCACAGATGTTTCCTGGGTTTATGCTGCTCTTGCAGTCAGTGTAACTTGGCAAATACAAGAGCAATCGTGCAGCTCGCCCTAGCAAATGAGAGGAGGGTAAATTTGGAGTTGGAGAGCTGAAGAGGGCACCAGCTCCGCTTATTGATTGCAGATTTCCCAGTAACTTCTTTTGAATCCAAAGGTGCAGGTTGCCAAGATGGCTAATAACCGTTACTAAACTGTAGCCAGGATTTTATGGCCCCTCCTGCCCGGCGGGATATTACGGTCCAGCCGAACCAAATGGAGATTTAAAGAGCTCACCACATCCACCTGGGGGAGACACCCCACGGCAGAGCCGTAAAATCCTGGCCTGTGAATTCCGACTGTAACTACACACTGAATTCCAACCGTAACCGCATATTAGAATTACCCACACACTCTATTCAAAACATGATTGCACAGCTCAATCCCAACTTAGCTCCCCAGAGTGAGCTAGTTAGGAATCCATCCATCTCAGGAGACAGTGGACTGTGCCCAGGGTGTACGTCACTTCTGTATTGAACATCATCTGTTGTGGCTGTAGCAGCTGATTCGTGAGTGGCAGTCCCTTCCGCAGCTGGCACAGGTGAATAGCGTTGGCCCGAGGTCGACTGACTTTTTTTTCCCTTCCGATTGGCTCTCTTTTCCGCCACCTGGTCATTCCTTTTGCCCACCGCTATTTTCCACGCCCTTCCTGACTGTTTGTCTGCAGGCAATCCAGTCAGCAGCGAAGATTCCCTATGCATCGACTCCAATCCCAGTCAACTTGAAGTCTAGCTTGTGGACCTCCTTGTATTTCAGAGCATTCCAAACTTAACTTCATAGTGTAATCAAAACACAATTAATACATGCTGTACCTCAGGATGAGAATGTGAGACTGACGCTGAGCAACTCTCCCTCACTGTAATCCAATTCATGCACAAGTTGTGTCCATCATTTATCTATCATCTGTCATCCATCATCTGTCTGTCACCTGTGTCAACAGGTGAGCGATGTAGGAGCAGGTGTGGATTCACCGGGAGCTGTATCCATGAATCTGCACACAGGCGCTCAGGGGATAGGGTTTTTCTCTGGAAGGAAGCAGCCCCCTTGAGTGAATGAACATCTTTTAAGACCACACTGCTCACCTCCCTAGTATGAGCAAGGGGTTAGAAAAAATGCTCTAAACATTGTCTACTTCACGTCTCTAGCCAGCAGGCTGCAGCTGGTGGGGATCCCATCAACGTGGCCAAAAGTCAATCTCAAGAAAGGAAGTAAATGTGACTCCAGTAAACATTGGCATGTGGAATGTGCACATCCACAGCGGACTGACCTGAGAGAAGAGCTGTTCTTGTTGGCGGAGAGTTGGCTTGGCACAACATCCAGGTCACCCTCATCAGCGAGATTCGTCTACCTGGGGTGCACCTGCTCAAGCAAACCAGTGCAGGTTACACATTCTTTTGGAGTAGCCATGGAAAAGAAGAACAACGCAAAGCTGCTGTACGCTTTGCTGTTAGGAACCATCTCGTCAGTAAGGTGACTTGCCTTCCCAAAGGTGCTAATGATCATCTGATGGTACCTAAACTCCCTCTGCACAGCAACACAGGCAATCAACTCTCACCAGTGTGTACAAGCTACCATATCCAACCCTGATGAAGTCAAGGGTAAATCCTATGATGACCTCCACTCCTCGATTGCTGCTGTGCTAAAGTCAGACAAGCTCGTCATTCTTGGTGACTTCAATGCAAGAGTAGATACAGATCACCAGGGGCAGAATTTTTAGTTTGGCGGGTGGGCAGGCGCGATCAGTGGGCCCGGGATCGGCCGGCGATCGGCCCCCGACCGCGATTTCGTGCTGGCTGGCCAATTAACGGTCAGCCAGCATGAAGCACGCGCTGAGAAGCTCAGTGCTGCTGGGGTGGGGGGCAGAAGTAGGGCGGGCACTGACGTCAGCGCGGGCGAGCACTGAATGAAAGCTCCCTGAAGGCAGAGAGCTGCCTCAGGGAGCTGAAGACCTGAAAAGCAGTAAATGATGTTTTAAAAATCATGAGAAAAATATCCAAGCATCACAATCAGTCACCTGAACATATGCATGTTAAAAATGCTGTCCATCGATTTTTCTTTTTCTTTCATTTAATAACAGAAACCTCATCCCGCCTGTGGATGAGGTTTCATCAAAAATGCAAAGTCCGCCTGGCAGATTCGCCCGTCTGCCAACCATAAGGTTGGAAGGACCACGAAAAGTTGGGGACAGTTACTACTTTAACAAGGTTAATTGTCGGCGGGCACGCTTCTGACTTTCGCGTGCACCCGCTGACTGAAATATCGCCCGAGACGCTTGCTCGATGTCATCTCACGCGATTTCGCTTCTGATCAGGTCGGGCACTCGCCCGCCCACCAACCTAAAAATTCTGCCCCAGGTGTGGGAAAGGGGTCATTGGAAAAAACAGGGTTGGCATTTGTAACAGTAATAGTCTACTCTTCTTGTAGATCTGTGCTGAGTATGAGCTCTTAATCACCAACACTGTCTTCCACCTCCCTAATTGCAACAGGATGTCTTAGGACCAGTCCTGGAAGTGCATTGGCATCCAATCAACGATGTCATCAACAGGCAGTGGGTCAGGCAGGACGTGCGTGGACTGAAAGCCATGTGCGCCGCTGACTGCCGGACTCACCACCATCTTATAATTTCAAAGCTAAACATCAAGATCTATCTCCTGAGGCGCCCACAGGGTACGAAGCTCCAGAAGTGTCTCAATTTCTCAAAGCTCAAACAAGCAACCACGAAAGAATCTCAGAGAAACTCAAGGGTTGCCCAAGTCGCCCAATGGACATTCACTGCATCAAGGATGACTGAGTGACCTTCAAGTACTTCACTGCTCTAGAGGCCCTTGGACCAACCTCTCATAAACATCAAGATTGATTCAACAAAAACAATGAGGTGATCCAGAGGCTATTGGAGGAGAAACATCGCATCTACAGGGTTTGCCTCAATGATAAGTCACTACCCAAGCATGATGCCTACTGAAACATCCACAGGACTGTCCAGTGCAAGCTCAGAGAGATGCAAGCACTTGGCTGAATCAGAAAGCCGATGAGTTTCAGTCATATTCCAACCACAAGGAGTGGAAGGGATTCTACAATACCCTGAAATCTGTCTATGGGTCCCTGTCTAAGTGGTTCATCACCAATCCTTGGTGCCATCAGGTCAACAATGCTCACAGAAAAAGCCCAAATTCTAGAAAGATGGGCAGAGCACTTTAACCACAGCCTCAGTCGACCTTCATCCATCACTGAAGAAGCAATCAATAGGCTACCTACCACAGGTTGCCATTAACTACTCTCTTGATGACCCTCCCATGCAGCTAGAAACAACAAACACAATCCCACTCCTGCCTAGAGGCAAAGCTCCAGGAGCTGATGCAACCCCAGCTGAGGTCTACAAGGTGGGAGGTCAACTAGCCAATCTTGTACAATCATAAAGGAATCTCACTCATCTCCATCACCGGCAAAAATCTTCGCCAGAATCAATCTGAACAGCTTAGTGCAATATCTCGACCATGATCTGCTGCCAGAGAGTTAGTGCGGTTTCAGAAGCGGTGAAATGGTGTTTGCAGTTAGACAGCTCCAGAAGAAATGCCAAGACAGAACATGGACCTCTACACCATGTTTATTGGCCTGACCAAGGCCTTTGGCACTGTCAGTGTGAGGGCCTTTGGAAGGTAACGGAGAAATTCATCACGTTTTGAGAGTTCCATGACAGCATGCTCTCATGTGTCCTAGATAATGGTGCGCCTTCTGATCCATTTCCTGTCACTAATGGAGTTAAACAGGGCTGCATGCTAGCGCCAACACTCTTCAGCATGTTTTTCTCTGCCGTGCTGTCTAATGCCTTCCATGATGGTGATCCTGGCAAAATCAGTTGGCTCATGGAAAGGACACTGCCCAACCTGACATAACTCCAGGCAAAAACCACTGTCTTCAAGGACATACTTCACGATTTTGTGTTTGTCGATGACTGTGCACTGGCTGTCGGTTCAGAGCTGGACATGCAATGGAGCATGGGCTTTTTCTCCAATGTGTGCAACATCTTTGGCCTCACGATCAACACGAAGAAAACTGAAGCAATGTACCAGCCTACTCCAGGAAAACCTTATCTCAAGCCCAAGGTTTCAGTCCATGACCAGAACCTGTCGACAGTGAATAAGTTCATTTATCTCTGCAGCACACTCTCTCTAGCTGTCTATATCGATAAAGAGACGTATGCGAGAATTGCCAAAGCAAGTGTGGCCTTCAGCAGACTTCAAGCATCAGTCTTGGAATGAAGAGTAAGTCTGTCTACCAAACTGTAAACCTACAGAGCAAATGTCCTGACCACTCTGCTCTACGCCCACAAGGCTTAGAATGTGTACCAGTGACATGTCAAAAAGCTCACCACTTTCACTTGAGCTGTCTTTGGATGTTTCAGATGGCAGGACAAAATACCAGACACCAAGGAGCCCACCTGAGCTGGTATGCCAAGCATCTGCGCCATATTGAGACAGCCATAACTGAGTTGGGGTGGTCATGTAGCAAGAACACTTGACACTCGCAAAGCAAATCTTCAGTGGAGAGCTTGAGTCCAAACATCTACCCATGCTAATATATCACCCTTAACCCCATGAGCCCTTATCATGTTTATGTTGTACCTCATCAAATGGCTTTTGGAAGTCCAAATATACTACATCCAACCGGTTTCCTTTTTTCTACGTTAATAGTTACACCCTTGGAAAGCCCTTATAAATTTGTCAAACACAACTTTCCTTTTACAAAACCATGTTGAATTTGTCTGATTATATTACAATTTATTAAGTGCCTTGTTTACACCCCTGCAGTAATGGATTTCAGCATTTTCCTGACAACTGCTGTCAGGCTAACTGGCCTGTAGCTCTTTCTTCCTCTTCCCCTCCTTTCTCGAATAGCTGAATTAGATTTGCTAGCTTTCCATCCACTGGGACTGTTCTGGAGTTTTGGAAAATCATGACCTCTGCATCCATTATCTCTGCAGCCACCCCTTTTAGATCCCTTGGATGTAGGCCATCAGGTCCAGGGGATTCGTTGGCTTTTAGTCCCATCAGTTTCTCGAGTACTTCTTCTCAAATAATATTAATTACTTTAAGTTTCTTACTCTCATTAACTCCTTGGTTCCCCACTATTCTTGGTAAACTGTTTGTGTCTTCTACTGGGAAGGCAGATACAAAGTAATAGTTACCATCTCTGCCTTTACTGTTTTATTATTGATTGCTGAATATTACTGCTGTAGCCTTGGGCAAATCTATACGATAAGCTAGTACAGAGTAGAGTGTGCCATCTCCCATAAAGGTAAGATATTCAGAGCATTTTTGGAAACAAATAATGCCACTCCATCCAAATTGGACATAGTGATAGTCTTCACTTTGGCACCATGTCATATTATACCATTTGGGGGTCCAGCTCACGACTGCAAAGCAAGCCACCTATAAAACCTCCCATTGCCACCACTCTCCCCTTCCTGTGCCCCGTCTGCCTTTCACCTGCCACGCCCCCACCACCACACACACCAACCACCCCCCCCCCACCACCCCACGGCCCCCTGCCCACAACCCACCCCCCGGCCCAGGTAGTTTCAGCGCAATGGCTGCCTCAGCGTCCTCATGATCACCCTTAAAGCCACTGTCACAATCCCCATCACAGCTGTCTAACACTCTGAGCCTCAAAAAGCATTAGTCAGCCATCCTGGCAGTAATGGCTAGAGTTCATGGAGCTGCCCATTCCACTCGCATTCTATCATGGGTGCCTGCTTACCCAGGAAGCTACAGAATAGCCAGGCTGAGGTATCAGTCCTCTCACCATCACCACCAAACCCCAGTCTCCAATTACATCCTTGTTTCACTCTGCTACTTTTATTGAAATCCTTTTTGGGAACTTTAAGTGACAATCCAACCCAGGGGTCCAAGACAGATCCTATGGCTGTCCCTGCTATTGCCAGTATACCCCTTTCTTCCAGGTGGACTATCTGCCAATCTCCTTATCCACGTTTCTCAGCTCTGGGAATTTCTAGGATGGAAAGTCTCCACCACAGAACGGTTTCCTCTGTATTAACAGGGCAGAAGTTCAAACCCACACCTAAGCCCTAGGAAATCCCAGAGGCAATTGAGACCTGGCACATCCAGGCCCTGGCCTAGGTTACAGCCCTTTTGCTTCACTTCCATTGGAGTGAGGGGGGTAGGGTCACGGGCAGTCTGAGGGTTGTCTGCTTCCACGTACCTATGGGACAGCTCCAGTAGTTCAGTGGTTTCCTGTACCTGTGAGCCCTGTCTCTCCCTCTCTCCCTTTCTGCTACCTCTGCAAATGTTCACCAACTTTTATTTTCTACATTGGCCCTGCCTCCTGATCTGACTGCATCTTTCATATTCTTGACAGTATGATCCAGAAGCTGTGCATGGTCTCTCATGTTGCTTCACTGGCCTCTGCAGAAGGCTTTACCAAATCTCTAAGCATGCTCAAGACTTGTAATTTTTGTAGCTATGTCTTCCAATCTTCTACTCATTGTCTCAGTTAAATAGTGTGTTTGCTCCAACCTTATCCATAATTTTCATTGTCTAAAAAGGTCTGTATTATGTCCACCTTCCTCCAATACGGTTGCTAAACACGTGCATTTTTTTTTTTGCAGAGCCGTATCTGCAAGGTTGCTGATGACTCACCGTTTGGTGGCATAATAAGTATTGTAGTTCAGACCATACAAGGAGACGTAAATGGATAAGACTGTGCCAGATGGATTTCAATGCAAGTAAGTGTAAGGTCCAATTTGAACCAAAGAAAGAATAGATACACATGTTTGTTTAATGGTATAAAGTTAGAGACAGTGGAGGTCCAAAGAGATTTAGGGGTCCAGGTACACAGATCACTAAAGTGTAGCACACAGGTACAAAAGTAATCAAAAAGGCTAGAAAATTCAAAAATGTCTAAAAGGCTAGAATATAAAGGAAAGGAAGTTTTGCTACAGCTAAAAAGAGCACTGGTTAGACCACATCTGGAGAACTGTTTTACAACTTTTTACCACCAATGGTAAACTCTTAATGAATGACGTTGGCATAGTGCATAAAAAGCAATATACTCAGCAATATACTCATCATTGAGAACAATTAGTTTTTTTCTACATTTTTTTTTAAAAACCGTAGAAACAACCTTTGGAATAAAAGAAAGTTAAGTGAACTATTGGGATGCAAATCCCTTTATCCCTTTAGAGCTGTTTTCAGGTGGTGTGCACATGGATCATGTGCTTCAAGCAGGTCAGTCAACACTGGCTCAAAATTAGGCCTCAGGCCCATTAATTTTAATCAGATGAGCTGCCGGCACCTTTCATGCCTCCACAGGGGGTTGTAGTTGTTGGAGGTCAATCATCTCAGTCCTAGGACATCACTGCAGGGGTTCCTCAGTGTAATATCCCAGGCCCAAGCCTCTTCAGCTACTTCATTAATGACCTTTCGTCCTTCATAAGGTCAGGAGTGGGCATGTTCATTGATAATTGCACAGTGTTCAGTTCTATTTGCAATTCCTCAAATAATGAAATACTCCCTGCCCATATGTAACAAGACCTGGACAATATTTAGGCTTGGGCTGATAAAGGACAAGTAATGTATATGCCACACAAGTGCCAGGTCATCACCAACTCCAACAAGAGAGAGGCTAACCACTTCCACTTGACATTCAATGACATTACCATCACTGAATCCCAAACTACAACATCCTGGGGGTTACCATTGACCACATGCTTAAATAGACTATCCACATATATTACTTAGGCTACAAGGGCAGGTCGGAGGTTGGGAATTCTATGGTGAGTGACTCACCCCCTGACTTCCCAAAGTCTTTCCACAAGCTGTATGTTGGAATACTTTCCATTTGGCAGGATGAGTGCAGCTCCAACAAAACTCAAGAAGCTGAACACCAGGTAGGACAAGGCAGCCCTCTTGATTGACACCCAATCCAACAAATATTCACTCCCTTCACCATCGATGCACTGTGGCAGCTACAAGATGTACCAGCTACAAGATGCACTGCAGCAATTCACCAAGGCTCCTTTGACAGCACCTTCCAAATCTGTAACCTCTACCATCTAGAAGGACAAGGGCAGCAGGCACATGGGACCACCACCATCTTCAAGTTCCCGCTTCCAAGAGCCGCTGACCAATCAGATGCCAGCAGCTCTTCAGACCCAGCAGCCCCACCAAGAATGGTGGCTAATGCCGGTACTGCAGATAGCCTGAGAGGAGGAACATTGTTGGAGGCCCCGGAACCCAGCAAATAGAGGGGGGGGCGGGGGGCCTCGCAAGGTAGAAAGCCCTTTGGGTAGCAAATAGAAGAAGATGTAAGTCTTTGAAGGGACTTGTCTATGGACTATAGACCTGACTGCAGTGATGAAGCAGCAGAATGCACATACTTGGAGATCAGAGAAGCTTGTTGTAAAATAGTTACAATGGGGAGACTTTGATTTTCATGCAGATTGGGAAAACCAGACCTGCTCAAACCCCAAAGGCAGCAAATTTCTTGAGTGTATTCAAGACAGTTTTCTGGAACAATATCTTTTTGAAGTATTCAGACAAGCCATACTAAATTTGGTGATGAGTCATCAGCCTGAATTAGTCAACAATGTAACGATGGTGGAAAATTAGCTAACTGTGAGAATACAATGATTGAACTAGATTTGAGATGGTGTAAGGTGAGTCACAAAGCAGGGTTTTAAATTTAGATGACTTTGAAGAGACATGATAGACACTGACCACAGTAAACTGGGCACAACTGTTAATGGGTAAAACTGCAGATGAACAGTGGAGTAAGTATTGGGTTCAATTCAAATCAGTAAAATTCCTTTAGGGCAATTGTTTAATTGTGTAATTAAACAATCTTTGTCAACAAAAGAGACGAGAGATTGTACATAAGTAAAGGGTTTATACAAATCCAACTAGGGGAGACCCTGAATACTGGGAGAGAACACCAAAGGGATCCAAGAAAATAGGAACAGTAAAAAGTACATAAGAGGAAAAAATTGCAAGGGACATCTAGGGTAACATAAAAGCAGAACTTTTCTGGTGGCGGTATTTGTTGGGATGGTGTTGGATGCAGAACACGTCTGTTAAATAAGTCTTTGTGGTCTTCTCTATGTTGGCAGCAAGTCTTTATTAACTCCTTGTAACTATATACATACATACAGTTAAGGGTACAGGCAAGGAGCTATCTCCATCCCAGGTCACGGGTCATGTGCCTTCTTACATCACTGTGTGGGCAGCACTGTACTCAGTCTCACATTAACCCTGTCCATACCAGACACTTCTACTACAGTATTTGCCAACCCACCATTGGAGAAGTCGGCAGGAATGCCAATCCCTGCCAATCAGAGTCAGTAAACGCTCTGCGGAATATTAATCGACTACAAGCAGTTCCACCAGTCAAAGTGCCAGAACCCCAGGTTAGAGTAAATGTGGAGTTTTGCGGTGGAGAAGGTAAGGGAGGCCTGGGGGGTGTGGTTTGGGGGAGAGGGATTGTGGGGTCGGGGGGGTGGGGTCATGCTTTGAAAGCCAGGGAAGGAGGGAGCATCCGGGGAGCCAAGCCCTAATGCAGAGGTGGGGGTTGGGGGGGCGCCTGATTTTGAAAGGGGGCCAGTAATGGAGGCACCGGCACACCAAAGTCCCCCCCCACCACCTTCTCCCCGGCCTGAGCAGGATAACCTTCCAGGCTTCCCCTACCTATCTCCGTCTCTGAACCCCACCTGTCAGCCCCAGATTGCAGCCAGGTGGGAAACAGCCCTAACGTGGGCATTAATTGGCCACTTAAGGACCTCGATTGGGGTGAGGGTGGATGGGCCGCCCTAGGACTTGCCCAGCCCCCTGTAAAATTGGGAACAGGTTGGTGGGGGGAGGTGAAGGGGTTGCTGGGCAGCAGGAGGAATAGTCACCCATGGAATTTTACAGCCCCCCACCCCCACCCCCACCCCACCATCTGTAAACCCGCCGGTGGAGTTCCGTCAAATTCTGCCCTAAAAGTTTTTACAGGTATATTGAGAGAGAAAAGGGGTGGCTAAGGGTAACCTGAGCCTGTAAAGACAGATTCTGGTAAGATTGAAGAAGAGGAAATGGCAGAAATGCTGAACAATTGCTTTAAGCATCAGCCTTCACAATAGAGTAAGTGGACGAAGTAGGAGATATGGGAGGAAAACTAAAAATAAATTAAGGGAACTTACTAAATTTGATGTGGGTAAAAAGTGGTGATAAAGATAACTTAACTAAAAGATAGACAAACCTCAAGGACATGATGGTTTCCAGGCTATTAAAAGAAGGAGGTGAGAAAGTTGCAGATACTCTTGGCATGGCCTTCCAAAACGCTCTCCACTCCACTCCATTATTTAGGAAGGGGAGGAGAGATAAACTAAGAAACTCTAGGCCTATTGGTGTAATTTCTGTTGGGGAGGAAGTTACTAGAATCTGTTATTAGCGACAGTGACAGTGCCCTGAAACAAACGTGTGCCAGATCCCCAGAGGACAAGGTCACCAACGAGTTCTGTCCCAGGGGACTCAGGTGAGAACTTTGATGGGGCAGTGTACAAGAAAAGATGATGGCGCCGCACACTGAGATGCTGGGGGCACTGACAGGCCTGCCAGGCAGCCCCTTGTCACTGTCCCCAGGAGCAGAGATCAGTCAGGGGCCAAGGTGGCAGAGGGCATCGCACAGAGTTTGAAGTCCATCCTTTCTAGTGTGGCAGAGGTTGCCATCTCCATGGCGCCATAGCCAAGCCAATCCATGTTGGAGCATCTGGTGGTCGCTGTCTCAGCTTTCACTGCAGGCCGGTCTTGACAGCCCAGTGCTGCAGTGCAAGCTCAGATAAGGTCACAAGATCCAAGGTTGCTGCCATGCAGGCTGAGACTACTGCCATCGTGGGTGGAACAGTCTAGCAAGCTGTGCTCAAGCAGATTACTAGAATCGCAGAATTGTTGCGGTGCAGAGAGAGGCCATTCAGCCCATCGTGACTGCACCGGCTTTCTGAGCATTTTAACTTAGTGCCAATCTCCTCCTGCCTCTTCCCCATAACCCTGCACGTTTTTTCTATTTAAATAATCACCTAATTCCCTCTTGAATGCCTCAATTGAGCCTGCCTCCACCACACTTCATGGCAGTGCATTCCAAACCCTAACTACTCGCTGTGTGAAAAAGGTTTTTCTCACCTCGCATTTGCTTCTTTTGCAAAACACTTTAAGAGTGTGCCCTCTGGTTCTCGATCAGTTTATGAGCGGGAACAGTTTCTCCCTATCTACTCTGTCTAGACCCCTCATGATTTTGAAAACTTCTATCAAGTCTCCTCTTAGCCTTCTCCTCTCCAAGGAAAACAGTCCCAACTTCTCCAATCCTTCCTCATAACTGAAGTTTCTCATCCCTGGAACCATCCTTTTCTGCACTCTCTCCAATGCATTCACATCCTTCCTATAGTGTGGCACCCAGAACTGTACACAATACTCCAGCTGAGGACCGTAAGACCATTGTCTTAGATAAGTTCATCAAAACCTCCCTGCTGTTGTACTCTATTCCCCTATTACTGAAGCCTAGAATACTGTATGCTTTAGAAACAGCTCTCCCTACCTGTCCTGCCACCTTTAATGACTTATGTACATATATACCCAGGTCTTTATGCTCCTGCACACCCTTTAGAATAATATCCTTCATTTTATACTGTCTCTCCATGTCCTTTTATCAAAGTGTATCACCTCACACTTCTCTGCATTGAGCTTCATCTGCCACCTATCTGCCCACCCCACCAATGTGTCAATGTCCTTTTGAAGTTCTACACTGTCCTCCTCACGGTTTACAATTCTCCCAAGTTTTGTGTTGACCGCAAACTTTGAAGTTGTCCCCTGCACACCAAGATCTAGATCATTTATATATATCAGGAAAAGCAAGGGCCCCAATGCTGACCCTTGTGGAACTCCACTACAAACCTTCTTCCAGCCTGAAAAATACCCATTAGCCATCACTCTCCATTTCCTATCCCTCAGCCAATTTTGTATCCACGTTGCTACTGCCCCTTTTATTCCATGACCTATAACTTTCCTCACAAGTCTGTTGTGTGGCACTGTATCGAACGTCTTTTGGAAGCCCAGATACCACATCGTCGGTCTTGCCCTCATCAACCATCTCTGTTACCTCTTCAAAATACTCCGGCCAGTTAGTTAGACATGATTTTCCTTTAACAAATCCATGCTGAATCTTCCAAACCAATCCACATTTTTCCATGTGACTATTAATTCTATCCCGAATAATTGCTTCTAGAAGATTCCCCACCACCGAAGTTAAACTGACTGGTCCGTAATTGCAGAGCAGGTCTTTACAACCTTTTTTGAACAAGGGCGTAATGTTTGCAATTCTCCAGTCCTCTGGCACATCCCCCATATCCAGGGAACGTTGAAAGATTATTGCCAGTGCCTCTGCAATTTCCACTCTCACTTCCTTCAATATTATTGGATGCATCTCATCCAGTCCCGGTTCCTTAAGTACCAACAGATTATCCAATACGTCCTCCTTATCAATTATAAACCCTTCTAGTGACTGAGTTTCCTCCTCTGTCACCATGGCCTGGGTAGCATCTACCTCGTAGGTAAAGACAGAGGCTTGCTGAGGTGCTTCCCTGGGGAAGTGGGAGTGCCTCTGCACAGCATGAATTTGCTGCCCTTTCTCACGATAGCAACATTTGTGCTCCCACCACTGCCACTCTGCCAGTGCACTTGCTAGTGCCTCTTGGCAAGCTCAGACTGCTGCCATCGACGGCAAAGTGGCTGGCAGTCTGAAGTCGGAACACTCAAAGCCCAGCGCTGCATGAGGATGTCCTGTAAGGCCATCAGCAGCCTCTCCACCATTGAAAGTCAACAGTCTTCCACCAGCCATGCTGCAGATCCCAGCAGCGGGACTTGGCCACCTGTGGGCCCGTCACCCAGCTAAGGACAGTGGGCCAGCTCCTGATGTTGCCGGACCAATCACAGGGTTGGCAGCCCCGAAGCCTCAGCAGAGACACTGGGAGAGGTGGGCACGGCTGAGGAATACGGGAGACCTGGAGCCTAAAAACACTGAACAAAACTCAAGAAAGGGGCTCAGTGGCGGAGGGGAATCCATCTTGGGAAATCATCGGGTCTGCGGGGATGGGTTGCCTTCCCTGGTCTGCGGCTCCTTCTCCGACCCATAAAACCTTCCCCCACCAGGCTGACATGAGGAGGGCATCTCCATTTCACTGGCAGCCTCCCCATGTGCCAGGAATCACTCTGCCATCGGCAAAATTCCAATGGCCCATTAAAATGGCCCCACTTGTGCTTCCAATTATGGAAATTGTCTGCCCGCCCCCCTTGGAGCAGGCAGCTTCTCCATGCCGGTCCTGCCATTGCTAAAATGCTCTGAAGATGGGGCCATCTGGTGGAGCTGGTCGATGTGGTTTCCCACCATTTTCCTGGCCCCCGCTTGCCTCACTGTCTGCCTCCTGGGGGCCAGTAAAATCCTGGCCTGAGAGAGAGGGAGAGAGAGAGAGAGAGAGAGAATTATCTGGTTGTGTAGGTTGGTTTGTTTTCTACAAGTGCAGAGTGCAGTTGGGAAAACACGTGCGCTGCTCAAACCTCACGATAACCCCTTTTATTTTTTGAATAGAAAAGATTCCATCAAGACCCTGTTTGTCAATGGCGCATATCTAGGGAGCTACCATGACTCGTTCATCATTCACCAATCCACTGTTCCCCTAAAGGTCAAGGGTGGATAATTGATGATCAGGTCTATCCCCTCTAGGAGGTCTTGTAACTAGTGTGCCTGCCTCTTGGCCAAAAGGTCCGGGTTCAAGTCCAACTCCAGGACTTGATGACCAAGGAAGGTGCATTCATAACGCTGCCAAACAGATTGACTATCAACCTGTAATTCCTTCCAACATACGGCAATGGCGGACAGTAAGAGCAGGAGAGATTCCTGGTCAGCCATATGATGGAAAGAACAGTGGAGCCTCTACCGTACAATCGATAGCTCCAGGTTACAACGTGCATGTAAAAGTGTGTGATGCCACATCAACTCAGACTGCCTGAGTGAACTATAACACATCACCGCCACTATCCCCTCCACCCATGGCTGTCGATTCCAATGAGTTTTCCAGACAGCTGGGGGATCGGTTGAAATGAGGTCCATGTAACCACAAGAACATTTAGTTTATAGGCATTCTGCAGTTTTGTTTCAGGTGGTTGGATATAACTCCGATGTATCAGCCCACCCAAAGTTTGCCAAACAACGCAGCATGATTTATAACGTTGTCACGAAGAAAGGTTTAAGGAACATGGAGATGATGATAATGATAAAGAAGGGGAAACACCTGCAGAACCACATCACTTGGAGGGTGGGCAGGAAGGAGAGAAAGTGGAACAGGACAAACAATGGTTGATTTACCAAAATGAGGTCACTTCACCTGCCTGTTTCTCCCACATCCTCAGTCCTCAGACCTTCGCTGTCTAAGACTTTCATCAGCTTGCTCCATAAGACAGATGCCTGCATTTTTCTGCCACTATCAAGCTCCCAAAAGCTGAAAACACACAGAGAAAGAAACTCACAAGTCCATGGGTAGAACTTTACAGCCGACCCAACCCTCCCCACCACTGGCAGATTTGAAAGAGGTGAAAATGTGAATTTGTGCACTTTGTTGGGGTGAATGGAAAGGCGATGTACTGTTTAAACGGCGAAAGATTGCAGAACTCACTGGTGCAGAGGGATCTAGGTCTTGAAGCATGAACCACATAGGGGGCAGAATTTTACGCCCAGCGGGTGGGTGCGTGCCCGACCTGATCGGGTGTTAAATCGCGCGAGATGACGTTGGGCGAGCGTTCCTGGTGTCATTGCACACTAGCGCGACATTTCATTCATCGGGTGAGCTTTCGGCTGCCGTGTGCACCCACCGACAATCAAGCGGGTAATCAAGCACATCGACGGCACAATCGAACGGGATTTTTCATGGCCCGTCCGACCTTACGGTTGGCGGACGGGCCAATCGGCCAGGGCAGCCTTTACATTTTTCATGAAACCTCATCCAAGGGCGGGATGAAATCTCCCGTTAGGAAATAAGATAAAATTAAATATCTGGGGACAGCGTTTTTATGAGGGACGCTTTCAGGTGCTTAATTGTGCTGCATGGACATCTTGTACTGCTTTTTTGTGCTTTATTCTATTATTTGCAAGTCTGTAGCTCCCTTGTCGGCCTTCAGGGAGCTGTCTCGAAGCGCTCACCCGCGCCCGCGCCCGCGGTGACATCGTTGCCCACCCCCTTCCTGCCCCCACCCCGGCAACACTGAGCTTTTCAGTGCCCATTTCACACTGGCTGGCCGTTAATTTGCCTGACAGTGTGAAATGGCAATCAGGGCCTTTTTCCCAGCCGCTCCCAGTCCCGCCGATCACCTGGGCCTGACAAGGGAAAAATTCAGGCCATGAAGTTAATATGCAGGCGCAGCAAGTGATTAGGAAGGCAAATGGCATTTATTGCAAGGGGAGTGGAATATAAACGTAGGGAAGTTTATCTACACTTGCACAGGGCATTGGTAAGACCACACCTGGAATACTGGCCAGGATTTTACATCCCCTCCTGCCCAGCGGGATATTACGGTCCTGCCGAACTGAATGGAGATTTAAGTGGCTCACTGCATCTGCCAGGGAGAGACACACCATTACGGGGCCGTAAAATCTTGGACACTGTGTATAGTTTTGGTCTCCTTGTTTGAAAAGGGATATAGTTGCTTTATAAACAGTTCAGAGAAGGTTCAGTCGACGCATCCCTGGGATAAGGGCTTATCTCATGAAGAAAGGTTGAACAGGTTAGGCCTGTACCCATTGAGGTTGAGAAGAATGAGAGGTGATCTTATTGAAACATATAAGATCCCGAGGGGACCTAATAGGGTAAACACCAGGAGGATGTTTCCTCTTGTGGGGAGACTAGAACTTGGCCAACTCCTGCTCCTAAGTCCTGCGTAATACACTGAGAGTCTATATGTGATCATGTGTTACAGCTCCCTCAGGGACTCTGATTTGCTGTGGCAATATGCACATTATAGTCTGGAGCCATGGCCCTGTGTTAGAAGGATTTACAGGTTGATACTCAACCTGTTTGGCTGCGTTATGAACGCACCTTCCTTGGTCATCAAGTCCTGGGATGGGACTTGAACCTGGAGCTTGACTCAGAGGCAGGGACACCACCCACTGCACTATAAGAGCTCCCTTGTGTAACCGGTAGTACGACCCCAATATCCTAACCTAAATAACAAGTAGTAATCCTAAAACCCATTGATACTCACTCCAAAACCACTGCCCTGCACAAGGTGTAATCAGGCTCCCCAGTTGTCACTTTTACTGGAACTCATCACTCTCTCTATCTCCTTGGACTCTGGTTTAGACTCAGGTTTTGTGTGAAGGTGCACCTCTCAACTGCGATCCACAGTCAGATCAGAGCCAACTGTCCTTGGACTTCACAGGTCAAAATCCAATCAGCACAGACTGACCTGAACCAAACTCACAGGACACATCGTCCTAAACTCAGTACCAACATTTCTAAAGCATTCACTGGGCTCGGACTCAATAAAGGAGAGCTTTCATAGAATGATAAAAATTGCAGTGGCAGAGGCCATTCGGCTCTCACTGTTGGTGCTATCTCCTGTAACCCCATTCTATCTGATCGGGACGAGTTTCAACATCATTTCCATCGAATCACCAAGATTGTCCATTTCCACCTCCTCACCTGCTTCAGCTCATCTGCTGCTGAAGCCTTCACCCCCATGCCCTTGTTGATTTGACTAATTCAATGCACTCTTGGCTGGCCTATCACAGTCTACCTTTAGAAAACTTGAGGTTATCCAAAACTCCGCTGCCCATGTCTTAATTCACACTGGTTCTGTTCCCCTATCACCTCTGTGCTCGCCGACCCACACTGGCTCCTGGTCAAGCAACGTCTTGATTTTAAAATTCTCATCCTTGTTTTCGAATCCCACCGTGGCCTCATCCCTCCCATCTCTGCAACCTCCTCCAGCCCCACAAGCCACCTCCAATTCTGGCCTCCTGTGCATCCCCCATTTTAACCGCTCAATCACTGGTGTCCATGCCTTCAGCTGCCAAGGCCCTAAGCTCTGGAATTCCCTCCCTACATCTCTCCACCTAACTCTCCTTCCTCCTTTAAGATGCTCCTTATAGCCCACCTCTTTGACCAAGCTTTTGGTTATCTGCCCCAATATCTTCTTATGTGGCTCTGTGTCAAACTTTGCTTCATAAAGCAATTGGAACATTTTATTATGTTAAATGGGCTGTATAAGTACAATTTGTTATTGCTGCCATTACCTAATATGGTCGAATGGGTTTCCCTGATTCCTGATTGTAGCTTTGGGTTTTTAAGAGGCTCAATTTAACCATCTAAAACTCCTGTCACTGTGAACTTACACATTTGTGCCGAAACGGTGAGCAATATTAGCTTGTCTATTATAAACATGAATACATTGCATTTTGGTCTAGGGAGGACTTGACAATCAATTTGAAATCCATTAACACCAGTCATTCTTAGAAAAGGAAGTCCATTATCTGTCATGCAATCAAGCTGCAAATCATATTCTTATCACTTGAAAAACCACAAGATCAAGTCTAGAGAGACAAGTCAGAACATGAAAATTAGGGAGACTTAAAAGGGTTAAGTTGGTTAGCCCTTGCACGGGCGCAGAGAATACACAGGTATGGCATCATGCCAACTTTGTGCTGCCTGTTCACTGTCATGATTACTGCACGCAGCCAACAACCCCCATACTGTTCACTGGCTACACGGATCAGCAGGCGACCCAGTAACAAGCGTAGCCAAAGCTAGCCTGCACTACTTAAAGGCAGCCTACACCTCTTAAATGGGAGGTGAACTGTGACTGGAGCAGATGCCAGGGGTCATTCTGCAAATGAACCTGACCGAGGAAAGAATGAAGAATGACTGACTATAGGAGAGCATGTCACCAAGGTTCTCATGTTGTGCTGAATAGGATTAAAGAAGGAGAGATGTCCAGTACCCTCAGGGGGCCGGAAGCCCTTCAGATATATGCTGAGAAGGTGCTGGTGTTATGATCCCAACTGATCTTACTACTGGACAAGTCAAACCCCAGGGTGAAACTCGATTTGATAGATCCAAACTTCTATTTTTTATTTAGAAACGTGGAGGGCTGCTACTGACGGAGTCACAGAGTCTGTTGATGTACTTTTAACAAAAGAATAAAACATTTATTAAACAAGATAAAGATTAACCATATTATAATGCTCCTTCACCCACAACCATACCTTTACAGATAGATACAGATTCGTAAGAATAACACAAGTTACAAAAAAAAATCCATCCTATATTCTAATGTTCACAGTAAGTATACAGTCCATGTAAACAATAAACAACCTGTGGTCAGACACACCACACTCTGAAACCAAGTGACCGATGCCACCTCAACCAGATGCAATGTTTCTCTCATTAACTCCCCCCAGACACTTGTCACACTGTGAGCCAACCAGTCTCACTGAACTCCATCTTTCTCCCAAGGGTTTCCAATCTCAACGCTTGAAGAGCTCACTTTGGAATCCACTCCCAAACAACACTTTCACTTGGTCATCTTCCCAAGGATCCACCTCCAAGGTTTCAACCTCTCCTTCTGATGCTCCTCTCCCCTGGATTGCCACGTTCCTTCAAGCTTCACTTTCCATGCACTCTTTCTTAGATACTCAGCCGTGCCAACAGAACACCACTGCTTCACAGGTATCACTAACCTTTGGCTGTCTCCTTGAATCTTCTGGCTTCTCGCAAGTCCACTCCACCTTAATTCTGCTCCTTGCAGCTTTCCCCCTTTAATTCAGAGACTTTTGCTCTGCTCCTTACTTTAACTTCACTGAACAGGACCTGTTTCCGATTCCTGTTCTTGTTCCTTGACTTAACTGTCTTCCTGGGGCTTGCTTCTGTCCCTCTCCCCAGTTTCTGAGACGTTCCTCTTTCTTTCTAGGAAATTTGCCTCCGCAGCTCTCACTCTCATGTCCAGCTTCTTCTGTACCTCTCTATATAATGGCATTTTTCTTCTGAGTCATCTGACTCCCTTTTCACTTTTGGGACCTTCATTCTGCGCAGGCACAGGGTTAGCTGTAAATAAAAACAATGAAAAAGAACAAACTGCAAATGTGCGCAGGGTCATCACCGGCCTGAAGACGTGAACACGGCCCAACTGCGCATGGGCAGCCATTCTCCGGCCAGCCCATTCTCCATCCGGCCCATTCTCCATCCGGCCCATTCTCCGGCCGGCCCATTCTCCGGCCGGCACATGTGCAGAACCTGAAGATCATTGAAAAGAATGGGCTGCGCATGAGTGACCACTCCAGGACCAGTACATGCGCAGAAACCACTGAGGCCCATCGGGAACTGTAGTCCTCAAACCCAACCTTTGCTTTTTAAAAGGCTTTTTTTTAAATTCCTTTTCCCCTGCTCGCAACAGTGGTAATAAATAATGAAGGTGATCAATGCCAGGAATATAGCTTCAAGAGCATAGATGTGGTACAGGAAGAAGTTTAGTGACCCCACATGAGTAGTCAAGGTCATCTTCAATTACTACAGACTAAGCCATATGCATGATCAGACTGCAGTTATCATAGTCCTAGAAATAATTCTTCAAAGGAAGTTCCCAGAGCATCCAGCAACCTGCTATCCAACTGAGTACTAGCATTGCTGAGGCACCACTCTGGAAGGCTGGCAGTGGTGCCATGGAGTACAAACAGATGAGGCAATGCCACTCCACCAGTGCCCTACTGTTGCCTATCGTATCAGCCAGTCTGCTGCAGCCCATGCTCAGATGGTACAGTCAGCAGCTGGGCCTTCTAGAGTGAAAGCTGCTTGAGGTCACCCTCCCCCAAAGCCATCTACAAACCTCCCCACTGAAAACCAGCAGCTTTGCACCATGCTATAGTAACTGGGAAAGCATTGCATAGGAGTGCCAGGACAGGCCAAATGTTCCCAAAATGTAATTCTACATCTATATTGTATACCACCTTATTGCAATTTATAGCCTTGATACTTCAATAAAATTGATATAAACCTAATGCAAACAGTGAATTGTCGAAAAAAGTATTCTATTTTCGGATATAATTAATTCCCATCCTGCTGCATTCTCTGATGGGAAAGTTGGGCTGGATTTTACCAGCCCTCAAGGGACAGGCTGAGAAGGTGGTGATGGGTGTTGGGGGGTGCTGTAAAATAGTAAAAGAAGGGAGGGGTGGAGTGCCGGTCACCTTCTCATTGCCTTGGCATTCAGTCAGCAATGGGGAAAGTGGAAGACGTGCCCACTCCCACCATCTTGCCAAGGCAATGAGAAGGTGACTGGCACTCCACCCATCCCTTCTCTTACTATTTTACAGCCCCCATGTCACCCAGAGGCCAACTGTGCCACTTGAGTGGCCCATTAAGGGTCTCTTTCCACTGCCTCTGTCATTTTCCCAGCGGTGGGTGCGCCCTCCGTCGCATGAGGAGACAGCCTGTTGAACCATGTTGGCATCCCAGCAGGCACTGGGAGGGGTGGCCTTCCTAACTGGGTCCTTTGTGGCCCGTGGAGGGGCTCCCTGGTGGTAATGGCCCAGCCCTCAACATGGCAATGGCCGCCCGCCCCACCCACCACCCCCCAACCCATGACAACACATCCAACCCCGCCCTCACCAGCCATCCTCCCCGCTGCCTGACTGGCCCCAGCGACCCCAACCCCAGTCACCTTCTCCCTTGGGCGGCATCCATCTGTGCCAGTTGTGTACAACGTGGAGATAGAATTACAATCAAAATAAGGCTACAAACCACAAAAGGTGGTGAATAACAGGATGATATCACCATGACATTTACTTCCATCATGTTGTCCACCCATCCAGGGAAGGATTGCGATGGACGGGAGGTGAGAGATAATTTAATTGACATTTATTTTACATCTGAAAATATCTAATACAAAGTATTAGGTGCACAGTCTGGCCAATATCATTTAATTATAACAAACATGAAGCCCGGCAGACCACACAGTATCAATCTATGCATCAGATTCAGACACTGTTGCATAAGAGTGTTCAGCACAGCAAGCGTTAATGTGGGATTGGAGAAATAGTATTGATACATAAAGATGTAGAGAGTCACATGATAGCAGACTGGGTGTAGAAGAGTCTAGAAGAAGCCAGCACGTGATGAGTTCTTAATAAACACTTAGGGCAGAGTTTTGCCCTTGATGGGTGGGCAGGCAGCCGATCGCCGTCTCTGAAACGGGCCCCGCCGCCATTTTAAGTGGGCGGGCCAATTAAGGCCCACCCAGCGGGCCGTCCGACGGGAAGCGCTATGCACTTCCTGTGCGGGGGGGGGGAGGGATTCCCCAACTGTCAGAGTGCACTATTTCATACATGCGCATGAAAGAGCGCACTGCTCCCTGAGGCAAAGTGCTGTCTCAAGGAGATCACTGAAAGGCAGTGAAACATTAAAAATAGAGAAATAAAAAAATCATTCACACATCCCCCTCATGTGAAAATGTCACACGAGATGGGACCTGTTAATAAATATCACAAAAACTTTATTAAAGTATTTTAAAACCGACATGTCCCGCCGGTGGATGAGGTTTCATGTTTTTTCAGAAGCCCGCTGGGGCTCCTGTCCTGCCCACCAACTTTAAGGTTGGACGGGCAGGGCCTTTAATTGGTCTAACTACCCTGTCATTGGCCTCAATTGGCCATTGACAGGTCGGCGGGCAGACAGCTGATTGCGCTGTCCCCACCCCCCCGCCTTCCTGAATATTTAAATGGGGCGGGATGACATTGGGGGTTCCGCCCGGCGTCATCCCGCGTCATTTTCGCGTCGGCGAGCAGGCCCCGCCCCCAGCTCGCCTACGGAAAAATTCTGCCCTTAATGTTTAACCAGACAAGCCTCCAGGCCTCTTAGTGAGACACCAAACAACCCTTACAACAGACACGACAAAGACATGCCCAGCCCAGTCATCCTTGCAAAGTCCTCCTCATCAACATCTGGAGACATGTATCAAAACTGGGAGAGCTGTCCCACAACATCAGTCAAGAAACTACTAACATAGTCATACTCACCAATAGAGCCGCTCAGCTCCAGACCTCACCACAGCCATTGTCTAAGCATGGACAAAGGAGTTGATTCCCGAGATGAGGTGAGAGTGGCCGCCTTTGACATCAAGGCAGCATTTGACCAACTGTGGCATCAAGGAGCCCTAGCAAAATTGAAGTCAATTAGAATCAGGGGGAAAACTCTCTACTGGTTGGAGTCATATCTAACACAAAGGAAGATGACTGTGGTTGTTGGAGGATAATCATCTCAGTCTCAGACAGCACTACGGGAGTTTTCCAGGATAGTGTCCTAAGTGCAATCAATTCAGCTGCTTCATCAGTGAGCTTCCCTCCTTCAGCCTTGAATATATTTAATGACACAGCCTCTACTGCTCTCTGGGGAAGATAATTCCACAGTCTCACGACCCTCTGGGAGAAAAGAAAATCTCCTCATCTCAGTCTTAAATGGGAGACACCTAATTTTAAATTGTGTCCCCGAGTTCTGGAATCCCCCACAAAGAGAAACATGCTCTCAATGTCCACCCTGTCAAGTCCTCTCAGGATCTTATATGTTTCAAAAAGATCGCCTCTCACTTGTCTAAACCCCAATGGATACAGGCCCAATCTGTTCAACCTTTCTTCATAAGATAATCCCTTCAACCCAAGAATCAGATCCTCCTCTCAACTCCTTCTAATGCTATTTTATTATTTCTTAAGTAAGGAGACCAAAACTGTACACAGCACTCCAGATGGGGTCTCACCAATGCCCTGTATAGCTGCAGCAACACTTCCCTACTTATATACTCAATTCCCTTTGCAATAAATGCCAACTATCCATTTGCATTTGCGTTGTGGTAAGTTGAATGTTTCAGAATGTTGCTATCTTGCGGGATCAGCCCTTACCAACACAAGGGCAGCAGGAGGCAGAGCCATGAAAAGGAGCCAGAGATATTGGCCACAATGATCCGAGCTGTGACAGCTCTCAGGGAAGAGTTCATCAAGGGATACTTCACCTAAACCAACCCTCCCATTCCCAATACTCCAACAGTCCCTCAATCCTTATTACCATCCCATTGCCTTCCTTCAGTCCAGCCTCATGGACTCTACCTCACTTCACTAACAATACAAACAAAAAACTTTATCAAACCACTAAATTCCACTGTATATAACAGTTAACAGAAATAATTAAGAATGTCACTTGTGCAAGCCCTTAGCACCTGTCCTTTGTGCTTGTTTCCTTTCCTAGTGCTCCTACGATGTGTCTCATCAGTGTCTGTAGCATTGGGAGGTGAACTTCCATTGAGGTCGTGGTGCACGTTTTTGAACAGCTTTGGGCTTGTGGGTCTCGGCTGCAGATGGTAGCGTCTTGTGTTGGGCCAGGGCAGTCTCATCCAGCTTGTCTGTGTGGCACTAACAAAGAGGTTGGCGGAATGGATAGCTAGAGACCAGTCATATTGTTGCCCACAGACCCAAGTCCGCTGTCCTGTGACCACGTGACTTAGTAATTCTCCAGAAAGCATCTGTAAGCAATATAAACCATCAATGTAATAATTTGTCACTCTTTAAACAATGCAGCGTTTTGCTTTTTCACCTATGGCACTGTACATATTTCATTTTGGTTTTATGTTTTCTTCTGTCATACCTTAATTTGTACTTATGTATTTATGACACCCTTAGGGTGGCTGGATCTGATCAACACCTGATTAACTGCACTGCTTGATAAGGCTAAACAAACAAGTGGTTAACCTCTACTTTCAATATAAGCAAAAGTCCTCCCCTCTCAGGGCAAGCATATACAAGCTTGTAATTTTCAGATGATGACCACGGATTTCAGACCATGACTCATGTCCTAAGTCCATTTGTCAATGTTTCTAAATTATTCTGTTAATTTTCCTAAATGAGATTTGAGAGTTCCTCAGCTACTCAGATAAAGCTGGATAGCATGATAGGGTGGGACCGTACCGGATTTGCACTATGTGCGGCAGCGGGCAGGAAAAAGGAACATATTTTCCCGCCGGCCGCAATGGCGGGTTTTCACACAGTGCTGTCCCAATCCTACCTCATTAATCATGCATTCCCGGGAAACACGCCATTTTGCTAGCGGGCGGCCTCCGATTCGCCTGCTTACACCGTCACCTCACCGCTTCATCATGCCGGGCGCCATATTTTAAGTGCAGCCACGCACACACCTCTCAGTGCTTCCAGCCCAGGAGGGACACCGGTGAAGGCATGGCCCCAAAAGCCAAGTATATGCAGCCCTCCCCGATTCAGTAACGCATCCTTGGGACACCTTCTGGACTCAGTGGAGGCCCGCCACGAATGTCCTCTACCCCCACAAAGGCCACAAGAGGCCCAATAGTGTCACCATTCCGGCTTGGGAGACGGTGGCAGTGGTGCTCAGCACCAACGCTGCACAGAGGATGTTGGCCATCCAATGCAGAAAGAGGATGAATGATCTCATCCATGCCGCAAGGGTAAGGCAACCATCTCATCACTCTAAACTCACACACTTTCAAGGCCATCACACATTCACTGGCCTCTCACTCACTACCAGCTGAAAGGACATCATCACTCACTCTCTCACACACACCCTCACATCTCCATTTGGCCTCATCTCCTCTGGACACTGCCTCCTCAGCCCTCACCCTCTTGAGGCCACTTGCACAGATCAACATGTGTCCCTGCACACAACTTGGGATAACCCCTTCCCCAGCAATGCCCTTGCCCTGCAGCCTCTTCCCTTGCCTGAGGTCACTTCTCCCCCTTCCACAATCAAGCCTTAGCCCAACAGCCATTGAAAAGTCACCCCTGCCTTACGGCTGGTCTAGTAGGTAAAGACCTGCCCATGAGCGTCCCTTAAAGTGATGTGCCACTGCCTGCGAAACCTGGTGCTGATGACTGCGAATGCTTCCCAAGGCAAGGTAGGCAAACAAACCTCAAAGTCCTGAACAAAGTGTAGCTCGCTAGGCGCAAGTCACTTATGTTCAGTTATGAAACGTGTTGACGTGCAATCACGACAATGTGCCTGGATGATCCAGCATGGGGGGATGATTCCGGTGAACTGGCTTTATAATGATACAATGAGGTTCCCAATGTCTGGGAAACGTGGCCCGCCATTGATGGGCAGAGCAGACGATTGCAAACTGGTTTCACAATGTCATAAAACTGATTTCTGGCCTTCTCACCATATTGTCCGTTCACGCCACCGAACATGGCCGATGCTAGCGTGCACGGAAAATTCCGCCCATAGAGCGTAAATTCATTATGGCACAGAAGGAGGACATTCAGCCCATTGAGTCTCAGTAGAGCAATCCAGTGCCCACCCCTCCACCCTATCCTCATGCCCTGCAAGTTTATTACCCTCAAGCGCCTATTTGAAATAACTGATCATCTCCACTTCCACCCCCTCGTAGGCAGCAAGTTCCAGGCCACTATCACTCACCACATAAAGGCGTTCTTCCCTCGCATCCTCCCTGTATCTCTTCCCAAAACTTTAAATCTGTGTCCCCTTGTTCCTGTACCATCAGCTAATGGGAACAGTTTTTCTTGCCTACCTTTTCCAAGCCTGTCATACTCTTGTACACCTCTATCAAACCTCCCCTCAATCTCATTTGCTTCAAGGAGAACAACCCCATCATTTCCAACCTAACCTTGTAGCTAAAATCCTCCATCCCTGGAACCAAACTGGTAAATCTCCTCTGCACCATCTCAAGGGCCACCCTCTTACTAAAGTGTGGTGACAAGATATTCAAAAACAAAAGCACGGTCAGATATGAAATGCTTCAACCTGAATAAAACTGTCACAAAAGAGTCACTCGAAGTCCAGAGACATTTATTAAAGACATGGAACTCCTTAATGTTTACTCTGAAACAGTGTAAACAGGATATACAGCAATGGCCTCGAATCTTGCACACTGGTAATGGAGAATCAACAGTGAGCGTGTTATTCCAGTGTAGAAGTTGCAGAAAAAAACGGTTCGAGTGAATTGCCCCGTTATTTATGCTCCGCCATAATTTCCTCAGACTATTGCACTGCTCCTTCGATACCCTCACCAAAACGAGAAAAGTTCAATTTCGCAGATCCCAGCACCGTTGAAATCAATGCAATCTCAGCTTTCCTCGCTTTATGCTCATTTTCTGGCTGTAGGCACTTGGATAATAGCGCTGGTGAGTTGGAAGTCGTTTGCGGTGGGAGGCTCCCAGGCGGAACAGCAGAAATGCTTTAGGGATGTCCTCAAAGCACCCCTGAAGAGGTCAAACATACCCGTCAACTCATAGGAGACCCTGGTTTGCGACCGACCAACATGGGGAAGGCTCATTCAGGAAGGCACCAAACACATCGAAAGGCTTCATCAGGAACGTACAGAGGCAAAGCCAAGGAATTGGAGGGAACACACAAACCCCCCCCAAACAATGCATCTACCCTTCAAGGCAACACCCACCCCACAGGTGGCAGAGTCTGCAGACCGCGCATTAGACTTATCAGCCACCTCAGAACCCATCAAACCAGAATGGAAGCAAGTCATCCTCAATCCCGAGGGACTGTCTAAGAAGAGGATTAATTGACTTGTGCCTCATATTTATCTCCCAGCCTGGAAAGACAACCAAGGGACAGTTAAAGGGAGCCAGCAGGTGGTGGCCGGAGCATGTTCCAGGAGCCTGGTCAAGTCAGTGGGGTGTCCGACAGTAAGTAGTGAAGGTTGTGGTGTCCTATTCCACACTGCACAATTTTTTCCTTGGCAAGTCCCCACTCTGGACTTGGCAGACAAGATGCCTGTGGAACCGAAGCATGTCGGTCCTCCCATGTCCCTGGGCCCAGGGGTGGTGGCACACTGGAGGAAGATCCGAGGTCAGTGATCTGTGTGGCCAGAGAGCCACTAGCACCTCGACTGGAAGGACATCTCCATACCCGTACTGTAATACGAAGACCAGGATTTTGCGCAGTATCCTAAATCTGGCCTAACCAAGGTTCCATAAAAGTGTAACATAATTTCTTTCCTTTTGACTTCTATTCCTCTAGAAATGAACTCTAATGCTTTGTTTGCTCTTTTAATGGTTTTGCTAACTTGTGTTTCCACTATTAATGATTTATGAAACTGTAGCCCCCGGACCCCTTTCTGCCGGACCCCTGTTCAGACTCTTTTTTTTTCCCAAGGAGTACATGGGCCGGGATTTTCCGGCTCCGCCCACCACCGGGATCATTCGGTCCCACTGAAAGTCACTGGACTTTTGGCTAGCCCGGCGCAGACCCGCAGCGGGTCCCGTCACAGTGGGGCTGGAAAATCCCGCCCCATGCTTTCTCTAACCCTCCCAACAAAATGCAACCCCCCCCCCCCACCCCCACCTCACATGTGCATTTATTGAAATGCATTGGCCATTGACATGCCCATTCTGCAAGTTTGCTAATGTTTTCTTGCATTTTATTGCAGTCCTCTTCAATAATAGCCAGACTGCCCAATCTGCCGTCAGCTAGGTTGCATTTCTGATTCCCAAGGCCCCAAATCAGTTATCAACACCTGCTTACATAACAATGGGTAGAAGTTTCAGCTCGGCGGGTGGGCGAGCGCCTGACCCGCTCGTGCTTAAAATGATGCGAGGTTAACGTTGGGCAAGCATCCCCAAAGCCAACGCGCAGTCGCACAATATTTCGTTCGGCAGCGCAACCGCCGACGGTTAAAAGGCCTGTGAAGGCCATTCATGGGTCAATTAAATGGAATTTTCCGCTGCCCCTCCCTCCATACGGTTGGCGAGCAGGTGGAAAGGCCAAGCAGCCCATTAGGCGGGATGAGGTTTTCTCAATCAAATAAAAGTTAAATAAAAAATTTACGATTTAATTAATAACATGTCCCTGCTCATGTGACAGGGTCACACGAGGGGGTCATGTTTTGTAGCATTTTTAATTTCTCCGTTTGGTTTTAAACTCTTCATCTCCCTGAGGCAACTCTGTACCTCAGAGAGATTATGAAGCGCCCATGCCCAAGGGTCACGCTCGCCCCGCTCACACTCCCTCCACCACCCCGCTGGGCCGGCCTGAGTTCGCCCAAATCGCCTTCCGGCCTCAATGGCGGGTAACAGTCAGCTTCCCAACCACCCCCGCCGAGCCCACCCAACATGGGCAAGATTCTGCCCCATGTTTCTTTTTGTTTGCCGAGTACTTGAAGATTGTGTAAAGTAACCTGCAAGGGCACCTTAACTAGAATGGAGGAGCTCCTTCCCCATAGCGAAGCAGCGATACCTTACCTATAGGCCACAAAACTGTGCCCCATTACTCCGTAGCTCCGAAGAGGCTCACAGGTAATCGAATTGGGTGGGGGATCCACTTCCAATGAATTCCTTCATGGCCCACACTGATCGCCATGTTAGAAAGGGCAATAGCAAAGATGAGCCATGGGTGCACCTGAAGCATTTTAAGGAAGGATACATATTTAATCATGGATGTTCCCCATATTTAAGGAAGAATATACTTGCATTGGAGGTGGCCGTTTCACTAGATTGGCCCCTGGGATAAGAGGGATGTCCTTGATGAAAGGCTGTGAAAATTGGGCCTATACTCTCTGGCGTGAAAGGCAGCCTCATTGAAACATAAAAAGGTGGAATTTTCGATGCCCGTTGGCGTCGGGCATCAAGGCGGGCATGAGCGGACAATATGGCGGGAAAGCCAAAAATCAGTTTAACTCCCTCTTGAAACCAGCTTGTGATTACCCACTCCGTCTGTCAATGGCGGGCTGCCTTTCCCACCGCCACACATCGGGAACTTTATTTTAATACATCTGCATATTATTATAAGCCCTGCTCGCTGGAATCAGCCCCCCCAGGCTGAATCATCCAGGCACTTCAATGTGATTGTACGCCGACTTGTTTCACAACAGCATTTATAAGGCGTGCACCTGGTGAGCTGCACTTTGAAGCAAACTCAGGGGTAAGGGGGTGAGTGCTCACTAACATTGTGCAGTGCTCGCTAGGGTCGCCCGTTCGACTTCTAAGCTGAGGCGCCGCATATTCAGGCGAGGGCACAGGCAAGTTGCTTTTTCCTGGCTAGCTGACAGTGCAATGCCAGTGCAAGGGCTGCCCTGTGGTGGAGGCAAATTGAGGGGCAAGACAGGACATTGTGAGGCAAGTTGTAGGGGGCAAGGGCTGCCCTGCGTCTCAAGCAAGTTGGGGAGGCAAGGCTGCCCAGTCTGTTGGTAGTGCACAAGCACATGCGGTGTGGGGGTGAAGAGGGAAGTAGCCAGGCATTAGGGAAACCTTGTATAAAGTGACCATTCCTCTGCAGCTGTGACCGTTCGGGCCTCTAGCTTATTCGTCCACTCGAGCAACGCAGAGGCAGGCAAGTGCCACTAAGTGCTCCAGAGCTTTTCACCACTCAGGCATAGACTGCAAACTAATGAGTATTTTAGTGGACTGCAGAACAGTTGGACAATTAGGGAAGTTGTACAATCTCCTTGCTAAAGCTGACCATGGAGCAGTCACTGGTGGAGGCACTCACAACCCCTTGCAATGTCATCATCCCAGTTTGGACCAGTCTCCCTCATGGTTCAAGCTGACAGTGCAGCCTTGCACTGTGGGTTAGGAGAATGCCTGTGCCGGAGCTGAGAGCACAGCATGCAGTCCAATGGGCAAAGCTGCTGCCAATCGGTCAGGTGGAGTGGGGCGGAGGTGGGTGGGGTTTCAGACAGCCATGCAACGCATTAAACTCTGGCCATCCAAGTTTTAGCCAGCACATGGGATGCGTTAAGAAGCCTTCAGAGTTAACCAAGAGAGATTCTTAGTACACCCATGCTTACCCACATGTCTCTCTCTTTCATCCTGCAGGAGGAGTACATCAGGAGCATGGAGCCTGATGAACCCGCTATATGCCTCGTGGTCTAAAGAGTGAAAACGACAGAGAAGAGAGTGACAGAGGCGCCTGGCTGGACAGAGAGAGGAGCAGCACCCTCAGGACGAAGGGGTGGCTGGGGCTCCCTTACACACTGCTGAAGGCCCACAGCGAGCCATCGCTGGTCGGCACCTATCTAGACCCAGGGTCTACAGACGGCCCTTGTCATTCCTGCAGACGACTGAGAACCAGTGTCACTGAAGACTGCACATGCCCAAGGAACTGGTCGATCACATATGCCACCTGCTGCAGGCCTTAGCACCATGGGGACATGGAGGGCATCCACTGCCAGTGGCCGTGAAAGTGACCGCAGCGCTCAATTTTTTTGCCGGGGTTCCTTTCAGAACTCCACAGGACACCACAAGCCTTCATGCACAAATGCATCCATGAGGTCATGGACACCATCTTCACGAAGGCACACAACTTTGTGCATTTCGCCTAGGATCAGGAAAGCCAGGAAGCAAGAGTGCTGGGATTTGCCCAGATCTCAGGTTTCTCACAGGTGCAGGGTGCCATTGATTGTACTCACCTGGTGCTCAGATCTCCGTGGCAACAAGCGGTCAACCGCAAGGGCTTCCACTTGCTGAATGTTCAGTTGGTTTGTGACCACCACAAACACATCCTGCAGGTCTGTGCGTGGTTTCCAGGGAGTGTCCACGCCATTCACAGAAGATCTCAGATCCCTGGCGTCTTCCAGAGTCCAGGGAGGCTGCAGCGATGGCTCCTCGGGGACAAGGGCTATCCACAGAGGACGTGGCTGATGACGCCCGTGCGGCAGCCTCACAGTGCAGCAGAGAGAAGGTACAACAAGGCTCATGCTGCAACTCTCACTTTGGTGGAGCAAACCATCAGAATGTAGAAAATGAGGTTCTGCTGCCTGGACCGGTCTGGTGGAGCCCTGCAACATAGTCCACAGAGACTGTCAGGCATCATCATTGCCTGCTGCAGCCTTCACAACCTGGCGCTGCAACAGGGAGGGGAGTTGGCTGAGGAGGAGATGGAGGGACTGCACGTCTCCTCCAATGAGGAGGACATTGACGGGGATGAGGGTGAGGAGGTCCTCGAAGGCAAGGATGATGGTGATGAGGCTCTCACACTGGCCAGACGAGGCAGGTGCGCTCGGGAGGTCCTCATAGCTGCTAGATTCATAAAGGATGATGACAACATGCAGGGAGGAGACACCATAGATCTTCACATTGCATCTGTGAACGTTTGACTCCTGCCTGGCTAATGGCAGGGCACATACCCTCTGTGATAAGGCTCCTGTCATGGAGATGCAGTGGATGCCATAGTCCCTACATTCCAGGAGGATGATAACAACATGCAGTGGGGACACTCCGTAGATCCTCACATGGCTTATGTAAATGTCTGACTCCTGTCTGGCTGATAGCATCTCGCTTCCGCTCTGTGAACAGGGTCATATCATGGAGATGCAATGGGGAAACTTTAACTTCTCCTAATGGATCCTTCATGAGCTGAACCCTTCAGGACCACACTACATCGTACACAAATGCTGATGAGGCAGGGGACCAGCCACATCTCAAAGGTGCTGGGAGCACAGAGGGAGAATGATTGAACTCGGTGCTGCCAGCCCAGGACATTCCGGCAACAATAAAAAGCTCCATCGAGGTGCAGGCATGACTGATGTGACCGGTGACAGTGAAGGCTGGAAAGGTTTCACAAAGCACAGGGAAGGGGACCTGGACTGAGACACCTGCCTTTACCTTGTGCATGGACCAAGGTTTCACTCTGAGTGACACAAACACTACTCATCAGAACAAGGAGCCATAGGCAAGGAGACATTCTGGGGATTTTATTTACAATAGTGAACATTATTTACAAGTGATTAACACCCGCCCCCAGGCTGTCTCTGTTCATGTCCGGGTGTCCCTGGAAAGGGAGCCCACAGTGTCCACAGGCACCTTCTGTGCTCAATGGGCACCGCTGGGACTGGTGTGTTTTATTGACCCTCTTAATCACATCTTGGTCTGATATTTGTAAGGTTCCTTTGAATTTTGTCTTTTGTTTTTGCAGTTCCCCTTTAAGGGGCTGCCTTTTGCTTCGTCCCTGATTTAGTTAATTTAGTTTAATTGGTTTTGACTCAAAAGAGTTATATCTTCTTAACCTTCCTAATCCTGCTGCTACATCTTGGTGCTCCCCAGACATCCACAGCGGAGGTGGAGGCAGCCTGCTTACCTGCTAAGCCCTGTCTGTGATGACCTTAGCAGGTGTCCCATGGAGGGTCGAGACCTGGAGGGCCCCGGCCTGCTTTCGGGGTCCTGCTGTGTGGCAGTGGCACCCTCCTCAGCCTGTGGAGCTGGAGCTGCAGAGGTCACAGGAAGAGAGGATTTGGATAGCTTGGACACTCCCGGACTCACCTGGATGGATGGCCCCGGGGGTACACCTGCTGATCCTCCTCCCTATGGTTGCCCGAAGACCCCTGGCTGACTCCTTGAGGAGAAAGGGAAGCTGGAGTGAGATCGAGCTGCCCTGCACCCCTCTCACGTTGACGCTGTTGGAGGCCAACTATAGTGTCAGCAATGGAGTTCAGCCCATGCAGCAGTGCAGGAACGATGTCCTGGACCAAAGGCACCATGGAGGCCATCATCCTACCAGTGTTCATCTCAGTGCATTGGCATGATGGCCACGATCACCTCAGACTGAAGGCAGATGGACTCCTCCTTGCAATCTGAGGAGTGCAGCAGTCATCCCTTCCTGCTGCTTCCATGATCGTCGCTGCAGCTCCAATAACCAATTGAGGAACGAGTCCAGAGGCTCATCATCTGACTCGGGCTCAGCAGGCCCCTTGCCTCCAACAGTCCTCCGAGTGCCAGCGAACTCAGATGTCCCTGCCTCCGCCTGCTGTGCAACAAATTGTGTGCTGCGCTCACCAGATAGTGAACCTGAGCCTGCTGTGCAGGTAGGGCCCACTGAGGTGTGCATTGCTGCGCTGGTGGAGGGTGTGGGTGAGCGCTGTGACGCGTCTTTGAGGGTGCTGTCCTCAGGGTCCTCATCCGAGGTGCTGTCGGCACTGGGGTCGAGGACAAGGCTGCCTGAGGGCGACGTGGCAGATGTGCCTATGACAGAAATTGGAGATTATTAGTGCTTGAGCAACACTGTACATGGAACAGTGGACTCACAGCTGAGTTGCCAGAGGGATGATCTGGTGCATGAACTTCACTTGGATGCTTGGCACCCACCTCGCTGTTGCTGCAGGAACAGTCCACGCCCTCTCCAGCCAGCTCCGTCTTCAAACGGAGCGAGGACATTGATGTCCAGCGCTCTGCACCCGGTCAGGGACCTCTCCCTGTGATTGTGCACAATCTTGTCCTGCATAAAGACAGATGGAGACAGTGTGAGCAAGACACATGTCTGGCCAAATGAGAAGGAGGTCAAGTGTGCGTGTGTGTGTGCGCTGAGTGCAGCCAAGGACGGGGTGAGGAGGCGATCTCCAGAGGAGGTGAGACCCCATGGATGTTAGAATGTGTGTGAGAGAGTGAATGGTAATGTTCCTTGAGCTGGCAGTGAGTAAGATGTCAGTGAATGTGTGATGGCCTTGTGAGTGTGTGAGTTTAGAGCGATGAGGTGTTTGCCTTACCCTGGCGGTACAGATGAGATCATTCATCCTGTTTCTGCACTGGATGGCCGACCTCTTGTGGGCAGCGTTGGCACTGACCACCGCTGCCACCGCCTCCCAAGCCGGTTTGGTGATGTTGCTGCCCCTCCTGTGGCCACAGCATGGGTAAAGGACATCACGGCGGGCCTCCACAGCTCCCAAAAGGTGTCCCAGGGACTTGTCACTGAATCGGTCTTCTTGCCTTTCAGGACCATGTCATCTGTGCAGCCGTCCTGGGCCGGAAAAACTGAGAGGTGTGCAAGTGAATGCACTTTAAATATGGCACCCAGCCTGAGGAAGCAGTGAGGTGACGGCGCGGTGGGCCAATCAGAAGCCGCCCACCAGCAAAATGGCGTTATTTCCGGGAATGCATGATTCATGAGGTGGGATTGGGACCACACAATGCAAAAGCCCACATTGCGGCCACTGCTGCACTTAGTGCAAATCTGGGATGATTCCGCCCAAAGATTCTGAGGGGACTTGATTGGGTAGAGCTCAGAGATTGTTCACGCTGGTCAGGGAATCTAAAACACGGGGGCCACAGTCTCAGGATAGGGGGCTGATCATTTACGACAGAGATGAGGAGAAACTACTTCAGTCAAAAGGTTGTGAATCTTTGGAAATCTCGACTCCATCTTTGAATACATGGGTAAGACAGATTTCCGATCTCTCAGCAAATCGAGGGATATGGGGAGCGGGTGGGAAAATGGAGTTGAAGCCCTGAATTAGGTATGTTCATATTGAATGGCAGAGCAAGCTTGATGGGCTGTACAGTCTACTCCTGCTCCTATTTCTTGTGTTCTTGCATGCAGGGTGGTGAGATTGTCATGTCGCTCTAATGCTAATAATAGCATCTAATACTAATTTGGAACCCGACCTGTGTCTGCTAATGGGTAATATCCAATTTTTAACCCACAGTATTTACTACACAGAAACAGGCCATTTGACCCATAGACCATAAGACATAGGAGCAGAAGTAGGCCATTCGGCCCATCAAGTCTGCTCCACCATTCAATGAGATCATGGCTGATCTGATAATCCTCAACTCCACTTTCCTGCCTTTTCCCCATAACCCTTGATTGCCTTACTGATTAAAAATCTGTCTATCTCAGCCTTGAATATACTTAACGATCCCACAGATTCGCACAGGTTCACTACCCTCTGAGAGAAGAAATTCCTCCTCATCTCTGTTTTAAGTGGGCGCCCCCTCACTCTGAGATTATGCCCTCTGGTCCTAGACTCTCCCACAAAGGGAAACAACCTCTCAGCATCTACCCTGTCAAGCCCCCTAAGAATCTTATACGTTTCCATAAGGTCGCCTCTCATTCTTCTAAACTCCAATGAGTACAGGCCCAACCTACTCAACCTCTCCTCGTAAGAAAATCCCTCCATACCCAGGATCAACCTAGTGAACCTTCTCTTGACTGCCTCCAATGCCAGTATATCTTTCCTTAGATAAGGGAACCAAAACTGTTCACAGTGTTCTAGGTGTGGTCTAATTAGTGCCTTGTATAATTTTAGCAACACTTCCCTATTTTTATATTCCATTCCCTTTGAAATAAAGGACAACATTCCATTTGCCTTACCTATTACCTGCTGAACTTGTACGCTAGCTTTTTGGGATTCATATAGGTTGGGCATAGACCCAACTGGTCTATAATGGTATCAATGCTCCATTTCAGCCTCCTCTCACCATCTTCGTTTAACTCCAGGCCTTTCTCTCTCATGTGTTTATCTAGATCCCCCTTAACATTCGCCCATTTTACAGAACTACAGTTCATTCTGGAGTGTTCTAGTTTCATCTGCAGCAGTGCTTTGCATCTGCTGGGATTTGTTTGAGCTACATGGTGATCCATTAATTTACATGACTGAGTTTGGAATGCACGATTGCTCAGCTATGACCTATTTCACTGTCGGTCTATTGCAAAGAAATTGAACTATAGGCATTTCCAGCTCAGAAAGAGCCCAGGCTGTATCTGAGCCATTGATGCATTGGAGCAAGACAAAACTAATCCCATCATCTGATTCGCTGACGTATTGCTGCATGTTTCTCTGCTTTAAGCATTTGTCCATTTTGTCTTCATTGGATGCAATGTTCTATCTAAAGTCATTAAGTTCAGCAGGGTATCATCATCCTCGTCCTTGCTGGGTTCTTCAGCCTCCACACAAATAACAGGGTCAAGTTTCTACATTCAATAACTTCCAGTCAGAGTTTCACCTTTATCTTCATGTTTTCATCTGCAGCGCTATTTGCTTTATTTACATTATCTGGCATGGACTCGATGGGCAGAATGGTCTCTTTCTGTGCCAAAATGACTCAATATCTTCATGGCTACCTTTAGCCTATGTTCCAACTGTTGGATTTTTGGACACTCAGAAGAGAACTGATCCATTCCCTGCATGTATTATACTTCGTCCCCAAATAGGACAAGTTTCTTCTGACATGGCAATTTTCACAGGATGTTTTCAGGAGCTTCCGAAGATTTCTCATCTGACTTCTGAATGCAATATTCCTCAATCAGAACAGCAGGTATTTGCCCATGCTTCTGTGACCATACTGGCAACTAGTGTAGGAGTTTTGCTGAAAAAAGACACATCTTTTGTCAAAGTTTTTCACCTTGCACTCATCAGGACAATTTGAAAGAAAACCAAATGCAAAGGGAACAACAATTTATACTGCATGAGAAGAGAGTGCTGACTGGTTGGCAAGTGGACTCCGATTGCTTGAGGCGTTGCCATGGAGAATGAATCAGTTAATGGTGACTGACAGTTAACTGCTAAGCATTGTTTGAAATATAAACCAAGCAGCTTGACTCTAGTTGATCAAGGCATTGTCCTAAGGAATGAACCAGTGGATGGCTGTCACTTGTTTAGCTGAAACAGGCGCAATATGTGTACAGTTCTTTCTGCCTGCAAAGAACAGGGCCCTGTGTATTAATATATGTAGCTTCTCTTTTTGTCCCTGTTTTCAGCAATACTCAAGTTCTGTACTACCAAATGATTAAGTGTAGGAGTTCTGACATCTTTTGTCTGCTTAATGAGATGTAAACCTAATCCTCTTAAAACCTTTCCAGTTGCTGGCTACTGAGTTTTCCTGACTCCTGATTACCTGTCATCTCAGATTGAAACCATCCATTCAGCTGCCTCTGTTGCTTCCCTCCTTTCTCCTAGATGACCAGGTCAAACTTTCCTTCCTCTCGCACTTGGCCTGAACTCGCATCTTTCTCTCCTACCTCCCCTCATGCCCTCTCTGAGCTCATACTGTCTGCGAGACCCATCTTTTGCTCTCTTGACCCTATTCCCACTGAACTGCTGACCACCAACTTCCCTTCCTGGTCCCCACACCAGCTGATATTATCAACCATTCCCTCTCCTCAGGTACTGCCTCCATCCCCTTCAAATATGTTTTGATCAGCCCCTCCTCAGTACTCTACGCTGAACCACTCTATTCTTGAAAACTGCTGCCCTATCTCCAACCTCTCCAAATTCCTTGAATGTACTTTTGCCTCCCAAATCCATTTCCATCTTTCTCGCATCTCCATGTTTAAACCTCTTCAAATCAGATTTCTGCCCCTACCAATGCACTGAAACAGCCCGATTCCGCAGTCACAAATGACATCCTAGGTGAATTATCCCTCTTCATCCTTCTTGACCACACCATCCACCTTCAATGCCTCTGCTTCATTTTCCAGCTGAGTGCAACTTCACCCAGATCCACTTTTCCCTATCCCGTCATATGGCTAGAGAATCATCTGCAATGGCTTTCTGTCCCATTCCCACTCCTGCACTGTTTCCACTGAAGTCCCCCAAGTAATTAACCTTGACACCCTTCTACTCCTCACCTATATACCCTGCCTCACAGCAACATCACCAGGAGGCATTGCATCAGGTTCCACATTTATAGTGACAACACCCACTCCTCTCTCAACCCCTCCACTGCCTCTGTGTTCTCAGACTCCTTGTTCCAGATGCAGTTCTGGATGAGATGTCATTTCCTTTAATCAAAAATTGCAAATTGGCTTTGCCCCCCCCACCCCCCGCCCCCAGCACAAATTTAATTCCCTCGCCATTGATTCTATCCCATTCTCTGGCCAATGCCCCAGGCTGAAAGAGGCTTTCAGAGTCTCATTTGACCTTAGCTGAACTTCCTCTCCTTCAGAAAAACTGATTATTTCCACCTCCAATTGCCTGTCTCCTTCGCTGCCTCAGCCCATATGACACAGAAAACATAATTCATGCTTTAGTTATTTCCAGACCTGACTATTTCAGTGTTCTCCTGCCTGGCCATCCACCTTACACCCTCCATGAACTTAAACCCAGTCAAAACTCTACTGCCCTTATCCTAACTCCCATCAAGTCCTGTTCGCCATCAACCCTGTGCTCGCTGACCTACATCGACTCCCAGTCCACCAATGCCTTGATTTTAAAAATCACATTCGCATAGAGTCATGATAGCACAGAAGGCGGCCATTCAGCATATCAGATCTATGCTGGCTCTCTGTAGAGCAACCCAGTCAGTCCCATTCCCTGCTCTATCCCTATAGCCCTGCAAGGTTATTTCCTTCTGCGCCTATCCAGTTTCCTTTTGAAGTCATTGATTGTCTCCGTTTCCGTGACCCTCGTTCAAATCACTCCATGGCCTCACACTCTCTATCTCTGTAACTTCCTCCAACCCTCAGAGAACTCTCAGTTCTCCAGCTCTGGCCTCTTGCCCATCCACCAGTCTATCACTGCTGGCCACGCTTTTAGATGTCTAGGCCCTGGACTCTGAAACTTACTCCCTAAACTCCTTCACCTCTCCACTTTGCTCCTCTTCAAAACCTGTCTGTTTGATCAAGCTTTTAGTCACCCCTCCTAATATCCCTAATATCTCCTGTGGCTCAGTGGCGACTTTCCTTACTCTCCCGTGAAGCACCTCGCAATGTTTCCCTACATTAAGGACGCTTATGCAGGTTTGAGCTGTTGTTGAAAGTCTTTGACTTTATTGAACTGACTTCATGTTGCTGGTGGCTTTTACGAGAATGAAGGTTTAGCGTTATAAAGTGAAGGATGTTTTAAGCTCAGGCTGTACCGCATCCTCTCCAAGGTACAAGTAAAAATCTGAAACACAGTCACAGTGTAGGCGTCATCAAGTTGGCTTTGGGTTTGAACGCCTGCTGCCAGCCATGTGCAACACAATGCGGCTTTGCTTTTCATCAGCAACTTCACAGAGACAAGACCAGATGTTTCCTCATTAACTCAGCGTAATACGTCACATGATAAACTGAGGTTGGTACCACAGCACAGGCAAGAGCATCCAGGAGACTTACCCTCTCCTATTCTGCACAACGCGCTTTTTATATTGATACATTTTCATTGTTACATTTTTGTATGAACTGTGGCTCAGTGGGCAGCACACTCGCCGCTGAGTCACAAGGTTCCGGGTTTGAGCCCCACTCCAGGGGTTGAGCACAAAAATCAAGGCTGATACTCCAGTGCAGTACATGAGGGAGTGCTGCACTGTTGGAGATGCCTTCTTTTGGATGAGGCGGATCAGCAAACCATGAAATCTTCTCCAGTGCCTATACAATTGTTCGTTGCAGGATATCTATACCTGTTCCTGTTACCTGATGCAGTCTACAGATCTTTCGGGAATCAATAGCTGAAGTGTAACCACAAATGCACGTTAAACCAAGGCGCCAGGGTCTGCCTGCTTGGATGGATGTAAAAGACCCCATTTTGAAGAAGAGCAGGGGAATTATCCCCGGTGTCCTCGCCAATAATTATCTCTCCATCAGCATCACAAAAAAAGATTATCACTTTGCTCTTTGCTTCCCTCTTGTTTCGAACCCACCCAGGATTACAGGTATCTCCGGGACATAAAACGTTTCTCGGACCGCTGTTCCCGTCGCATTCTGAGATCCACACTCAGTGCCATGCGCCGCTATATGAACACACTCGACCTCTCCCTCCAGCAGCACCGCCGCACCCTTTTTCAAAGCTGCGCGTGCCCCCAGTTTCATTTTATTCTTTGTCTCATCCGACGCCTCAACAAGAAACTTTTTCTCTTTCTCTCAAGTGCCAAGGAACGCAAGCTCCAACAACTCATCAACACCAACACCCATCTAGGACCTTCCACCCCTGCTTGTCCCTCCGTCCCCACCCCATCTTCCAATCCCAGCCCTGGCCGTGTATTCACTATACCCCCTGACCTTCCCCTCTCCGATGCTGAACGTTCAGTGCTTAGCTAAGGACTTAGTTTCATACCCTTACACCCTCATCTCAAAGAATTTCGGGGTCGGCATGATGCTGAACTCTTCTTCCGCCATCTTCGTCTCCGTGCTCACTTCTTTGAGCAGGAGTCCTCTCCCCGTTCAATGGATCCTTTTACCCACCTCCAATATTCTCCCTCCACCTGGACCCCTCCCTCTGGATTCTTACCTTCTCTTGATCTTTTCATTGAGAACAGTCGGCGTGACATTAGTCGTCTCAATTTCTCTGCTCCTCTCACCCATTCTAATCTGTCTCTCTCTGAACTTACTGCACTCCGTTCTCTCAGGTGCAACCCCAACATTGTCATCAAACCCGCTGACAAGGGTGGTGCTGTTGTTGTCTGGCGCACTGACCTATACCTCGCGGAGGCTGAGCGTCAACTCGCAGACACTTCCTCCTACCTCTCCCTGGACCATGACCCCACCACTGAACATCAAGCCATTGTTTCCAGGACTGTCACTGACCTCATCTCCTCTGGAGGTCTTCCTCCTACAGCTTCCAACCTGATAGTCGCCCAACCTCGGACGGCCCGCTTCTACCTCCTACCCAAAATCCACAAACAGAACTGTCCCGGCAGACCGATCGTGTCAGCCTGTTCCTGCCCCACAGAACTCATTTCTCGTTATCTTGACCCCCTTCTCTCTCCCCTTGTCCAGTCCCTTCCCACTTACATCCGTGATTCCTCTGACACCTTACATCACATCAACAATTTCCAGTTCCCTGGCCCCAACCGCTTCCTCTTCACCATGGACGTCCAATCCCTCTACACCTCCATCCCCCACCAGGATGGTCTGAGGGCCCTTAGCTTCTTCCTTGAACAGAGGCCCGAACAATCCCCATCCACCACTACTCTCCTCCGTCTGGCTGAACTTGTTCTCACACTGAACAATTTCTCCTTTAACTCCTCTCACTTCCTCCAAATAAAAGGTGTGGCTATGGGTGCCCACATGGGCCCCAGCTATGCCTGTCTCTTTATGGGGTATGTGGAACATTCCTTGTTCCAGTCCTACTCCGGCCCCCTCCCACAACTCTCTCTCCGGTACATCGATGATTACTTCGGTGCTGCTTCATGCTCGCAACGGGACCTGGAAAAATTTATTAATTTTGCTTCCAATCTCCACCCCTCCATTATTTTCACATGGTCCATCTCTGACACTTCCCTTCCCTTCCTTGACTTCCCTGTCTCAATTTCTGGTGATAGACTGTCCACCAATATCCATTACAAGCCTACCGACTCCCACAGCTACCTCGACTACAGCTCCTCACACCTCGCTTCCTGTAAGGACTCCATCCCATTCTCTCAGTTCCTTCGCCTCCGTCGCATCTGTTCTCATGACGCTACCTTCAAAAACAGTTCCTCTGACATGTCCTCCTTCTTCCTTAACCGAGGTTTTCCACCCACGGTCGTTGACAGGGCCCTCAACCGTGCCTGGCCCATCTCCCACGCATCCACCCTCACGCCTTCTCCTCCCTCCCAGAAACATGATAGGGTCCCCCTTGTCCTCACTTATCACCCCACCAGCCTCAGTATTCAAAGGATCATCCTCCGCCATTTCCGCCATCTCCAGCATGATGCCACCACCAAACACATCTTCTCTTCACCCACCCTGGCGGCATTCCGTAGGGATCGTTCCCTCCGGGACACCCTGGTCCACTCCTCCATCACCCACTACTCCTCAACCCCCACCTATGGCACCTCCCCATGCCCACGCAGAAGATGCAACACCTGCCCCTTCACTCCCTCTCTCCTCACCGTCCAAGGGCCCAAACACTCCTTTCAAGTGAAGCAGCATTTCACTTGCATTTCCCCTAACTTAGTCTACTGCATTCGTTGCTCCCAATGTGGTCTCCTCTACATTGGAGAGACCAAACGCAAACTGGACGACCGCTTTGCAGAACACCTGCGGTCTGTCCGCAAGAAAGACCCAAACCTCCCTGTCGCTTGCCATTTTAACACTCCACCCTGCTCTCTTGCCCACATGTCTGTCCTTGGCTTGCTGCATTGTTCCAGTGAAGCCCAACGCAAACTGGAGGAACAGCACCTCATCTTCCGACTAGGCACTTTACAGCCTTCCGGACTGAATATTGAATTCAACAACTTTAGATCTTGAACTCCCTCCCCCATCCCCACCCCCTTTCCGTTTCTTCCCCCCCCCTTTTGTTTTTTCCAATAATTTATATAGATTTTTCTTTTCCCACCTATTTCCATTATTTTTAAATCTATACCTGTAATGCCCTGTCAGTCTTTCCACCCCATCCCCACTAGAGCTGTACCTTGAGTGTCCTGCCATCCATTCTTAATTAGCACATTCGCTTAGATAATATCACCACCTTTTACACCTCTTTGTTCCTTTGTCTGTGACATCTTTTGATTATCTGCTCCTATCACTGCTTGCTTGTCCCTACAACCACCACCCCACAACTTCTCTCCCCCCGCCCCCCCCACCTTAAACCAGCTTATATTTCACCCCTCTCCTAACTTTACTCAGTTCTGCTGAAGGGTCGTGAGGACTCGAAACGTCAACTCTTTTCTTCTCCGTCGATGCTGCCAGACCTGCTGAGTTTTTCCAGGTAATTCTGTTTTTGTTTTTATCACTTTGCCGCTTGTGGGAGCTTGCTGTGCGCAAATTGGCTGCTGCGTTTCATACATTACAGCAGCGACCACACTTCAACAACATCTCATTGGCTGTAAAGCGCTTTGACACTTCAGTGGTCATGAAAAGCAATATATAAATGCAAGTTTTTCTTTACTTTCTACATTTCACCAATTTGAAACGGATCAGCAAACCATTTAATCTTCTCCAGCGTCTATACAATTGTTTGTTGCAGGATATCTGTCCCTATTCCTGTTATCTGATGCAGTCTACAGATCTTTCAGGTGACGTCAGCCAAAGTGTAACCACAAATGCACCTCCTGGTTGCCTTTATTAACGTTATTTGCTTCAATATTGGATAGACAGCTGCCACACTGACAACACTAGGCCGGAAATTGTGCCTGTAAAAAGAACACAAGGGAAAATTTCAACCTGCACTAAATTGGTGCCATAGCCACGGGAGTCAGCACAATGAGAACATAAAACATAAGAAATAGGAGCAGCATTAAACCAAACAGCCTCTCGGTCCTGATCCACCATTCAGTTAGATCCTGACTGACCTTTCACATTCGATCCCCTGAGAATTCAAAAATCTGTCTAACTCAATCTTTAAAAGAGTCAATGACCACAGGTCGCTGGGGTAAAGAACCCCAAAGATTCACAACCCCTGAATGAAGAAATCCCACCCACATCTCAGTCTTAAGTGATTGACCCCTTATCTAGTGATCATGGTGTGCGTGATTGCCAAGGCATCCACCCGAAACGTGTATTAGCCCCTCTGTAAATGTAAGGGAGAGGTCCAATGCTGGTCAAAATTAGTTGGTGATGAGCAGAGTCGAGGTCTATGCAACGGCCATCGCCAAGATTCTCATCAAGAAAAACATTCTCGTGGAGCCTGGAGGCACAAGAACCCTCCACCCAGTTCAGCAGCACACTCCTGACAGCTCCAACTGGCCCCTGATCCATGGGCCCCCTATTGCCTTTCCACTCTTTTCCCAAGACTCATTCCAGGGACCACTGCCAGCAAGGTAGAGAGCCAAAACTGAAATATTTATACTGCGCAGTTTGCCTCTGGAAACATGAGAAGCAGCAGCAGCTCATCCAAACTATTGCAATGGCGTCCGAGCCCCAGTTACAGATAAGCCTTGGCTTCCCAGGCTGGCAATGGCTATGCACTTGAAAATGGTCATAACCAAATTTGACCCCCATGGCTTATTCCACAAGCATCTGTGAAAATGTCTCCTGCCTCTCCTGTGTTACATTTAGCGAAAGCTGCTGAAATTTCACTGTCACAAGCGGTCTCCAGACCTGCCAAACGTCAGCAACGAGTGCCCACTTGTCACGAGTTTCCGGGTAGGAATTTAGACGACCCAGGTCGCTCTGAGGTCATCCCGGGAGACAGCTCAATGAAACTCAACAGATGCTATGAATCTGGCACGGTAGCACAAAATTCTGGAAACACACATCAGGCCAGTCAGCATCTGCAAAAAGTTCAGACAATGGAGTATTTTGGGCGCAGACCCTCCTTTAAAACAATTATTTTGCCTTGCACCTGCGCGGTCACTCAGTCAGATGGCTTCAAAACTCATGAACAATTGTGAGGGTCAACCACTCCTGGTGTGTAAATACACACTTAGCGAGACATAAATTTGGGCTGAATTTTACCGCAGTCCTTGGGGGCTCCAGCGCCAGGGTGAAAAGCGGGTCCCAAGTTGGAATGTGCCCACTGTGGGACCAGCTCAGGAATTTTAACAGAAGTGGCCTCTGGGCCCACTGCCAATTAAGGACAGCAGGCAAGCTCCTGGCAAGAGATCCGGCAACTCTGAAGCCTGGGCAGCTCCACTCAGGGAGGTGGGCACTGCTGAGGCAGGGCAGTGATCTCAGGGATGCCTCAACATGGAGGCGCCCTCAGACAGGCAGGTGGAAGTAATAAGTTCAGGGGTGGAGGGGGGGATCGAGGGCAAAAGGACCGGCTGATTTGTGGGGAACCTCCTCTGCGTGATCTTTGTGGCCCCGGGGCTGTTTTCCCTGCCCACAGGCCCCTCTTTGGTGGATGGAGTCTCCAACGCCGATGACCGCCATGGGCTGTCAGAGGGAGGCTGCCTCCATGAAGTTGGCAAGATGCCGGTGGCCTCGTTTAATGGTCCCTAACAGACACTTTCGTTACGCAAATCGGCCGCGTGTCTTCGTAAAGCAGGCAGACGATCCACCTCATGTCCTGCCTCTTGCCTGCCTCTGGAAAACCTCCTTGGCAGTGGGACAGTAACAGATGCTGTTCCCAACGCAGCTCCTGCTGTTTACGGGGCCCCTGCCTCCGTTCCCACCACCCATGGACTGGTAAAATTCAGGCCAAAGATTTGCGGCTGCCTCTGAATCTCGCTCGTGACAGTGAAATCTCAGCAGCTTCCATTCTCTGAGTATTATTTTACACTGCTGTGGTCAGTGTAATTAACACTAATAAAGTTTAAACATTGTAAATAGAGGAACTTTTGCGATGGAGGGTCTGCACCTGGCAACATGAACTTTATGCACCCAATAGGGTTTCACAGAGATTGATATGAGCAAGAGCTAGTTTTCAATCATTTACTTCGATAGATTTTAACCAGCCATTTCCTAAAAGTCAATTTGATAAAACATTCTTAGCATAAAGGGGGAATTTTTGTCTTTAGCAGTTCAGCTTCACTGAGTGGATAACCAGGAATTCAGGCATGCATTGCCATTTTAATTAATAGAATATCAAATTGGATTCCTGGCAGCAAAGCTTTACACCCGGAGCACTAAATTTACACCACAGGGTTTTATTCAATTCGTTGTCATGTGGGATACTGTAAAAAGAAAGACCGACATTCAAAAATCATCTTTCATTCCCTCGGGATGCCCCATGGTGCTTTATAGTCAATGAAGTACTTTTGAAGTGTGGTCACTGTTGTAATGTAGGAAATGTGGCAGACAATTTGTGCACAGCAAGCTCCCATAAACTATAATGAGATAAATGGCCTGATCATACCAATCAATATTTTTTTTTTGCTTTTGATTGATGGAAGATGGACAGCTCCCCTGCTCTTCTTCAAAATAATGCCATGGGGTCTTATATGTCCACCTGAGACAGGCCCTTGATTTAATGCCTCATCTGAAAGATAGCATCTCCAACAGTGCACTTTCACAACTGCCTAGGTTATGTGCTCAAGTCTCTGCAGCGAGACTTGAACCCACAATCTTATTACTCAGCGGTGATAAACACATCTACTTAACAATGCTCATGACATACGTACAGCATTGTACAAAGACATATCTGTTAGAAGCACAGAATGAGAATATAGGGTGACAGGAAGATTGAGGCCAGCAGAGACATCTCTGCAAAAGACAGTTTGAGCAAGATAAGGTATGAAAGCTAAACCAAATGCAGCTGGGTGTAGCTATAGAACTCTATTTCTATAGAAATGGGTTTAAAATCTTAAATGAAACTTATATCTCATGACTTTTGGACAATGGACATAGCAATTAGCCATAGTCCATAAAGGACCATAGAGAAAGACTATTGGTGATATATGTGCAGCTTGAGGGGCAGCAGTGTTGAACAAGGAGGGGGAGATAGGGCTCCATGAACTACCACAGCGGGTGTGGGGATTGATCCAGTTGGCATCACTCTGCATCACGCTCTAGCCACCTAACCAATTGAGCTAACCAACCTCCCTACAATAGACATAGGGTTAGCACATGGTGCTACAGTTCCATCAGGGATTATCATCAAACATAGCTGTGTTATTGTAAAGACATAAATGTAGGACAATGCCCAGCATTAAGGTGCTCATCACTCAAAACCAGCTCTGTTGGGCAGGACATGTTGCTCGTATGCCTGACACCAGATTCCCAAAGCGGCTGCTCTACTTGGAGCTTGGTGGCGGCAGGAGACTCCCAGGAGGACAGGGGAAATGCTTTAGGGAGGCCCTCAAAGTGTCCCTGAAAACATCAAACATCCCACCGACTCCCTGGCTTGTGACCGACTCAAATGGAGAAGGTTCTTCGAGAAGGCATCGAACACATTGAGAGACTTTGTTTGGAAACACACAGAGGCTCTATTGCAGAGAGCCTACAAACCTCCAAACAACCCACCTACCCAACTCTTCAAGCACCACCTACCCCACATGTGGCAGAGCCTGCAGATTGCACATTGGATTTATCAACCATCTCAGATCCCATGGAACCAGAGTGGAGGCAAGTCATCCTCGATCCTGAGGGACTGCCTAAGAAGGCGGCGATAGAATGGGAGTATAAGAATGAAGAAATGTTACTACAATTATACAGGGCATTGTAGAGGCCTTAGCTGGAGTACTGTGTGCAGTATTGGTCTCCTTACCCTAAGGAAGAACATACTTGCAATTAAGGTTCAAAAGCTGCTTCCTGGGATGAGGGGGCTGTCCTACGAGGAGAGATTGAGCAGTCTAGGCCCTATGTCTGCTGGAGTTTAGAGGAATGAGAGGGGATATAATTGAAATATAAAATTCTTAAGGGCTTTGACAGGGTAGGTGCAGAGAAAACGTTTCCCCTGGCTGGGGAATCTAGAGCACAGTCTCAGAATAAGGGGTCGGCCACTTAGGACTGAAATGAGGAGAAGTATCTTCACCCAAAGGCTTGTGAATCTTTGGAATTTTCTACACCAGAGAGATGTGGATGCTCAGTGGTTGAGTACTTTCGAGTCAGAGATTGGTGTGTACTAAGGGAATTAAGGAATACGGGAATAGAAAAGGAAGATGGGGTTGAGGTAGAAGATAAGCCATGATCTTGTTGAATGACAGAGGGCTCAATGGGCCAAATGGCCTACTCTAGCTCCAATTAGTTTTGATCTTAATGGGGTCAGCTACCATGTGTACACTGGTGACAACCCAGCCCAACCTCCTTTCCACTTCCCTCAACTCCTGTAATGCTTCTGTGATATTACACTGTTTTTCCAACATTGAGTCTTGGATCAGCTGCGATTTCCTTCGGATAAACATTGGGAAGGCCAAAGCCATCATCTTTGGTCCTTGCCACAAGTACTGTATCTTCACCACCAATCCTATCCTCAACCTTGGCCAGGGTCTCAGGCTGAACATGTCATTGTGCTTAACCCTGAGCTAAACCACATCTCCATCACAAAGACCACTTACCTTCTACCTCTGTAAAAGTTTCCTGCCTCTGCCATTGCCTCAGCACACCCAAGTGAAACTTCATCAAAAAATAATCTCCAGACTTGACTATTCCAATATTCTCCTTCCAATCTCCCATCCCCCACCTTCCCTAACACTCAGCCCATCCAAAGGTTGTCTGATTCCTATCCAGCACCAAGGCTATCGCACCCATCACCTCCATACTAAATTATCTACACGATTCCCCCAAGTCCTTCAATTAAAAGTGTCATTGTGGTGTTTTGATCCCCTATGGCCCTGCCCCTCCCTACATCTATAAGTTGACCAGTGCTACGAGTGGAGAATGAAATGGAGTCCTTATGGGAAATGGGGTGGGACAAAGTGTAGCCAAGGTAGCTGTGGGAGTCAGTGGGCTTTTTGTGAATATTGGCCGATGACCCAGCCCCACAAATGGAGACAGGGAAGTTGAGGAAAAGGGAAAAAAGAGCCAAAGGTGGACCATGTGAATTCAAGAGAAGGGTGGAACTTGGAAGCAAATTTGCTGACATTTTCCAGTTCGGGGCGAGCACAGGACTCAGCACCGATACACTCACCAATCAAAAGGTAGTGCGTAAGAGGACCTGAGTAACAACTGGAACATAGGGCAGAATCTTCTGGCTGGCGTGCGAGTGGCGGAGTCTGCACGCCAGCGCTTAAAATGTCGCGTGCTGACATCGCGCGAGCGTCCCCATGTCAGCGCACGGCATCGCGATATTTTGGTCGGCGGCCGTGCTCAGCAGCGGGACGCGCGCCCGCCATTAATTAAAGGCCTTGTTCAGGCCATTGGCTCTCCAATCGACCAGGATTTTGAGGGGCCCGTGCGAACCTCGGGTCGGCGCACGGGCCCAACAGGCAGGCGGGTAAGTGATTTTTTTTTTTACAAACCTCATCCTGTGGCAGGATGAGGTTTGAAATCTGGTTTAAAAACTTTTTAAAAAGGGTTTGTGTTCCTCACTCACATGCCCCATCTCGTGTGACATTTTCACATGAGGGGGACATGTTAATGATTTTTTAATTTTTCTATTTTTAGAGTTTCACAGAATTTCAGAGATCTCCCTGAGGTAGCACTTTACCTCAGGGAGATGTGAGCTCTCTCACACGCATGCACGAAAGAGCGCACTCTGGCAGTTGGCGAATCCCCCCTCCCGCCCCCCGCCCGCACAGGAAACGCATAGCGCTTCCCGTCGGGTGACACGCTGGGCGGGCCGATTAAGGCCCGCCCACTTAAAATGGCGGCGAGGCCCGTTGCGAGTCGGTCAGGCCCGCCTGCCCGTCAAGGGCAAAATTCTGCCCCTAGGGTGGGATTTTCCAGCCCCGCCCACCGCCGGATTGTCTGGTCCCACCGAAACATGGACCCATCGGCTGGGCTGCCGAATCTCCGGCAGTACGTCCTGCCATGACAGGGCCGCAAAATCCCAGCCAAAGAATGTCCCACCTATCTCACGGAAAGGCGCCACAGCTAGGACTCACAGAGGTTGCCATAGCAATACCTTTTATTTGGAGAATGTATAATGATACTATTTAAGTATAGGTGTATGTCCTGTTGTGAAACAGAAAGGACTCCCCTCAATACACTAAAAAGCTGCCTGACCTTCATCTAAATGCTCAGAGAGCTGAAACAGTTCCTAATCTTGTGTTACATTTCTAGATTTTAAGAGATAACTCTCCAGTGACACAATCCAGCCCCTTTTTTTAAGCAAAATCAGCCAGCAACGTACTTAACTTCGCAGACATAGAAATTTTCATGATTTGACAGCCTGGGCAGGATTAGAAAACTGTAAATGCCATCCTGTAATTTTCTGCCTAATGTTAATGAGGGGGGGATTCCACAAGAGGCTTGTGCAGGATCTATTGCACGGTATTGAATGTATGCAATCAGCACTGGCAGCTTCAAGGAGGATTTGCTGTGTACGGTGTGCTGGAAATAGGCTCTGATTGCCAGTCTAAGCATTTTTCAGTCAGCAGCATGAAACGGTCAGAAGGTTTGTGACCTAGTGTGACCAAGGCTTCAGGGGTCTCTCCCAAATGCACAGTCAGAAAGAAAGGAAGAAAGATTTACATTTATAGGGCGCTTTTCACGATCACCGATGTCTCAAGGCGCTTTGCAGCCAATGAAGTGCTTTTTGAAGTATGATCACTGCTGTAGTGCAGGAAACGCTGCAGCCAATTTATGTACAGCAAGCTCCCACAACTGGCAATGTGATAATGGCCAGATAATCTGTTCTTTGAGATAAAAACAAAAAACTACTGCGGATGCTGGAAATCCAAAACAAATCAAAAACAGAATTACCTGGAAAAACTCAGCAGGTCTGGCAGCATCGGCGGAGAAGAAAAGAGTTGACGTTTCAAGTCCTCATGACCCTTCAACAGAACTGAGTAAAGTTAGGATAGGGGTGAAATATAAGCTGGTTTAAGGTGGTGTGGAGGGGTGGTGGTGGTGGTGGGGGTGGGGGGGGGGAGAGAGAAGTTGAGGGGGGTGGTGGTTGTAGGGACAAGCAAGTAGTGATAGGAGCAGATAATCAAAAGATGTCACAGATAAAGGAACAAAGACGTGTTAAAGGTGGTGATATTATCTAAGAGAATGTGCTAATTAAGAATGGATGGCAGGACACTCAAGGTACAGCTCTAGTGGGAGTGGGGTGGAAAGACTGACAGGGTATTACAGTTATAGATTTAAAAATAATGGAAATAGGTGGGAAAAGAAAAATCTATATAAATTATTGGAAAAAACAAAAGGGGGGGGGAAGAAACGGGAAGAGGGGTGGGGATGGAGGAGGGAGTTCAACAAAGTTGTCGAATTCAATATTCAGTCCGGAGGGCTGTAAAGTACCTAGTCGGAAGATGAGGTGCTGTTCCTCCAGTTTGCGTTGGGCTTCACTGGAACAATGCAGCAAGCCAAGGACAGACATGTGGGCAAGAGAGCAGGGTGGAGTGTTAAAATGGCAAGCGACAGGGAGGTTTGGGTCTTTCTTGCGGACAGACTGCAGGTGTTCTGCAAAGCGGTCGCTCAGTTTATGTTTGGTCTCTCCAATGTAGAGGAGACCACATTGGGAGCAACGAATGCAGTAGACTAAGTTAGGGGAAATGCAAGTGAAATGCTGCTTCACTTGAAAGGAGTGTTTGGGCCCTTGGACGGTGAGGAGAGAGGAAGTGAAGGGGCAGGTGTTGCATCTTCTGCGTGGGCATGGGGAGGTGCCATAGGTGGGGGTTGAGGAGTAGTGGGTGATGGAGGAGTGGACCAGTGTGTCCCGGAGGGAACGATCCCTACAGAATGCCGCCAGGGTGGGTGAAGAGAAGATGTGTTTGGTGGTGGCATCATGCTGGAGTTGGCGGAAATGGCGGAGGATGATCCTTTGAATGCGAGGCTGGTGGGGTGATAAGTGAGGACAATGGGGACCCTATCATGTTTCTGGGAGGGAGGAGAAGGCGTGAGGGCGGATGCGCAGGAGATGGGCCGGACACGGTTGAGGGGCCTGTCAACGACCGTGGGTGGAAAACCTCGGTTAAGGAAGAAGGAGGACATGTCAGAGGAACTGTTTTTGAAGGTAGCATCATCAGAACAGATGCGACGGAGGCAAAGGAACTGAGAGAATGGGATAGAGTCCTTACAGGAAGCGGGGTGTGAGGAGCTGTAGTCGAGGTAGCTGTGGGAGTCGGTAGGCTTGTAATGGATATTGGTGGACAGTTTGGTCTGAGGGCCCTTAGCTTCTTCCTTGAACAGAGGCCCCAACAATCCCCATCCACCACTACTCTCCTCCGTCTCACACTGAACAATTTCTCCTTTAACTCCTCTCACTTCCTCCAAATAAAAGGTGTGGCTATGGGTACCCGCATGGGCCCCAGCTATGCTTGTCTCTTTATGGGAACATTCCTTGTTCCAGTCCTACTCCGGCCCCCTCCCACAACTCTTTCTCCGGTACATCGATGATTACTTCGGTGCGGCTTCATGCTCTCGTCGGGACCTGTAAAAATTTATTAGTTTTGCTTCCAATCTCCACCCCTCCATCATTTTCACATGGTCCATCTCTGACACTTCCCTTCCCTTCTTCCTTGACCTCACAGTCTCAATTTCTGGTGATAGACTGCCCACCTATTTCCATTATTTTTAAATCTATACCTGTAATGCCCTGTCAGTCTTTCCACCCCATCCCCACTAGAGCTGTACCTTGAGTGTCCTGCCATCCATTCTTAATTAGCACATTCTCTTAGATAATATCACCACCTTTAACACGTCTTTGTATCTTTGTCTGTGACATCTTTTGATTATCTGCTCCTATCACTGCTTGCTTGTTCCTACAACCACCACACCCTCCCCCAACTTCTCTCCCCCCACCCCACCTTAAAGCAGCTTATATTTCACCCCTCTCCTAACTTTACTCAGTTCTGTTGAAGGGTCATGAGGACTCGAAACGTCAACTCTTTTTTTCTCCGCCGATGCTGCCAGACCTGCTGAGTTTTTCCAGGTAATTCTGTTTTTGTTTTGTTTTGTTCTTTGAGATGTTGATTGAGGGATAACTATTGGCCAGGGCATCAGGGATAACTCCCCTGCTCTTCATCAAAATAGTGCCACGGGATCTTTTACATCCATCTGAGCAGGCAGATGGGACCTTGGTTTAATATCTCATCCGATAGGTGGCATCTCCGACAGTTTAGCAGCCCCTCAGTATTGCACTGGAGTATCAGCCTCGATTTTTCTAAATTCTCAGGCCCCTGCTGTTGGGATTACATTGAGAAGAAACACCAGGTTAAGCATGTACACACAGAGGAACCCACAATGGAACAGCACCTTAGTAACAGGTGCTTGTATCATAGCCATTTTGCATGTCACTTAACAAATTATGGGTGCATAGTATTTGCATAACATTTCATTTATTAAGATTACAAATACCTGGTGGAGGGATATGATCTGATTGGTAGCTAAGTATTGGGGCTTGCAAAAGTAAGGTTGATGGGCAGGCAAAGAGCCCAGGCGGCCTTCAAATTTTTCATGAAACCTCAACCACGGGTGGGGTGAGGTTTCATGAAGTGTTTATTAATTAAATAAAATGTCTTATGAAAATTCATAAACATGTCCCAGCTCATGTGACAATGTCACATGAGGGGATATGTCTGAGTAATTTTATTTTTACTTTTTTCCAATGTTTTATTATTAAATTAATCTCCATGAGGCAGCTCCGTGCCTCAGGGAGATTTCTGCGCTCTTTCATGCGCATGAGTGCAAAAGGGTGCAGGCCCTGACTCTCCCTCCTCCTCCCTGCCCGCACAGATAGCGCTGAGCACTTCCGGGTCTTAATTGGTCCGTTCATGTAAAATTGCGGTGCGCAGCCGATCGCAGGCGGTGGTCAGCTCCACACCCACTCCCGACTGGCCTGCCCAACGGGGAGAAAATTTTCCCCCAAGTGTTCAATGATTTATTGGGGCTGGGATGCTGCTGGGAGATCTAAAATGGCTAACATTGCTGTGCCTGCTTTAGAGTTGGACGGTATTGAACAACTCTCTCACTGCCTGCATAATGAATCAGAGCCTCCAGCTAATTGCACAAGAGGTTGGTATATTCAGTAGACAGGGTAATGCTGCTGGTATCCCCCTGACGTTCAAATCTTCTTCCTCCTGCTTAGTTCATGACTCACAACAAAGATTTATGCCAGTAAGGAAGAAGGATTCTAGGAAGGGGTAAACCAGCCATGGTTAACCAAGGAAATTAAGGAGTGTATCAATTTGAAAGAAAAAAACATACAATATGGCAAAGATTAGTGGTAAGCCAGAGGATTGGGAAAGTTTCAAAAACCAACAAAAGATTACCAAAAAATAATAAAGTTGGAGAAAATAAACTTTGAGGGTAAACGAGCAAGTAATATAAAAATGGACAGTAAGTGCTTCTTTAAGTATATAGAAAGGAAGGGAAAGGCCCCTTAGAGAATGAGGCTGAGGAAATAATAATGGGGAACCAGGAAATGGCAGAGGAGTTGAATAAATACTTTGCATCAGTCTTCATGGTAGAAGACACTAATAGGATTCCAAAAATACGAAATAATCAATGGGCAAAAGGGGAGGGGGGGAGGAAATAAGTACAATAACTATCACTAGAGAAAAAGTACTAGGGAAACTAATGGGGCTAAAGGCCGATAAGTCCCCTGGACCTGATGGGTTGCATACTAGGATACTAAAGGAAGTAGCTACAGAGATAGTGGATGCACTGGTAGTAATCTTCCAGGAATCCTTAGATTCTGGAAAAGTCCCAGAGGGTTGGAAAACTGCCAATGTAACTAAATTATTCAAAAAGGGAGGGAGACAATAAACAGGTAACATATAGACCAGCTAGCTTAACATCTGTCATTGGGAAAATATTGGAGTCTATTATAAAGAATTTAATAGCAGAGCATTTAGAAATCAAGCAGAGTCAGCATGGCTTCATGAAGGGGAAATCATGCCTGACAAATTTATTAGAATTCTTTGAGGAGGTGACAAGCAGGATAGATAAAGGGGGACCAGTAGATGTAATATATTAGGATTTCCAGAAGACATTCGATAAGGTACCACACATAAGGCTACTTAATAAGATAAGAGCCCATGGTGTTGGAGGGTAATATATTAACATGGATAGAGGATTGGCTAACTAATAGAAGACAGAGAGTTGGGATAAGGGGGGCATTTTCAGGATGGTAACCTGTAACTGGTGGAATGTCACAGGGATCAGTGCTGGAGCCACAATTATTTACAATATATATGAATGACTTGGATGAGGGAAGTGAATGTACCAATGCCAAATTTGCAGATGACACAAAAATAGGTGGGAAGGCAAGTGGTGAGGGTGACACAAAGAGTCTACAGAGGGATAGAGCCAGGTTAAGTGCGTAGGCAAAACCTTGGCAGATGGAATATAATGTGGGAAAATGAGGTTATACACTTTGGCAGGAAGGATAGAGGAGCTGAATATTATTTAAATGGAGAAAGACTGCAGAAAACTGCAGCACAGAGGGATTTGTGGTCCTCATGCATGAATCACAAAGCTAGCATACAAGTTCAGCAGGTAATAGGTAAGGCAAATAGAAGGTTGGCCTTTATTTCAAAGGAATGGAGTATAAAAATAGAGAAGTCTTGCTAAAACTATACAAGACACTAGTTGGACCACACCTAGAATACTGAGACAGTTTTGGTCCCCTTATCTAAAGAAGGATATATTGGCATTGGAGGCAGTCCAGAGAAGGTTCACTAGGTTCATCCCAGGTATGTAGGATTTTCTTATGAGGAGAGGTTGAGTAGGTTGGGCCTGTACTCATTGGTGTTTAGAAGAATGAGGGGTGACCTTATTGAAACATATAAGATTCTTAGGGGGCTTGACAGGGTAGATGCTGAAAGGTTGTTTCCCCTTGTGGGAGAGTCTAGGACCAGAGGGCATCATCTCAGAGTAAGGGGTCACCCATTTAAGACAGAGATGAGGAGGAATTTCTCTCTCCTCTCAGAGGGTAATGAATCTGTGGAATTCTTGACCGCAGAGAGTTGTAGAGGCTGGACCGTTAAGTATATTCAAGGCTGAGATAGACAGATTTTTAATAAGTAAGGGAATGAAGGGTTATGCAAATAAGGCAGGAAAGTGGAGTTGAGGATTATCGGATCAGCATGATCTCATTGAATGGTGGAGCAGATTCGATGGGCCGAATGGCCGACTTCAGCTCCTATGTGTTATGGTCGTTTGGTCTTATGCTTCTTCCTTCAAGTAACGCATACACCAAGGGATTCTGAATGGGACACATACTGTGCTGGAGACGATCATGTGAGCATAAAACTCCCCATTTCCGCCTGGGCGACCCTACATATTGTAGCTAACAAAGGAATTCTCACCTCAGTGGCCAGAAATCAATTGCTATTTTTTCCGTTGAAGTTGTTGCCTATCTCGTTAATCTGCTGAGAACTTGAAGTCCAGAGTTGCTAAACAAAATTCTTAGGGGTTGCCTACATAAGACTTCTGGCCAGTGTAAATTGAGGAGATTAATGCACATGCAGGCTCTGATATCGTTACTTGCAACCTGTTAATTGAATCTGAATGATATGCAGCTGCACGGAGTTGGGCTCCACTCAATCTGTGACCAAAAGTACACAAGATGCACAAATGGGCTGGAGAACAGGCACGAGGAGTTTCCATTTCTTTCTCCTCAATGTTAAGCCCTGGAAATAGGTGTACACAGAGTATAAAGGGAGGGAAATTGGCCTCATTTTATAGGGAATAAGCATCAGCCTTACCATAATGTAGCAATAATGCAAAAAAGGACCAGGGCTGCGCAAGGGTATTTGTAGCCTGAGGCAACCATTCAGCCTGGCGCCTCCCCAACACCTTGCCCCTGCCCTCGTCCCCCAATATTCTAGGAGCCGTTGGCAGAAGTGACACCATGAAAAGCCAGCAGCAAAGTGCAAGTGGGTTCTAAGGGGAAGCAAGTCCCAGGACCCTGAGGATGGGCTTAGGGAGCAGGTTAACGTGGGGATTCATGTTGGGAACTCAAACTCCCTGCTATGTGAACACACCCGAGCAATGAGCAGGCTGTGGGATAAAGCTCAGCGTGTTTAACTTTCAGTCACAGCCATTGGTAGAATTAATGGGAGAATTAATACGCTTGCAGCAAACCTAAAAAACAAATTACTGACCCGATCAGAAGTGAAGCGATCCAAACACCCGCTCATGCCCGTCACAGTCGGGCTGACACTCCCTGCTCGTGCCCGACCCGTCAATTGAAATTCAAACCCCACCAATCCCATCGCAGCCCACCAAAGTCCCAGCCAATTGGTGTCCTCCTGGCTGTTTTACCGGTTTAAGGAGGTTTTAATTTGATTGGGCGGCGCTGCGCTGGATGTGGTGTCACCACGTGGCAATACCTCATGATGATGGGAGTCAGAGTTTCTTTCTCTTTGGTTGCTGTTGATGAAGTACAGGACGGATTTCTTTAAAACGCTAGGTTTCAGTTCCGATTTTTTTATAAAAGCGGCAATTTTTTGCCACCCACCAAATATTGCCACCCTAGGTGAGCACCTAGTTCCCCTAGTGGTAATGCCGGTCCTGAACAGGATTGTAGGTAGAAAACAGGTTGCGCCTCACAAGTGCCAAGCAATGACCATCTCCAACAAGAGAGAATCCAACCATCTCCCCTTGGCATTCAACGGCATTACCATCTCCCACTATCAACATCCTGAGCGTTACCATTGTCCAGAAACTGAACTGGACCAGCCATACGAATACTGTGTCTACAAGAACAGGTCAGAGGCTGGGAATTACTTTTTTTATTCATTCACGGGATGTGGGCTTCGCTGGCTGGGCCAGCATTTATTGCCCATCCCTAGTTGCCCTTGAGAAGGTGCGTGAGCTGCCTTCTTGAACCGCTGCAGTCCATGTGGCGTAGGTACACCCACAGTGCTGTTAGGGAAGGAGGTCCAGGCTTTTAACCCAGTGACCGTGAAGGAACGGCGATATATTTCCAATTCAGGATGGTGAATGGCTTGGAGGGGAACTTCCAGTTGGTGGTGTTCTGCGGCGAGTAACTCACCTCCCGACTCCTCAAAGCCTGTCCACCATTACAAGGCACAAGTCAGGAGTGTGATGGAATACTCCCCACTTGCCTGGATGAGTGCAACTCCAACAACACTCAAGGAGCTTGAGATCATCTAGGACAAAGCAGCCCGCTTGATTGGCACCACACCCACCACCTTCAACATCCACTCCCTTCGCCAAAACCATGGTGGCAGCAGTGTGTACCATCTACAAGATGCACTGCAGCAACTCACCAAGGCTCCTTAGGCAGCACCTTCCAAACCCATGACATCTACCACCTAGAAGGACAAGGGCAGCAGATGAATGGGAACACCACCGCCAAGCATCTCACCATCCTGACTTAAAACTGTATCACTGTTCCTTCACTGTCACTGGGTCAAAATCCTGGAGCTCCCCCTCTAACAGTACTGTGGATGTACCTACACCACATGGACTGCAGTGGTTCAAGAAAGTGATTCACCACCACCTTCTCAAGGGCAATTAGGGATGGGCAATAAAATATCTGGCCTAGTCACCAATGCCCACAGCCTGTGAATGAATAAAAATAAATGCCAGCTGTTCACACTAAAATACATTAAATTCTCCCTAAGGCTTTTTTGAATTGCGTTCCACTCACCTCCTCATTCCAAAATCCTGTAATTACTCAAATGTGTCTCCAACTCTTTATATATATAATCCATAGATACCAGTTGTCTGCCAGGCTAGAATCAGCTCACTCAGTGCCAAACCTGGGAACTTCTCAATCTCTGCAACTCAAACACTCACTGGTTAACTTGCCAACCTAACTGAGATCTTCTGAGATGAATGTGTGGTTACAAAGCATAACAGAATTGAAAAAATGAGTCAGAAATTGTTGAACTATTCTGTGATTCACCAGAAAAACAACTTTGGAATGAAGTTAAAGATACATAGTTGTAAAAATGCTGAATGACAATGATTTCTGATCCATGTGATTGTCACGTGTATGTGGGTTTATAGACACTGCCACTTCAAAATTCCCCGGCTTTGCAGACCAACAGATTAACCACGTGAACAAATTATTTGTGTTGCAATCTGTTTACTGATGCACTTTTGAATGTGCTTGCATTTTTCCATCTGTACAGCATTAATGGCTCCGAGTTGGTGGGCACTTTCTACTTTACAACTTGGATAAGAAGCAATTAAGTAGTCTAAGAGACCCTAGGAGGAGCAGATTTTAAGGGAAATTTATGATCTATACTGGTGACTCTCAAAAATCCAAATGGTCATACCTAATATTTCCCAATCTAAATGGGTAATAAAAAGCCACTTCCCCAAATGACATAGCTACAGTCCTTTCTGCTTAGAACATTTGTTGATTGGACTGTGGTTCCCAAAATGATCCTGTTACTAAAAGCCTCTTCCCAATTATCTACACATTTGGGCACCCCTTGGAAAAAATGCTTTATTGGGAATTGGATTACTTGTTGATGGTTGATTGATTAAGTTCTTAAAAATTCTTTCGAGTTATCAACAGTCACAGATTGCAAGATGCACAGGCAATGGGCATTGATTGATTAAGGATTGAGAGCACTTGGCAAGATGAAGGCAGGTCCTTGTTTGTATAGTGGTTAGTGCCCCTACTTGCCATGGAGGGCATTGAGGTTCAATTCCCCAATAGGGTGAAGTTGATGTCTAAACAATTGCTTACTGACAAAAATTATCTGTTTATGTTAGCCTGGGCCAGGCCAAGGTGGCCATTAACAGGTGCAGGGATGTTGTCTGGCCTGACTATCTGCCCTATGTTTGTGGCTGGGTGTACCTGAGGGAGAGAGCACAAGATGTATGCATGAGTCCTGGTGGGCACCTTGGGGGCTGAAGTGCATCAGTGGCTCCCAAAATAACAATTTATTTTAATTTGATAAGTTTCCTTTTAAGGTTTTGTCTTTTGTTGTGGTGCCTGTTTAACTTAATCTGTTACTTTGACCATTTGTTTAAAGTCGTACTGAAAAGAGTATAAAGAGCGCTGAAAGCAGTTCCTTGTTAATCTAGTGGTCAGTGTCCCTACCAGAAGACCAGGGTTCAATTCCCTGATAGGGTGAAGTTATTGTCTAAATAATTACTGACTGAAGAAGGTGATCTGTTTATGTTAGCCTAATCCTGGGCCTGGCCAAAGTGACTGTCAATAGGTCCAGGCAGTGAGCAGTTGAGGGCGTTGTCTGGCTTGACTGTCTGCCCCCTTTCTGTGATTATGTTCACACCCAGGTGTCCCTGGAGAGGGAGCGTGTGGTGTCTGTTGATATGTTTGAGGCCCTCTGTGACTGGTGGGCACTGCAGGGGTTGGAGTGGTCCATTTGCCCCCACCCAAACAACAACTAAATTTAATTAGATAAGGTTCCTTTAATTTTTTTATCCTTTGGCTACAGTGCCCCCTTAAGGGGCTACCACTTTAATTTGATTTGTTAATTGGCCTATTGGGCACCAAAAGAGGGTGAAGGGAGACAGTGGTGTCGTGGTACTGTCAATACTGTGGTTAATAGCCTGGGGGCAGAAGTTCAAATCCTACAATGACAGTTGGCGGAATTTAAATTTCCCCTTCAAGGAGCTGTCACTTTTCTAATTCTTAATTTGTTTATTTATATTGGTTTGTTGTGCATTTAAAATAAAGAGGAGATGAGATTCCCAGATGGTTTAATGATTAGGATCTGGCACTCTTGCTGCTACGGCCTGTGTTTGATCCCGAGTTAGGGAATGGAGGTTTATTAGCCTAGCTAAGGTGGCCATTAATGGGTCTGGGCTATGGAGAGGGTCATTAAACCTGACTGCCTGCCTGCCTCTCTTCTGTGGCTACATTTGCATTTGGGTGACCCTGAAGAGAGAGCAGGCAGCGTCCACCAGTAGGCTTGAAGTCTTCCGTGACTGATGGGCACCTCAGGGGCTGGAGTGCATCATCATCCCTGAAAACCATATTTTGATTTAATTTGGTAAGTCTCCTTTGCAAGTTTTTTTTTTGTTACAATGCCATTTTTAAGGGGCTTTCAATTAGTTAATTAGCTTATATTTGCTTATTTGTTGAACAAGAATACAGAGAGATGGTTGGGAGTTAGTAGTTAGGAGGCAGAGAGCTGCAATGCTGTTTCCTGTGAATAAACCCTCTTATCAATGAAAAGATGTGTGCCTTGTTTAGTGCTTCACCATTGGATCCATCTAACATGGTAGCAGGGAATGGTTGCCTAAAGTGAAGATTGGAAATTAAAGACTTTTTTTTGGCAGACAGAAGATTGTAATCTTCTTACTGTTGAGAAGAAAGCAGCTGTTCTCTGAATCAGAACCTTATGGCCAATGGAAATAGAGTGGATACGGGTCACAGCTTTACTGAAGAGAAAACAGGGTCTGGCCTTGGCATTGTCACTTCCTGACCAGCAGGATCAGCAGCAAAGCTTTTTTTGTGAACTGAATGCCTGTCAGTTGGATACCGATGAAGCTTTGGATATTCTATTAAGTTTCATGGATAAAATTTATAAAAGAATTTGAGAAAAATATGATAAAGTCATCTATTGAATGCCTATGTGGCATGGTCAGACTTGATAGAATTAGAAAGATGGATAGTTATTCCATTGAGGAATATATCATGGAATTTAACAGACTAAATACGAGACTGTAGACGTCGGATAGGCTCCTGGTCCTGACTGACATTAAATTCTCAAAGACACATTTCTGGATCAGGTGAGAGAGACTTTAAAATCCGTTCCTGGGAAAGCCATCATTCCAAGTGGCCTTCATGGCACAAATAGGGCAGTTGGCGGTGTCACAAAATATAGAGGATTCAATGCTCATGGCATTTCTAGACCGTTTGGATATAGGGTGAAGGTATTAATACAACAGAAGAATTGCAGACAAAAAAGAAATGAGGATGGCAACCTTTTTGGCAGATCTGCATATGACCGGAATAATAATTGAATGAATCCTAGGAATGACTGGGGGATTATTAACAGGTACGTTAAATGTGATTTGAAATATCATTGTGCGGTCAATTGTCCAAAACAGAACAACAGGGCTTTTGAGGTCACGCACGACATGGAAGGGTTGGAAGGGGAAGATGACAATATTGATCAGTCCGAAGGAATTGTAATGATCACAGGAAGCTTCAGTCCAATAATGTGCGTGTGTTAGGTGCGGATTCAATTAATTGCACTGTGTTAGACAGTGGGTGTACATCCACAGTACGTAGAATGGATTAATTGAAACATTATTTAGATTCACTCAATAGTAAGGATCAAAGTAAAATCAATGAATATGAACGTTCTACTTGGTCCGGGGATGACAAAATTTTAAAGTGACATAAAGAAGTGTGATTCCAATATAGGATAGTTGGGGTAAGCAGCTTTATTAGTACCATTGTAGTACTGAGTGAGATCCCATGCTGCCTAGAAAGCCATCCATGAAAAAGGACAGATGTAACTGGGCATGGAATGTGATAAAGCAATTGTCTTTGGAATGTCAGTAGATTTGCAATTTACCCAGCCAGGACATTGTTGCATCTCTTTAACAAAACCTAGCATCTCCAATCAGAACGTCAAAGTAGTGTTCTTGGCATCAGATGATAGGAATTTGAAAAGAAAAGTGCAAATTGTCTTCAACAATTTGGTCATCCCTCTTATTTATAAATACCAATAATGTAAAAGGATATGGGGATAGTGTGGAGGGAAAAAGGCATTGAAGTGGATGATCGGCCACGATCATATAGAATGGCAGAGCAGGCTCGAGGGTCTGGATGGCCTACTGCCCCTAGGTTCCCATGTCGCAGACAGTTATAAGGAGCAGAATACATTAGACAAGGGGATGGATGATGAAATATCCATCCCCGTGGGTAACAGTGTTAATAATGTACAGGATAGGGCTAGTTTACTCAAGGGCAACTGCTGAAAATTGGTACTCGAGTAACATACGTACTAGAAAGGGCCAATGAATGGAGGGATGTGTCCATGGTAAGGAGAGCTGGGAAAGCCACCAGCAAATTCAAACATTGGCTAAATGATCAAGATAATGAGGTAGGATCTATGGACTGGCAAAATGAGATGAAAATGTGGAAAACTAGAAAACATAGCGTGTGTTCACACAGCGGATCTGGAAGTGAGTGTGGCCCGAGGAAAAGATCACATAGTGGCAACAGAACACAGACCCAGCAATGTTCCACTGATATCTCAAAGGGAAACACGCAGGCATCTTTATGATGCACATCGATGATTTGTCTATGCTCAAATCCTGAAGAACCTCTCCAATTTGTGATTGATGAGGTTAAAAGGTAATTTAACATTAGAAGTCAGGCTTCGGGGGCCTTTAAATATATAGGTTAGACATTAATCAGACTGGGTCAGGAGTAACCTTGAATCCAACAGTTATATCTAGGAAGTGTTAATTACATCCCAATAAATCAGGCCAGGTCCTCAAAGAAAGATGATCTTGCATCCAAAGAAGAAACAGAACAGTTAAGGAGTTTGATTGGATAGTTAAACTGGCTATGCGCTCAGACAAGACCCAATGCCAGTTATGACATATTGGGACTTAGTACTATGATAAAACATGTTACAGTGGAGAGGGTTTTGAGGGGAAATAAAATATTAAAGAAATTTAAATTTGGGGAAATGTGTTTGGGGGAGACAGTGGAGTGGTGACAATGTCGCTGGACTAGTAACCCGGAGGCCCAGGCGCTGGGGACATTTGATTCAAGTCCCACCCTAGCAGCTGGTGGAATTTAAAATCAATTCCTAAATTTGCAATATAAAGCTAGCCTCAGTAATGATGACCATTGATTGATTGATTGATTGATGTAAAAACCCAACTGATTCACTAATGTCCTTTTAGAGAAGGAAATCAGCCACTGTCCTTACCTGGTCGGGCCTACATGTGATTCCAGATCCACAGTGTTGTGGTTGACTCTTAACTACCCTCTGAACTGTTCAGTTTAAGGGCAATTAGGAACGGGCCATAAATGCTGGCTTTGCCAGTGATGTAGTGATACGATGAAAAAATAAAGATGAAAAAAGATTTCCAGCCTTCGGTGACCCGAAAGATATCAAGTTAGTCTTTTTTTTTTAAATGATGCTTCCCAGGTCAATCTTCCAGATGGATATTTGAATATGGCTGAATTTATCATATTCTTGGTGGAGAGAAATGGAAAGTGTTGCCCTGTGGCCTGGGAAGCCAAGAAAATTTTAAAATGTGGTTAAAAGTAACACTGCTGCTAATAGGAGCTAAAAATTTGGGATTATACTTGCCTAACATTCTGAAGGAAATCCTATACAAGGGGCATTACGAGACGTTTGCCCATTGCTCAGTGAAGACGACATTTGGAGTATGGTGTGCAAGTATTGATACATTTTTGGTAGGAGAAATATTCCTTGGAAAATAAGAGTTCAAATGGGGTAGAGACACAAAGGAATATCAAATCCTTAGAAGTAGCAATATAGCTTAACAAAGCCAGAAAAAAAAAATGCAAATGTCACACTGGGGTTCATTTCTCAAGGAATAGAGTTCAAAAGCAGCAAAGTTATGTTATAGAGCCTTGACAGAACTATTTCAAGCACTCTGCATTGTTCAGGTCTCGGAATTACAAAAACGAGGTAGACGCACTGGTGACAGTGCAAAACCAGATTTAAAATGATGGTACCAGAACTAAGGTACAACTATCAGGAAAGACTGGAGCTCTTTCATCCCTTGTTATTCAATGTCATTACCATCACTGGATGCCCCACTATCAACATCCTGGGGGTTACCATTGACCAGAAACTGAACTGGACTAGCTATATAAATACTGTGGCTACGACAGCAGGTTAGAGGCTAGGAATCCTGCGGTGAGTAACTCACCACCTGACTCCCCAAAGCCTGCCTATCAGCTACAAGACACAAGTTAGGAGTGTGATGGAATACTCTCCACTTGCATGGATGAGTGCAACTCCAACAACACAAGAAGCTGGACACCATCCTGGACAAAGCAGCCCTCTTGACTGGCATCCCATCCACAAACATTTCAATCTCTCCACCACCAATGAACACTGGCAGCAGTGTGTACCATCTACAAGATGCACTGCAGGAATTCACCAAAGCTCCTTAGACAGCACCTTCCAAACCCACGACCGCTACTTCTAGAAGGGCAGCAGGCACATGGGAGCACCACTACCTGGAAGTTCCCCTCCAATCCACTCACCACCATGACTTGGGAATATATCGGCCGTTCCTTCACTGTCGCTGGGTCAAAATCCTAAAACTCCATCCCTAACAGCACGGCAGGTGTACCTACACCACATGGACTGCAGCGGTTCAAGAAGGCAGCTCACCACCACCTTTTCATGGGCAATAAATGCTGGCCTAGCCAGTGACGCCCACGTCCCATGAACGAATATTTTAGACTGGAGGAAAGGCAGGAACATTCAGTCACCAAGAACAGCTCCGTTGAGGTGCCAGTTTCTGGAAGCAGCACAAGGCAGTGTGTGCACTGGAGAATAAATGGATCATGGTCTGGGATGAATATTGGCCCAAGACAGTGTTTGACTCCGAGTAGGTAAGATTGCTTCAGGATTCAGTCTATCCAGGAGTATGTCCTGGGAGTCCATTCCCCTATAAATCCCTTTGCTCGCTGACCTACATATCAACCAACATCTTGATTTCAAAATTTTCATACCTGTCTTCAACCACCGCCACCTGGTGGTGCATTGTATTGTTGGACTTTATTGGCTTCTTGTGCTCTTATCCTGGGCAGGTTTTGGGTAACATGAAAACACTTCAGCCTGTCTGTCTTCAACTCATTGATATGAAGGTGTGGGGAGGTGCCACCAGCACTGCATGAAGATTTGCAAGTCTTGAAAGATTAAAAATAGTGAGCCTTGTATTTATATAGCACCTTTCACAACCACCCAAAGTACTTTACAGCCAGTGAAATACTTATGAAGTGTAGCCACTGTTGTAATGTAGAAAATGCAACAGACAATTTGAGCACAGCAATCTCCCACAAATAGCAATGTGATAATGATCAGATAATCTGCTTTTGTGATGTTGATTGAGGGATAAATATTGACCTTGGCACCAGGAACAGCCTCCCCCACCCCGCTCTTCTTCAAAATAGCGCCATACATCCCCCTGAGAGGGCCTCAGTTTAATGCCTCATCTGAAAGATGGCACCTCTGATAGTGCAGCACTCCCTCAGTACTGCACTGGAGTGTCACCCTAGATTTTTGTGCTCAAGTCGGACTTGAACCCACAACTTTGTGACTCAGGCAAGTGAGCGACTAGCTGTATTTTAAATATTCCAGGGCATTATCTATTCAATGAAAATAAAGTGGATTTCCAAATTAACATGTGGAAGTGCAAAACTATAATGTGTTAAGTACTTTCACACCACACGTAGCATAGAATTTTCAAGATAAGGTGCCCGCAGGCCCTTTGGGATGGGTGTGGTGAAGTTTCGAGGTGAACACATAATGACCTGAGGTCTTGTCTTTTTGATCTCTTTCTGCTGTAAGCTAATAAATATGGTTTTGGCAAGTAAAACTCTTTTTCACTATTTCAAGGCTCCACCACGTTGGGAGAGTGTTGGTTACATATCAGTATCATTCAGTAGGTTAACTTGTTAGTCTTTATTAACTACTGTGTGGGTGGTGCTGTACTCAGTCCCACATTAACCCTCATACTACACTATACTACACCTCCCCTTTATCCAATATATATGGAATTTCACTGTTTACTTCATGTCTTACATTGTTATCAGTCTCATACATTTAGTGTTGTTCCCACATTATTTCTTTACTACGTTACGGCTATTACTGTATTAGCATTATTACAAGATTCTCAGTAACCCATTCCCCCCCCTCTATCCGCCAACTTCAAGTCCTTGAATTTACAGGTTTAGGCAGTCTGGAGATCTTATAACCCTTCCATATCTCCTTCACTGTTCTGTCAGAGGAGTGGCAGGCTCTGTTGTTTCTGGGCTTCCTGTTAGCTAGGGCTGCCGTTTAGGTATGGTTTCATTCCTTTCTTCCATTGCTTGTGTACTTGGTCGGTTCGGCTGTCGCGTCGACCAGTGGTTGCTGCTACTCTCGATTGTCTCTAGCGGTTTTGACAAACATTGTGCTCATCTCCGTGTCACTTCTTTCTTTTCTTTCTCTGTGTAGGCCATTTGATGCCCTCTGAAGCTGAGGAAGAGTGTTCCTGTGGTGAGAAGAAGGGTCAGTGTACGCTTACCTGGGCTTTTTGTTGTCGATGGTGAGAGACTGCTACCGGGTTCCAGCATCCCTTGTGGTTGTGGCATGCTGGTTGGAAGCTGCCGTGTGTGCATGTTGCTGTGTTGACCCACCTGTGCCATCGTCGTAGTTGGAGGTAGAGGCTTCTGAGTCTGAATACTCTTTAGTGTTTGAGGACTTGGACCATGCAGTTCTGGTTGGGTAACGACAGTGGTTGCCTTGACATCCTCTGCCATCTGGAGGAGATCCAGAGCTGCAGGTGTATCCCTGCTCAGGAGAGAGAAAGGCTGGTTATAGATGACGTACATCAGCTCGAAGATCTGTTTGCTGCAATACCTTAGCGGTTCCAGAATCATGCCAATGACTGGAAGCCAGATTCCTTCTGCCCTGTAAAGTGGAGTGTCCATCGTTCAAAGCCAGAGGTCTTTGAGCTATGGTTCCTTGTTCGACAGGGCTGTCATGCCAGCACTTGAATCTAATTTAAAATTTGTTAGATGGCCATTGACAAAGATGTCTGCATTCCAGAATGAGAAACCACAATCCTTCACCTTGCCCATGGCTGTGTGACTTCTGGGCTTTCGGTCTCGACCATGTGGATTACTTTTGGGCCTTCTGTGCATTTCTGGGATTTTGACTTGCACAGTTTGCCATAGTGTCCCATCTGTCACAGTGGAAGCATCGGGCTGTTCTCACAAAGTACTGATCTCTCCCATGAGGGTGCTTTGTACCACAGCGCTGGCAAGGTTGCTCTGCTACATGGTTTGGAAATTGTTTTCTCTGACTTAGATTGACCCTGTGCCTTTGTGGCCTGATGGGCTGACCTGAGGGTTAGCTTCTGCCCCACGTTTTATTCTTTCCCCTTAAGATTTCCCTGTGCTGCTCATGGAGTTCAAGCAGTCTAACTATCTGGATTGCCTTGTCCAGGGTTAGATCTTCCTTAGCTTGTGGGAGGTCAGAGAGTGAATCACCTGGTACAGCCACCACTATTCTGTCTCTGAATTCCAGCATTAAATCTCCATATTCACACCCCTCTGCCATCCTGTAGAGGTCATTTATGAAGGAATCGACACGTTCCCCTGACAGCTGGACTCTTTTATTGAATTTAGCTCTCTCTCCAATGCTTTATTGCTTTGCAGGTTAAAATAAATGCCAAAAGATTTAAAAATCTCCTCAAATTTTGTGAATGACTCATTAATACCCTGTCTTGCAATGATGTCATCTGCAATTGGGCCTATAGAGTAAAGCAGCGTGTTCACTTGCTCTTCTTCTGACTTTTTTTATTTAAACCAGAAATGATGCTATATCTTAAACATTTTTTCCTCCAAAGACCCCAATTTTCTGACTGGTCTGGGCCTTGGCTTAGTCCAAACTGAGTTGGAAGTGTTGAATTGTGATCCATGTTAAAATTTAAGTTGTAGGTGCAGCTTTAAGAGTTTACAGGCTTTCAAGATGGTGTCGCCATTGGCTCCGAGACAAAGAGGGGTTTCCCACACTTGCCGGCTTTGGCCGCCGCAAAATGGCGATGGCATGCTTCTTGAAGAAGACTCTTAGCAATGGCTGACTGGATGGGCTGTGTGCCGACTTCTTCTTTCATTCCACGATTTGCTATGCTGGGTAAGGAGGTGTTTGAATTTAAAGTTATGCTTGCCGTTTTCTGAGCTGGACAGTCATGATGTTCCCGAGGGCTTTAAATGATTAATTTGTTTTTCTTATCTTACAAACTCAGAGGCCACGTGTTGGGGCTCCAACTGGGGAATCGGGTTGTAGCAACGGGCTTTCCTTCAACAGCGCCTCTGACACTGAGTTAGGGAAAGATTCTCGGGACTAGCTGCAGCCTGGAACTTTAAAAGATTTAGCTCACCTTTGCAAGCTCTGTGGACTCTATACTCTGAAGCTGGACTTCCAAGAGAGATTCAGTGGAGTCTTCTACTGCAGTACAAAATCTCTGCCTTCAGCTTCCAGGCCTTTTCTCTGGAACATTTTCTGGAAAAGTTTCTCTGTCTCTTCAACTTCTGTTGGGAGCTTCTCTCGGGTCAGATTTTTCATTGAAGTTTTTTCTTAGTCTTCCAGCATCTTTGCTTGTTTCAGCATTTTAGCGAGTTTGATTCCCAGCAGCCACCATGTTGGAAGGGTGTTGGTTACAGATCGGTATCTCTTGAAGTTTTTGTAGTCTTCAGTAGGTTAACTGTGAGCCTTTATTAACTACTGGAACTAGTTACACATGTACAGTAAAGGATATAAGCCAGAAGCTATCTCCATGCTTGGGTCTTTACATGTCTCTGCTCAACACCACACTGGTTTGGGTCATGTGCCTTCTTACATCACTGTGTGGACAGTACTGCACTCAGTCCCACTTCAACCCTGTATGTGCCAGACCCTTATACTACATGCTATAATGTGTCTGTGGGGTGGAAATTTGATTAGGCCTGTTTTCAAGTGTGGTTCCAGCAGTGCGTGCCTAATCATGTGGGCAGGACTAGGCTTGTAAATTAGTTGGAGGCCCTTGTTATAATTAAATAGGCAGGTTGAAAGCATCAAGTCCCAGCTCGCTATTTAAAGGCAGCCTACATCATTTAAAGGGGAGGTGTACTTTGGCCACAGGCAACCTGAAGGCAGCTAAGGGGTTGGGAGTTTAAGCTGATACTTCAAGGGGCCCTCGCTTTTCTGACACTGCAATGGATGTTCAGATAGAGGAGGTCAGGTGGAGGAGGGTGTCCTCTTCCCACCAAGCGGCAAGAAAATATTCCACTCAGCAGCTATGGACCCTGAGTTTGGAAGAGTCCAGAGTATCAACCCATGCCCTGGCTCCAATGTAGGAAGAAGTTTGATGACTTGAGCAGGCACTGAGAGATTGCATATGGCTGATTTATTGTCAATATGAAGAGGGAGGAAAAATTCGTGAAATACTCCACGTGAAGTTGAGTTTTTATTTGCTTGACTTTGCTGTTGCTTTTCATATTCTTAGTTATGTAGGAGAAAGAGTGTTGAGGACATTCAAATGGTGAGTGGAAGCAGTGGGTCAGAGGATACATGGAACTGTCAACGTGCTGGGGGTTTGCTTAGGAAACCCTTCTTCAATAACTTGTCACCTTGCGTCTCTGTCAGCTGACAGTAATGTCCTACCTTGGTCTTCCTTGTCACCTTCTTCCTCATCTTTGTCTTAATTGCTCCTGCACTACCTCCTGTGGCAGCTGAAGGGCTTTGCCCCTCCATGTGGGTTAGTTGTGTAGGATGCAGTGAACCATAATGAATCAGGAGACACGCTCAGGGTTACGTTGCAGGACTCCATTGGGTTGGTTTAAGCACTGTGCCTGTCGCATGAAGACATCTAGTGTTTGCTCAGTGACAGATATGGTTTCTGACTGGCTGTCATTGCATCAACACTGCGAGCATGCCCAGGTTCCTTGCAGGAGTCATTAGCCTGGCGTGGATGAGATATTCAACCTCTCTCCAAGGAGTCAGCCTGTCTCCTGCAGGCCTGGATCAAAGGCAGTGGCGATTGAGGACTAACGCAATATGAAGGCATTGTGACTACTTCCAGAGTACCAGGCACAGACTTGCATTATTTGCTGCCTCTGGTCACAGCTAAACATTCAATCAACAGAAATGTCCTGGGGGTTATCATTGACCAGAAACTAAACTGGACCAACCATATAAGTACTGTGATGATGAGCAAGTCAGGTGCTGGGAATTCTGCAGTGTGTAACTCGCCTCCGAATTCCCCAAAGCTGTAAACTCGGTGCAAGTCTGAAATACCCCGACTTGTCTGGATAAGTGCAGTAGAGAAGCTTGATACTATCCAGGACAAAGCAGCTTTCGTGACTGACACCCCATCCTCTCCGTTAAACATTCATTCCCTCCATCACCAGCACACCATGACTGCAGTGTGTTCCATCTACAAGATGCACTGCAGCATCTCATTAAAGCTCCTTTTGACAGCACCTTCCAAATCTGCAACCTCTACTAGCTAGAAGGACAAAGGCAGCAAACACATGGGAACACCACCACCTGCAAGTTCCCCTCCAAGTCACACATCATCCTGACTTGGAAATATATCGCCGTTCCTTCACTGTCGCTGGATCAAAATCCTGGAACTCCCTTTCTAACAGCACTGTGGGTGTACCTATACCACATTGACTGCAGCGGTTCAAGAAGGCAGCTCACCACCACCTTCTCAAGGGCAATTAGGGATGGGAAATAAATGTTGGCCTAGCCAATGATACCCACATCCCATGAACGAATAAAGTATCTGCGCTGGTGCCTGCTTCAGACAGCAGGTGCAACAGAAGCTCGGTGGTCCTCAGTCTTTGGGGTCCTGTGAATGAACGCCTTCTGGTGAATCTAAAAGGGAGAAGAAGGACATGTCATTAGTTAAAATCATCACCCTGTCACTGTGCATGCCAGGCACCCTGGTGAGACAATGGAGATCTGCATCATGGTGCCATCATATTTCAATGATCATTGGGGACTCCAGGTTCGAGGCTCAGATCAATGAAGACAATGCACAATCCAAAACACTCACCTCTGTGCCCTACGCTCTTACCTTAGCCCGGCACCTCGCCTCTCCACGCCTGGTTACATGGGGAGCGTGCCGGCTCTCAAGCTCCAGGGCGTCATGCTCAAACCTGCTGAGCAGCAGGAGGTTGGGCTGCCCTCCACCTGTACGTGCCCTCTTTGCCTGGTTATGGCTTGTCTTCTGAAAGAACAGAGGAGCACTGATTAGTTCACTCTCTACCTGCAGCGCCATTGCAGCCTGACCAACCCCAGATGAAGAACATCTTGCAGGACACATCAGAGTCGTGACCCTCGAGCCACAAGACACTCAGTCCAAGCAGCCAGGGCTCACCCCCTTGGCCAGCTCCAGCGTCATTGACAGTTGGCATGCAGACTGTAGCACCCCTGATGTCCACAGGGGGACAGCCACACCTTAACACTTCTGCACACTGACCCGTGCCAACACGGTACTCACCCTTCCCAAGCACAGCAAGTCATTGATGCCCTTCCAGCGCTGCACCCAGGTGCACCGCACCATGTCATGACTGCTCACCAGGGATGCCACCTGCTTCCATGCCCTCTTGGTGAGGTGCGATGGCCTCCTCCTCCCACCTCTGGGGAGGGTGTCCCTCCTGGCAGCCACTGCCTCCAAGAGGACGGCGAGTCACTATTCGGAAAAGCGGGAGGCCAAGTGCCCATCCAACCTGCCCTCCCGCCTGCCATGGTCCAGCCGCACTTGACTCCATTGGGAACGCTGAACACATGTCCCTCCGTGGTGGCCTTCCAGGGGCTGCCCGGGCTGTTTTTAAACCAGCCACCGGGTCGCCATTGGGCCCAGCAGCCGACAGGCCCCCACCCCCACCTGCCCCTTCCCAGCCCAGTGCGGAGCTACGTTTCATGCTGGACTGGCCTTAATTGACCCTCCTGCGTGAAATTGCAGTCGGGGACTGATCGCAGGCAGCGGCCCATTTCCCGGCCGCTCCCAGGCCCGCTCGCCACGCCCGCCTGACGACCTCAAAGTCCTGCCCCTGAAATCTGGCTTCACCGGTACGATGGTGGTGGACACACTTTTTAAGGCACCGCCGACTGCAGAATTTCTGTGTCCAATGCTGAAATTGTGCTTGAAACAGTGGCAGTATTCAAATGAATTTGTACCCAATACTTGTAGGGTGATGCAAGTGGGGCGACACATCCCTTTTGTCTCTAGGATTTGTGCCAACATTTGTATCAGTCCCCACAAGTTCCCTTTGTGTGAGGCAAATAACGCCAACACTACATCAAAGCTGCCTCCAGTGTCCGATGTAACACTAAATTCAAAAGCGTTGACCATCAAGTTCCAAAGTTTAGTGATGGAAGAGCTCCAGGCCATTTTTGATTTAAAAGTCTGCTAATCGAATTGTGATCTCTGTATAGTTTGTAGGAACAAATCTTGCATTTTCTGTTTTTGTTTTTAATTTTACATTTCCAGCATTTGCAATTTTTTATTCATAGAAATGTTCTGGTTTTTTTTTTACCGGGTCCAGTCATCACCAGAATCCACCAAATTTTGCTTGACTCAGACCAATAATACCAACGAGCTGTGTGCGGGTTTTTTTAATGTTGTGACCTGTTCCAAAACTAACTTTCACCGTTTCATTTACTGATCTTTCCATCTTACTGATACTGCACTTTGACTAACAAAAGTACCTTCCACAGTCTAGGATTTTGAAGCAGTGCCAGTGCTTTGCTTTGGCGTTCCACTCTTCATTCCAAACCCATGATTGCCCGTCTCTGGACCTTTGCTCAGGACCTTCACCCCAGTGCCGGGGCGCTCTGAGACCTCATCGTATTGTCAGCGTGCTCCAGACAGCGCGATTTTGGGTACAGCGGATGAAGTCCTTGTGTTGTCTTCACATTAGTTTAAAGGTTCTGTCCCCCTGTGAGTGAGTTAAAGCTGCTCTGCCTTAGCTGGGATGGCAGAGGTACCTCAAGTAGCTGTCTGGTGGCTCCTGTACTATGCCCCGGCAAGGGGAGGGGAGCCAAGCAGAAGTTAGAGGAACAAAGATTACAAGTGTGTGATATGAAGAATGAGGGTGTGGGATGTTGGTAGGGAATGGGTTAACCTGGTCTCATGCTGGGCATATGATGGAAAAGTACCGAGAATCTGAAACTATTTGCCGTAGATAAGAACTGGAGCTTGACACAGCAGTTAGCAATTTTGTGTCGAAACAGGTCATGTGATATACATGAGGGGAGGCATTGGCTTCATGGTATTGTCACTGGACTAGCAACCCAGAGACTCAAGGTAATGCTCAGGTTCTAATCCCGCCATGGCAGATGGTGAAATTTGAGTTCAATAAAAATCTGGAATTAAAAGTTTGATGATGACCATGAAAATATTGTCGATTGTTGTAAAAACGCATCTGGTTTTCTAATGTCCTTTAGGGAAGGAAATCTGCTATCCTTACCTGGTCTGGCCTACAGAGCAAGGGCAACTAGGGATGGGCAATAAATGCTGGCCTAGCCAGCGACACCCACATCCCATGAGTGAATAAAAAAAAATACTACAAGTAAGGTTAGCCAAAAAAAGAGCATGGTGTTACGTGGGATGGAGGTATGTATTCTTTTCTTGGATAGAAATTCCTATGGTGGATATCCTACATGTGAGTATGCAGACATGTTTCTTGCTTGTGGTAAATCTTTTAATGTTCAATGTCTCTCGCAAGTCTATCGACAGTACCCAAGCCACTTATTATTCCGATCTATCTTAAAATCCCAAAATGGGGTAGGACTTCTCTTTTTTTTTAATCCAGGGAGTGGGGGTGGTGTCAGGTGGAGAGGCTTCCTTCAACAATGGAGGGAAATGTTTGTTAGTAGCTCAGGAGAAGGCCATATTGATGACTTTAGTGTCTGTTAAAGTGTCTTTTTTGTCTGCCTGCAAATCAGCCATATCACAAAAGAAGGGGACACAGTGCTAAACAATGCATTCTTCATTAAGTGTTAAGGAACTATTTTTATTCAAAAGTAAAGCCTTTTCTTGACAACATGATCCTGACCCTTTTGACAAATATTGCCTAAACAGTAGGTCAGGCAGTAGTAGCGCCAGCTTTTTGGTTCCTGAGTCAATCGGAGGAATAATTTGTGCAGACCCTTTGGACTTCCATTTGCATGTAGGTTATATTCTGCAATCGGGTTTGGACATGAGGTGGTCTGAACTATAAAGAAACGTTGGATGCAGAACCAGGGTAGATGATTGACAGCCATTTTCCTTCAACCTGGATCAATTCTGAGCCATTATTATTTGGGAGCAGAGCTAAGAAAAATCTGCCTGACCACAGGTTCTAAAATGTCTGGCCATCTTCGGTTTGGGATTTAGGTCCTGGGGGAGCACCAAGTGACGATTAGCTAGGGCTTCATACAGCGTTTTACTGATGATCTGAGTATGTGATGAGTGTGACAGCTACCTACATTTGTAGTTATTCAATGGGATCATGGGGCAGGATTTTCGGGTCGGGAGGCAGGCGTGGCGGGCGAGCCCGGAAGCAGCTGGGAAATGCCACTCGCGATCGGCCCCGACCGCGATTTCACGCTGGCTGTCCAATTAACGCCAGCCAGACAAAACGTGCACTGAAAGGCTTGCTGCTGCTGTGGCGGGAGGTGGGTGAGCGCCGAAGTCTGCGCGTGCACACACAGGAGAGCGCGCAATGAAAGCTCCCTGAGGGCGGAGAGCTGCCTCAGAGGGCTTAAGAATTTTAAACTCTTAAATAAATAAACATTTGGAAAATCTGGAAAAAAAAATGTCCCCACGTAAGACTCACTCACATGAACGTAGACGTAATAAAAATTACGTCAAAACATTTTTTTTTAAATGAATGTGGGAAACCTCATCCCGCCCGTGGATGAGGTTTCCTCAAAAATCACAAAGGCCGCCTGGCCGATTCGCCCACCCGCCAATCGTAAGGTTGGACGGGCAGTGAAAAATCTCTCTTAATTAATACTTTAATGGCCTTAATGGGCCTCTTAATTGTCGGCAGGCACGCTGACCAAAATGTCGCGCGAGTGCGTGATGAGGTCGGGATGCTCGCCCGACGTCATTGCGGGCTAATTTACGCCCGATTGGGTCGGGGGCGCGCCCACCTGCGGGGCATAAAATTCTGCCCACGAAAATCGCCCAGCTCAAGAAGAGCCTGACATATCCTTGATGAAGTTGAAGCTCCTACAGGTAAGAAAAGAAATATTCCAACGGAAAGTGTCTCCCCCACCACCTCAGTCACAACTGAGGATGTTGAAAATCCCTCGGAAGTCAACCTGACAGCAACACTCAACCACTGGGTGTCTGGTTAGGAGGCAGTGGGTTGCCAACCTAAATGTATCGCTTTAAGACAGAAGCAAAATGGTAACATTAAGTGGCGTTCATGGAAATTGGGTGTTACCCTGAAGTTTACCAGTTTTGTTGCACTACAGATTTACATCTTGTCGAAGTTTGAAAATCTGCCTCAACACTGTTTTCCCACAGATGCTCATCTGTTTCTCACTGCTCTAGCTGTCTGTTCTAACCTTTTGGTTTAATGAACCCTGCACTGAGAGAGCTGTCAGGCTGTGGCTGAGAATTTAAATTAACCCAGCTCCACTCGCAGTCTTCGGACATCCTGCCATCAGTTCCCTGTCATACTCCCTGCAGTATTTTCATTTGCCTCTCTTGTCTCAGTATCTAAAAGTTGTCATGTCCGAAAGAGGAGTTCGAACAAAATTTTTTTTAAATTTAAAATGACACTTTTGAAGTTCATTAAATTTGCTCATTCAATGGTTTTTATGTCTTTCAGTTGGCAGTCGTGGCGTTCTGTTATTATCTGGCCTCTGAGACGAACAGTTGTGGGTTAAACTCACTCTACAAACTTGAGCACCTAACTTAGGCTGACACTTTAATCCAGTACTGAGGGAGTGCTGCACTGTTGGAGGTGTTGCCTTTCAAATGAGACCTAAAAGATCCTGTGACGCTGTTGAAAAGCAGAGGGGTCCTCTCTATGTCATGGCCAACATTTATCTCCCAGCTAACCTCAGTAAAACAGATTATCCGGTCATTGCCTTGTTGCTGATTGTGGGAGCTTGGTGTGCACAAATCGGCTGCTGCATTTCCTACAGTGACTGCACTTCAAAAAGTACTTCATTGGCTGTAAAGCGCTTTGGGACATCCTGAAGTCATGCAGGGTGCTGCAGAAATGTCAGTTCTTACTTATTTAATGACGCCAATAAAGTTTTTATTTCAAGGTCTCAAAGGCCTTGCCTTTGTCTGGTTAACTTCACATCACAATAGTCGGAGAACTTTCCAACATGTTTAGTTATTATGAGCTTTTGCAGTTTGCAGAATTACTCAGCATGGTGTCTGTGTATCAAAGCATGAAGAATCTTCTGTTTGGCGTGCGGGGGTGGGCCCCGCGCGCTGATGCTTAAAATGATGTGTGGTGACATCGGGCGTGCATTTCGACGTCACCGCACATCATTCCGATCTTCAGTTCGGTAGGCGCCCACCAGAGTCGGCTGCGCGCCCGCCAAACTGTCAAAGTCCTGTTATGGCCATTTAAAAACCAATTAGCCCTATTGAGAAAGCTGCCCGTCCAACCTTAAGGTTGGCGGGGGGGGCAGGCGAAGAGCCCGGGCGGCCTTCGCATTTATCATGAAGCCTCATCCACAGGCGGGATGCAGTTCCATGAAGGATTTATTAATGAAATACAAACTTCTATCAAAATTCATAAACGTGTCCCAGCTCATGTGGCACTGTCACATCAACTCCGTGCCTCAGGGACGCACGGGAAAAAGAGCGCAGGTCCCGACTCTCCCTCCTTCCCCCCCACCCCCCGCACAAGTAGCACTCAGCGTTTCCAGGTCCGCGTCACACCCACGTCACATGGCGGCGCGGAGCTGATCGGCTCTGCGCCCGGTCCCGACTGGCCCGCCTGGCGGGGAGAAAATTCTCCCCCCATGTTCTCCATCCTTATGATGATTTCTTTGAATCTCAAAAGGTTTATAGAAGCTTTTTGTTTACATTAATTTAAATTGATAAAATTGCGCTTTCCTGCTTACAGGCAGCAGCATCTGTGGCTGTGGTTTGACTGAAAAATGTTTGTGCATTAGAAACAATTTTCCTTTTAATTAACTCGCCTGCATCGCTGTAGAAAGGTGTTAAAATATCTCTTCAAAACAACTTTTGGCCTGTGGAAACTGTATCAACAAAACTGTTGAGCAATAGAGGTTTTTCTTTGCATTTATTAGATAATATATTTCAGCGAACTCACTAACTTTGCATTAAAGGGTTAATTTTCCACTTCTTTGTTCTTGACACGGATCAGGAACTATTCTCAGAGAACTGTTGATCCCACCCTGTGATTATCTGTACATTAATGTTAAATGGAGCACTGCAGATTGGAAGTGAATAATTTCCACGTGTTCTCAGAATGCACCAGAACCAGAAGCAGAACATTTACCCTTAAACGTTATAACAAAGACAGGAACTGCTAACAGGAGTTAGGAGAAAAGGAGAGGGCAGTGTACCTAATGATGCAAAAAAAAGGATGCAGATTGGTTTCAGCAAAAAGCTGAAGGACGTTTAAATAGATCCAAGCCAGATGGTGAAGTGCAAACAAGACGTAAGGCAGAACTTTCTGCTCCCGCTGGTGTCGGGTGCCAAGGTATGAGCGGACAACATGGCGGGAAGGTCAAAAATCGGTTTCACAGGTTTGCGATCGTCTGCTCTGCCCGGCGATGGCGGACAGTCTTTCCCGCTGCCGGACATCGGGGATGTTATTTTAATGCATCTGCATCTCAACATAAGCCCTGCTCGCCGGAATCACCACCCGCCGCCCCCCCCGCAACCCATGTCAAATTTACCACCCATGTTGGCAGGAAAACGGGTCAGTGCAGAACACGTCTTGACAGGTATGACATGCAGAAGTCGGGACTTACCATCAGGGCCTTGCTCACATCGCGAACGTCCGAGGAGCAGAAGATGCTGGAGGCCTGCAGCTACACCGGACCCTGGAGGAACACGTCCATCGCATGCTGGGTGGGTTCTGATGGACATGGCTCTGCTGCGAAGCAGCTCACAGAAGGTGGAAGGTCCGCTGCAGGACATCAGTGTCTTGGCCGTGGTCTGTTATGGATGATCCTCGAGGGAGTGGAGAGGAAGGTCCAGCTGTGAGTGGGAGAGGAAGGTGTACCGGGGTGTGGGGGGAGAGTAAGGTCTAGTTGACTGTCGGTGGGGTGCTGAGGTTGAGAGGGGGTGAACGATGGTGTTAGTGGGAGCAGAGCTTGGGGGGGATGCGGAATGATGGTGTCGGGGGGGGCTGAGGTTGGGGGGAGTGAGAAACAATGATGTTGTTGGGGGCTGAGGTTCGGGGGGTAACGATGGTGTCGGTGGGAGCTGAGGTTCGGGGGAGTAACGGTGTTGGTGGGGGCTGAGGTTCGGGGGGTAACGATGGTGTCGGTGGGAGCTGAGGTTCAGGAGGTAACAATGGAGTCGGTGGGGGCTGAGGTTCGGGGGGTAACGATGGTGTCGGTGGGAGCTGAGGTTCGGGGGGTAACGATGGTGTTGGTGGGAGCTGAGGTTCGGGGGGGTAACGATGGTGTCCGTGGGGGCTGAGGTTCGGGGGGTAACAATGGTGTCGGTGGGGGCTGAGGTTCGGGGGGTAACGATGGTGTCGGTGGGAGCTGAGGTTCGGGGGGGTAACGATGGTGTCCGTGGGGGCTGAGGTTCGGGGGGTAACGATGGTGTCGGTGGGGGCTGAGGTTCGGGGGGAAACTTGGCCAAGCTATCACAGCGGTTTTGCAATTTGTGTTTATTACGAGATGATGTGTGCACTGAATTCTGCCAGGGTAAGTCACTCTTCTCATCACTCTCAACTCACACACTCACAAGCCCATCACACATCCACAGGGCCCTCACTCACTGCTGGTTCAAGGGACATTATCATTCACTCTTTCACACACACCTTCATTGTCCTCATCTCGTCCATGGGACCACTCACCACCCACACACGCCAGACATACTTATCACCTGGCCTGGCAGGCGTCCTGTTTACACTCTCTCCATCTCTATTCATGCAGGACAAGCTGGCACACAACGAGAGGGAGAGGTCGCAGACCAGTGGAGGAATGCCTGAAATCAAGGTCCCCGTGGACTTTGAAAACAGAGCTATCCAGCTGGCCGGCGACAATCTGAACCATTCTTGTGCTGCCGGTGAGGTTGGTGGTGCTCTACCAAGTGAGGATCGAGCAATGCAACATCCATCAGACAACCATGCTGTGAGTATTATGTCCTGTTTCGCAGGCCCCTGCCATGCACCAATTATCTCCCTTTACTTTTGCAGGCATGTCTGGGAAACAGCCAAGAGAGTCCACGACCAAGGGCCTCCAATCAAACCTCAAAGACACTTCGGAAAAGGAATCTGAAGGCACCCTCCTTGAAGTCCCATCGCAGCGCTCACTCACACACCCTCCACCAGCGTAGAGCCACACTAGGTGGAACCTAGCTTTAGATCACAATCTGGTGAGCACATCGCACCATCTGATCCACAACAGGCGGTGGCAGGGACTTCCCAGGATCCGGCACTCGGAGGACTGCTGGAGGCCAGAGATTTGCTGAGTCTGAGTCAGATGATGAGCCTTTGGACTCGGTCATATCGCAGTTGCTAGAGCTGTAAAGACAAGCTTAGGAACATCAGGAAGGGATGTTTGCTGCACTCCTCAGCTTGCAAGGTATGATGGAGGGGTCCGTCCACCTTCAGGCTGAGGTGTTAGTGCCGGCATGCCAACGCACTGAGGTCAACACTGATAGGATGGCGGCCACCATGGAGACCTTGGTCCAGGATGTCGCTCCTGCACTGCTGCGTGGGCTGAACTCCATCGCTGAGGCCATAGTTGGCGCCAACAGTGTGTACAAGCGAGGGGTGCAGGGCAGCCCGATCTCACTCCAGCTACCCCTTCTCCAAAAGGAGTCAGCTCAGGCACCCATAGAGAGGAGGATCAGCAGGTGCACATTCCAGGGCCATCCACCCAGGTGACTCCAAGAGTGTCCAGTCCATCCGAATCCCCACTTTCTGTGACCTCCGCATCTCCAGCTCCACAGGCCTAGGAGGGTGCCACTGCCACATAGCAGGACCCTGAAAGCAAGCCGGGGCCCTCCAAGTCTCAGCCCTCCAGAGGACACCCACCAAGGTCATCACAGACAGGGCATTGCAGTCAGCTGGCTACCTCTACCTCCACTGTGGATGTCCGGGGAGCACCAAGACAGGGTTAGGAAAGTTAAGAAGAATTAGTTGCGCAGCCTGGGCACGGGTGTTAATCACTTGTACATACTGTTCACTATTGTCAATGAACTCCCAAGAATGTCTCCTTACCTTTGGCTCCTTGTTCTGATGAACAATGTTCTTGTCACTCAGATGTGAAACCTTTCTGCACAAGATAAAGGCAGGTGTCTCAGTCCAGGGCATTTCTCTGTGCAGCCTTCAGACCAAAGTGATGGTCCGGCCTCACACTTCCTGGAAACATTAATGATGTCTGCACCTCAGTGGTGTTTGTATTGCTGCCAGAATGTAGTGGGCAGGCACCACAGAGTTCCATCATTCTCTCAAGGATCTAACCGTTGTGCTCTCAGCACCTTTAAGGTGAGGCTGATCCCCATCTCTTCAGCATCTGTGACCACTGATGCTGTGCTCCTGAAGGGCTCAAATGCCGAAGGTATACAAAGGATCAGATCGCTTCTAGAGTTTCATGGCTGCATCTCTATGTTATGACCCTGATCATAAAGTGCAAGCAAGCTGCCCTCAGCCAGATGAGTCAGACATTCTCAGAGGTTATGCGAAGATCTATGGAGTGTCCTCACTGCATTTTTTTTTAATATTCATTCATAGGATGTGGGCCTCACTAGCTGGGCCAGCATTTATTGCCCATCCCTAGTTGCCCTTGAGAAGGTGGTGGTGAGCTGCCTTCTTGAAGCGCTGCAGTCCATGTGGTTTAGGTACACCCAGTGCTGTTAGGAAGGGAGTTCCAGGATTTTGACCAAGCAACAGTGAAGGAACAGCGATATATTTCCAAGTCAGGATGGAGAGTGAGTTGGAGGGGAACTTCCAGGTGGTGGTGTTCCCATCTATCTGCTGCCCTTGTCCTTCTAGATGGCAGTGGTCATGGGTTTGGAAGGTGCTGTCGAAGGAGCCTTGGTGAATTCCTGCAGTGCATCTTGCAGATGGTACACACTGCTGCTACTATGCGTCGGTGGTGGAGGGAGTGAATGTTTGTGGATGTGGTGCCAATCAAGCAGGCTGCTTTGTCCTGGATGGTGTCAAGCTTCTTGAGCATTGTGCCTTGTAGACGGTGGACAGGCTTTGGGAGTCAGGAGGCGAGTTACTCATTGCAGAATTCCTAGCCTCTGACCTGCCCTTGTAGCCACAGTATTATACGGCTAGTCCAGTTCAGTTTCTGGTCAATGGTAACCCCCAGGATGTTGATAGTGGGAGATTCAGTGACGGTAATGCCATTGAACGTCAAGGGTCAATGGTTATATTTATTCAACCACATGGACTGCAGCAGTTCAAGAAGGCAGCTCACCACCACCTTCTCAAGGGCAACTAGGGATGGGCAGTAAATGCTGGCCCAGCACAAAAGATTAATACACAAGATAAAATCACATGGAGTTAAGGGTAATATATTAGCTTGGTTAGAGGATTGGCTATCCAACAGAAAGCAGAGAGTTAGGATAAATGGGTCTTTTTCTGGATGGCAAGCTGTAACTAGTGGGGTGCCACAGGGTTCAGTCCTTGGGCCCCAACTATTTACAATCTATATTAATGACTTGGATTCAGGGATAGAAGGTACTATAGCTATATTTGCAGATGACACCAAAATAGGTGGGAAAGTAAGTTGCGATGAAGAAATAAGGAATTTACAAATGGATATGGACAGGTTAGGTGAATGGGCCAAATTTTAGCAGATGGAGTTTAACATGGATAAGTGTGAGGTTATCCATTTTGGTCGGAAGAATAAAAAGGCGACTTATTATATAAATGGAGAGAAACTTCAGAATGCTTCAGTGTAGAGGGATCTGGGTGTCCTTGTGCATGAATCGCTGAAAGCTAGTATGCAGGTAGAGCAGGTAATAAGGAAGGCAAATGGAATTTTGGCATTTATTGCGAAAGGGATAGAGTATAGAAATAGGGAAGTATTGCAACTGTACAAGGCATTGGTGAGACCGCACCTGGAATGCTATGCAGTTCTGGTCCCCTTACTTCAAGCAGGATGTAGTTGCATTGGAGGCAGTTCAGAGGAGGTTCATTAGATTGATTCCAGAGTTAGGGGCTTGTTTTAAGAGGAGAGATTGAGCAGTTTTAAGTCTATACTCGCTAGAGTTTAGAAGAATGAGAGGAGATCTAATTGAGGTATATAAGATGCTAAAGCAGATAGACAAATTGGACGTTGAGTGGGTGTTTCCCCTTGTGGGGCATTCTAGAACACGGGGCCATAGTTTTAGGCTAAGGGGTAATAGATTTAAATCAGAGATGAGAAGGAATTACTTTTCCCAAAGGGTCGTGAATCTATGGAATTCACTACCTCAGACTGCAGTGGATGCCGCGACACTGAATAAATTTAAGGAGGAGATAGACAGATTTTTAATTAAGCTGAAAGGTTATGGGGAGAGGGCAGGAAATTGGAGTTGAAGCCGAAATGAGATCAGCCACAATCGTATTGAATGGCGGGGCAGGCTCGAGGGGCTGAATTGCCTAGTCCTGCTCCTAGTTCTTATGTTCTCTTATGTTCTTATGTTCTCTTATATGCTCACTTGTTGGAGATGTTCATTGCACTTGTGTGGCACGAATGTTACTTGCCATTTGTCAGCCCAAGCCTGGATGTTGTCCAGGACATGGACAGCTTCAGTATCTGTGGAGTCCCGAATGTTGCTGTACATTGTGCAATCATCAGCGAACTTCTGACCTTATGGTGGAAGGTAGGTCATTAATAAGGCAGCTGAAGATAGTTGGGCCGAGGACACTACCCTGAGGAACTCCTGCAGTGATGTCCTGGAGCTGAGATGACTGACATCCAACAACTACAACTGTCTTCCTTTGTGCCAGGTATGACTCCAACCAGTGGAGGCTTTCCCCCCATTCCAATTGACTCCAGTTTTGCTAGAGTTCCTTGATGCCACACTCGGTCAAATGCGGCCTTGGTGTCAAAAATAGTCACTCTCACCTCACCTCGGGAGTTCAGCTCTTTTGTCCATGTTTGAACCAAGGCTGTAATGAGGTCAGGAGCTGAGTGGCCCTGGCGGAACCCAAGCTGGGTGTCAGTGAGCAGGTTATTGCTAAGCAAGTGCCACTTGATAGCACTGTTGATGACCCCTTTCCATTACTTTACTGATGATGGATAGTAGACTGATGGAGCGGTAATTGGCCGGGTTGGATCAGTCCTGTTTTTTTGAGTACAGAACATACCTGGGCAATTTTCCACATTGCTGGGTAGATACTAGTGTTGTCCCTGTACTGGAACAGCTTGGCTAGGGGCACGGCAAGTTCTGGAGCACAAGTCTTCAGGATTATTGCTGGAATATTGTCAGGACCCATAGCCTTTGCAGTATCCAGTGCCTTCAGCCGCTTCTTGATTTCACATGGAGTGAATCGAATTGGCTGAAAACTGGCATCTGTGATACTGGAGACCTCTGGAGGAGGCCAAGTTGGATGATCCACTCAGTGCTTTTGGCCGAAGATTGTGGCAAATGCTTCAGCCTTATCTTTTGCACTGATGCGCTAGGCTCCTCCATCATTGAGGATGGGGGTATTTGTGGAGCCTCCTCCTCCAGAGAATTGTTTAATTGTCCACCACCGTTCACGATTGGATGTGGCAGAACTGCAGAGCTTGGATCCGATCCGTTGGTTGTGGGATCACTTAGCTCTGTCTATCATTTGCTGCTTATGCATGTCCTCATCATCCTCCTGCAATCGAGCGACTATTTGGGCCTTCACTGCATCTCCATGATAGGAGCATTTTTAGAGAGGGTATTTGCACTGCCATAAGCCACACTGGTGTCAAAACATTCACAGATGCAATGTGAAGATCTATGAGGTCACCTCACTGCATGTCGTCATTATCCTCCACAAATCTGGCAGCTATGAGGGCCTCCTGAGAGCACCTGCCTCATCTAGCCAGTGCGAGGGCTTTATCTCCATCATCGTCGCCTCAGAGGACCTCACCTTCATCCTGCATCCTCCTCATCAGAGGATACCTCCAGCTCCTTCATCTCCTCCTCAGCCAGCTCATCTCCCTGTTGCAGCACCAGGTTGCAAAGGGTGCAGCAGACAGCAATGATGCATGACACCCTCTGCGGACTGTATTGCAGGGCTCCACCAGATCGGTCCAGGCACTGGAACCTCATCTTCAGCATCCCAATGGTCTGCTCCACCAAGTTGCGAGCTGCAGCATGATCCTCATTATATCGTCGCTCTGCTGCAGTCTGAGGCCGCCGCATGGTGTCTCCAGCCACAGCCTCTGCGGGTAGCCCTCGCCCCCAAGGAGCCAACCCTGCAGCTTTTGTGCACCCTGGAAGACCCCGGGGATCTGTGACTGACTGACAGACAATGTAGGTGTCGTGCACACTCCCTGAAAACCATGCTCATACCTGCAGGATGCATTTCTGGTGGTCGCATACCAGCTGCACATTCAGCAAATGGAATCCTTTGTGGTTGATGTAGTTCATGTATGTTGTGACAGAGAGCTGAGCGCCAAATGAGTGCAGTCGATCACACCATGAACCTGTTGGAAACCCGAGATCTGGGCAAATCCAATCGCTCTTGCACCCTGGCTGTCCTGGTCCCAGGCGGTATGCATAAAGTTGTGTGCCCTCACAAAGATGGCATCCCTGACCTTATGGATGCATTTGTGGGTGGAGGCTTGAGAGATCACATAGAGGTGACCTGTGGAGCCCTTAAAAGGAGCCAATGACATAGAAATTGGGCACTGCGGTCACTTTCACGGCCACTGGCAGTGGATGCCCTCCATGTCCCCGTGGTGCCAAATCCTGCAGCAGGTGGCAGATGTGACTGACCAGATCCCTAGACATGCGCAGTCTTCAGCGACACTGGTTCTCAGTCATCTGCAGGAATGAAAACGGCGTCTATAGACCCTGGGCGTCACTAGGTGCCGACCCAGCGATGGCTCGCTGTGGCTCTTCAACGGTGTGTGCGGGAGCCCCAGGTGCCCCTTCTTCCTGAGGTTGCTGCTCCTGCCTCTGCGCACCCAGGTGCCTCAGTCACTCTCTCCTCCATCATCTTCGCACTCTGTAGGCCATCAGGCATACAGCTAGTTCACCAGGCTCCATGATCCTGATGTACTCCTCCTGCAGGATGAAAGAGAGAGGCATATGGTTAGCATGGGTGTACTACGAACTTGTCCTGGTTAAGCACTTCCCAGAGAGTGCTAGCCAGCACTTGCATGGCCAGAGGTTAGTGTGCTGCATGGCTGCCCTGCTGGCTTGAACCATGGGGGAGACTGGTCCAAACGGGGATGCTGACATTGCAAGGGGCTGTGAGTGCCTCCAGCAGTGACTGCTCCATGGCCAGCTTTAGCGACGAGATTGTACAACATGTGCAGTCATCCAACTGTTCTGCAGTCCACTAAAATGCCCATGAATTTGCAGTCTGTGCCAGGGTGGCTGGCGGTGAAAAGCTTTGGAGCACTTGGTGGCACTTTGATGTCTTTGTGTTGCTTGAGTGGGCAGGTAAGCTAGGAGCCCGACCCCAATCATATCAATGTGGTTGCGACTGAACTATCTCAGTTGCAGAGGAATGGTCACTTCATACAGGTTTCCCTAATGTGTGGCCACCTCCCTTGCCCACCCTAGCCCCACTCCCCCCACCGCCCCCCTTCCCCCCCCCCCCCCAATGATTTGCCTCAATGTCAGGGCTGCCCTTAACCCTGACCCCCCCCAACATCCCAAAAGCTTGAAGTCCAACAGGTGACCCTGGCGAGCGCTGCGCAAAGTTGCTGTGTACTCACCTCCAAGTTCCTCTCAAAGTGCAGGCCGCCAAGTGCACGCCATTCATAAGCTGTTGTGAAACACGTGGCTGCGCTTTCCCACCAACCTGGACGGACGGTCCAGCAAGGGCGGAGGGAACGATTCTGGCGGGCTGGCCTGATAATGATGTGCTGATGTATTACAATGAGGTTCCCGACGTCCAATGGCAGGAGATGTGGCCTGCCATTGGTGGACTGAGCGGACGATCGTGAACTGGTTTCCTGCCATCGTAAAACCGATCGTGCCATATTGTCCACTCACACCACTGATCACACCTGACACCGGCGGGCATGGAAAATTCTGCCCCTTGCATATTTCCGATATGGAGGTGATAGATTTGCTCTATTTGAAAACGCAGGACTTCCTTACACACCTTAATGGGCTCCATCCTGCGCTGAAATTCACCTTTGAAATGGAGTAGTCAAATGAGCTCTCTTTCCTCAGCGTGCTACTTGAGAAATCTGCCAATGAGTTCTCTACTAAAGTCTACTGCAAACCTACCTTCACTGGTCAATATACACATTGGGATTCCTACAGTTCCACGCACCATAAGATTGGCCTTATCGGCAAGCTTGTAAATAGGGCCCGAGCCATTTTCTCACGGTGCAAGCTTGATGCTGAAATAGTGCACATCAAAGCCATCCTGCAGGGTAATGGCTATCCTGATTAGATCATTGCTCATTGGTATATTGCAGAAACTCATGAGTGGCCCTAAGGCTGCCACTTTCAGCCCTGAAAAATGCCTTGTCTACTTCAGATTAGCCCGAAAAGGTAAGGTGTCTCAAAAAATTTGAGCAACAGGTAAAGCTAGCTGTTTCACGCTGCTACTATGCAGTAGCAACACAAGTGGTATTCTCCACTAACAGGATGCTGCCGTCAAGCCAAAAAGACAATCAGCCTATCGCACAAATGAGTAATATGGTATATGAATTTCAGTGCTGCTGCAATGCCAGATATGTAGGCTGTATGTCCCAACGACTGGTGGACTGGATCAAACAGCACGTCCTTTGCAACAGCAAAGTACTGACAGTAACCAAACCAGCCTGTGTTTGCAAAACTCAAAACATAGTGTCCAAAATTAGATGTGATTCTGTGATTAGACAACACTTGCTAAAGAGTCCTGATTGAAGCTAAGAATTACATAGAAAATCAATTTAAGATTATCAGTCAGGCTCACAGTATGGCTCACTTACGTATGCCGGAATCCATATATATTCATGTACAGGGCCCTGTACTTTGCAGACAGAAGGAGCATGTCCACGCATTGAGCCTTTTCCAACTAAACAAAAGCTTGGAGACAGCCATTCCCTGGTTTATTCCTCATGGCAATGCCTTGACCAATCAGAGTCGACCTACTTGGTTTGAATTTGAACAAAGCTTGGCAGTTAACTGTTCTCCGCTACATTGTCCATGGCAATGCCTCTACTAATCAGAGTCCACTGCCAAACAATCAGCACTCTCTTCTCATGTGGTATAAATTGTTCCCTTTACTGCTGTTTTATCTTGTGAGCTGTCCTGATGAGTGCAAGATGAAAAGCTTTTTTCAGCAGTACTCAAGCTCTGTACTATCAAACGACAGTTTAATTATAAAATAATTGGTATGGGAACAAGAAGCCAAGAGGGAGACTCCTGTGCATGCTATGTATAATAATTTAAACATACATAAAATAACGTGTTAACTATTTCACTACATCAAGCACACAGAGAAAATCATATGCCGAAGGGTATGTTAAATGGAACAGTTCTTCTTGGTCAGCTGGATGACTGACATGCAACCAACTGTCCTGTCTGAGTCTCCGCAAACTATTGAGAAAACCACCTAAATAAGAATGTTACCTATGGACTGCATACTCTCTCTGTAGACACTCTCCCTTATCTAAACCCACCAAACTTAAGCACAATTTGACAACAGGCAAGCTTTACAAACCCTCAAGTTTCTGTAGGAGTTTCAAATACTAGCAGGCCATTTATTTTGCTGGGCTCTCAGAGATAACCCCCAACTTACCTACCTTCGCACTACATCCCTCAGTCTCACTCTGAACTAAAATGCATCCATTTGTGCCTTGAATCCATGGCTTTCCAAGCTAACTTACTGCACATTGTAGTATCCTGACTTTCCTTCCTGCTTTACATTTCCTCACTTTTATCTTGTATATGCTGCTTTTTCAAAATTGTGCAACGTGGTGTAGGTTGAATTTTGTAAAGCCCCCTCCATCTTAAAACAAATTATTGGTACTCCAAACCATCATTCCTGCTCCCCTCAGTTACCCTTCCAGTGATTTGTTAATGCAAATCAGCACCATATCTGCTTTCACGTTTTTCTCCAGCTAAATTTCATGCTAACAATAGCAGAAATTTGTCCATTGTAACCTCTGGATTTCATCTGTTCCATGTTCCATTTAAAAGTGACCTGTCTTGGGGAGTAGGTAAGGGGCAATGAGCAGGGTTTCTTTGGAGCCAAATTAGCCGCAGGAAATCTGATGGCAAGATGACAAACCTGGAGATGGTAAATTGAAAATGAGTCAATCCTTTGTAACGTGCTGCATTCCAATTATCTAAATATGCAGGCGGCTCACAATATTCCAGGGCACTGCTGATAATTGACCAGCCCAGCCTTGTTTGTCCTGGACCTGGAGATATAGGCATGTTACTTAGCAGTGGCATTCTGCCCATCTGCTTAGATGTCAGGAGGGTGTTATCTCTGAAATAGGAAGGGCCTACAAAGACTTTTCCTAATCCGGAAAATTCTTTGTTCCGATGGGGCAGAATTTGAAGTGCAGAAGCAGGTTCATTATAATGCTATATGCATCATTACCAGCTTAGGCTCTGCAAAGGAAATGTTGCACCTCAATGGCAAAACAAAAGTCTGAACTCGATTACAGTAGGATGAGGCACAATATTTCCTACCACTGATATAATAACAAAGCAGCTTGTGAAATTCTTAATTTTTTAATATATGTTAAGCTTCATAGATAGATCAAGGTACAAATACAAAGACTGCTATACTATTTAAAGTCCAACCCTCAAATTGCAAACATACCCATCAGTTAGAGGTGTCACTATTTGTTTTTTCATAGCAAAATGTCTTAATTTTCAAAAAAATAAACTTAATATATATGTCCGTAAACTAAGGCTTGCATTACCAATGTAAAAAGATCTAATAAAATCTCTCCTGCACCTCTGGCTGTATCCTTACAAGAATTATTCAACATTCTACAAATTAATGTTGTAGTACATTTTCACACTTTAAGAAATAAGTATTTTAAGCAAGTTTCCTTTTTGTGAGGCAACTTCTGTAAAGTATAGGTATGTGCAAAGGTGTTTGGATATTGCAATCAAAATGTAAATGGGCGGAATTTATATTGTGTAAAACTGGATTATGTCCTCTATATTTAGATTAAGTGGTGACAGTATAATATTTAGTCACTTTGCTGTGATTGGTAACCAAGACAAGGATTTTCAAATAAATTGCAACCATGAAATCCCTACAGGGGTTCAGGTGAAAATAGCTGTTGTGTTTGTCTCTATAACAGTCACCGCACTTCAAAAACACTCCTTGGATGTGAAGTGCATTTGATGACCTAAGGATGTGATGAGGTGCTAGGCAAATGCAAGTTTTTTTCTTAATAAGCATGTAATATGCATGGTGAGCTTACATTTATTCTGTTTTGGCTTCATTTTTGCACTGACAATGACTGTCCATGCGATCTGTGGCAACAGAGAGGTGATTGCAGTGATTAATCATTATTGGCTGTCAATCTAATCAAGAAATAAGGAATTTAAATGAACAGAACATATTTTAAAGGAATGCAATATAATTTTAATTTAAATTGAAATGCTAAAAGAAACAATTCTAAAGAAGATAACATAGCTCCCAGATGTGGAGACAATAGAGAATGTAATGAGTCCATTTCTGAAATGTCCTTTCTGAAGCAACTTGAAAAGAGCTGCAAAATGTCCTTAGTCTCCTGCTTCATACCTAAAATCATTAAAAGCAAAGTCAGTATTTGGTTTTCCGGATAAAGGAATACTATGAAATTTAATTAAAGCATTTTTTAAACATTCTAAGATATAATTTTAAAATTATCTTCACTAATTTAAGGAAATATTTGAAGACCTAGCATAAAACCTAGAGGATATCCAACGTAAAGAAAAATACTCCTTTCTAGATAGTAGAAAGGAGTATTTTCCTGACACACAAAATTTACAAATATACATATGAAAATGAAGTACAGAAAAAGAGCAACTGGTCTTCCAAGTTTGTCTTATGAAAGAATCGTCATAAAACACGACTACCACCCCTTGAAATAACCATCTAATCTTCTAGAAGAGACAGAAAAACAAGATTTAGAAAAGACTAGGAAAAATTCAAGGAAAGTGAATTCTGGAGAATTCCTTCCCAATATTCCTCATCACCCTGCCCCCCACAACTCTCACTCCCCCAAAGGCAATCAAAAATGAGTTCCAGGAGACAACAGTGAATGAGATATATCATCCAACAATCCTACCTGCCTTTTGTATGTAGCCTTATCAGGGTTCTTTAGCTCCCTTTTTGAAAGGTTGCAGCAAATCTGCATCCATTGCAAATGCCAGCAACCTATTCCAAAGGACAATGAGCCTCTGAAAATAACACCCTCCAGACATCTAACCTAGCTGTATGCTTCTGCAGCCTACATACACATCCCCGCCTTCTCCTTCACTTAACTAATGCAAATAATCTATCCACATGTTCACTATCTAGTTCATTCCTCATTTTAAATACCTAAATCAAGTCTTCCTGAATTATGCACTATTCTAGAGTAAAACGATGCATCTCCCTGAGCCTATCATGATAACTGAGGGTTTTTAAACCAGATATTAATTTAGTGACCCTCCATTGAACCTTTTCCAGGTACTCTATATCTCCCACCATGTGATGGGATCAGAAATGGAATCAGCATTCCAGTCAGGGCCTATCCAAGGTCTTGTATGAGGACACTATGGTGCTCTTTGTTTTATATTGGACTCTTCTAGCTATACATCGCAATGTGCTGTTTGCTTTCATTATACCTTTCAGCTCTGCCCATGGACTTTTAGAGACCGATACATGATGACACCCAAGTCTTTTTGCCTCTCAAGAGATTAATTCAAAAGCTAATGCTTCATCTAGTTTGATATCATCTACTAATGTTCTGCCCAGTTACATGTCTTGTTCAACACATTTTGTATTTCCTCAGGTCGCATTTGCAGATGATGTCAAATAAAGTATCATTGCTGTGGTAATTTCTATTTCCTTTCAAACAGTGAACTATTGAAGAGAAGAGTCATGAGGCTGATCCCTGAGGAATGACTGGAGAAACATTGGCCTAGAAATTAGACTGCATAATGCATGTTCTACCTCTTCAGCCTGGTGAGGGAATATTCAAGGTGAATTTATAAAATATAGTTATGGAAATGGAAAAGTTAAGTTGGAATATCACCTTAAATTGTAAGAATAGGACAAAAGGAACACAGGAACAAAAAGAATAAAAGGCAAGCTTGATCTCAGACTGATCTCAGGCAATTTTTCACCCAAAGAATGCTCAACATTTGCAATGGGTTTCCAGATAGAATGGCAAATGCAAACCCAAGAATCATTTAAAAAAAATTATTATAATCTGAAATGGGAGGAACTGTCAGTATTTCTAGATGGAAGGATGAATAAAGACAGCGTAAATGGCCTTGTAATGACATTATGAAATCTGGACTGGAATTTCTACTCTTGTAAATCTGGATTGACAGAAATGTCAACTCACTGTGAAAGACGTTTGCGTAATTCCTTCACTTGCTCATTCTTCTTTGTTAATATTTCTTTCATATTGCGATAAGCAGCTGTTTCTTGAAACTTTTTTTCCAATTCCTGTTGTTAAAATTAATATTTCTTTGAATATTTCATAGCATATAAAATGACAATCAATATCTATGACTGGGCAAGGCTTCCCTTCAGTAAAACAGGAAAACATATTTTATCTAAAGAAGACCTACAGATTGTTTTGTTGTTCACTGGCTGGCTGCTTCGGTTATGGTTTTTGGGCAGAACCTTTCCACTTGGGCAGATATAAACCAAGTGGTATCAGAATTGTAGCCCCTTATAGACCTCAGGTTTCCTTTCACAGCAACAGAAAGGCAAATCAGGATAGGGTGCAAGACAGGTGGCCAATCCATGACCCTCATTTTACACCCCTGCTGGAGTTGAAAGTCTCATCCTTCCTGCAAAGAGCAGCTTTAAAGGCTTTAGTTTTTGCCTACAATAGGAATGCACTGTTACAGGAAGCATTCCATTTTGCTTGCAGCAGGATAGCATACTGGTACTATTGTTGAGGGAAGAATTGAAATTATTACAAAATGAAGGAACTGTAGAATTGCAGTTTTTAAAAACTTACGTCAGAAACAATTGTGGTGAAGATGGTGTAGTTGTTTCACAAATGTTAAATTTCACTGTCAATGGTCTTCATTTCTCCAGTACACTTTTATATTATTCCTGTTTGTATATAGTGGCCTGGAATTTACTCAACACGTACCCATACTAGCATAAGGAAAGCGTAAAAACACTTCTTAACGTAAAATATTTAGGAAATTCATGCATAACTTACACTAATTTTGATGTTATACCTGAGCTTGCTTCATCATTTACAATGATTCAATGAAACTTTGATCGAAGCCCTTAGCTGCTCATATGTTCCCCCACCCCCATGCAAAAGACCAGACAACACCAGTTTCCTGCGTTTATGCCAGTTCTCAACAGGCCAGATTGTTTACTCTGGTTTCTGCTTGCTTATGCTGTTTTTTTTGTGTTCCAGCGCATGGAGTGAGATTGGTACAAAATTGTGGTGTCTGAGTGTATTTGAAAAATAATTGTACTGGCGCCAAATGTTTACAAGGTGCTTGAATGGAGGACTATAAAATTCAAATAAAAATGTTTCCTTCAAATGGAGGGTGGAGAATGCAACCTTCAGTATTTTAAATTAATTCATACAATTTGCTCTGTAGAGTCTAAATTGTTTCACACTTATTACTGAATCATAGGAGAAGGCTGTTAAGTAAGGTGGCCTTCAGCTTCATTGAGAAAGACCTTCAGCTCTTGGATGAGGCAGAAGGAAGGAGCAAGCAGCTGAACAAGTTTAATGACCTGACTAGAGCGGGGAAGGTAAAGAGATTCAAAATGCCATAGCTTTCTATATCCAATAACACAGAAATGCAATTAGAGATCTGTTAGAGAGAACCACCACCCACAACAGATGCATACCTCCTGCAACTCTTCGACACACTTAATGCACAAGTCTAATCTTATCATTTGTCTTCATAACATGCACATTGCCTGCAAGAGGACAAAGAGTTTGGGGTGGGGAGGGAGGTGGGATGGTGGCAGTTCCAAGGCACCGTTCTCCCAGCCCAGAAGGTCAGGCGGCTGCAAAGCTGCTGAGCTTTTTTTGGCAGTGCTCTGTTGCCCTGGGCATGATTGCAATGTCTCTACATCCTTGGCCCATGGCAGCCTCCTGACTGCATGTGAGGACTAGGGAGTTGGGGAACCAGTGAACTGAGGTAAATATTGCTAGAGTTCTAGGTTATCTCTGTGTGAAAGCAGGACTATGTACACTTATCTGCTTTATTTCAATTTAGGTAGGCATTAACAAGGTTCAAATACCTGAGAATGAATATTACCTCAACAACAAGCTTGTATAATCAAGCTGATTTTTCTCCTCTCATAGGTTATTCACATTGATCTGGGTATTGGCTCACCTTCCATGGTCTTGGATGAGTAGAATGCAGATATAAAGAGAAAGATGCTGCCAAGTTTGTTACCTTTTCAGCTGCTCACAATTAATCTAATTTGAAAAGTCACTCAGCTTTTCACTAAAATATGAACTAAATACTTTCAGGATAATGGGCTTGGTAAAAGGAATGGTGTCCTCATAGAAAGCAAATGGGAAGAAGTACAATCCAGGTTGTTGTGAGAGTTGATAGGTTTGTAATTGATGTCAGTAGAAGGCCCATCCTGGTGAGAGAGAGAGGGAGAGAGCAAGAGCAGGAGAGATATGAGTCAGCCAGGGAAATTAGAATTTTGTGTTCAGTAATGGAGTTGTAATCCAGGGGCGTTGTCCAGAGAGTTGATGTTTAGATTCAGCAAGGTAGAAGTCCTTATGCCGTACAGAAAAAGCATCCCTCTGTCAACAAGTTTGATAATGATGTCAAGATTGGACATGAGAGAACAGCGTGCTGCAGGTTCAGAGGGAGTTAGCATAAGTGAGACAATGGATAAAGCAACAGGACCACATCTTTGAACTTTTCTCACTTTGAGTAACTTTTTGTTTAAACTCCATTCACTCCTAGATAAAAAAAAGTGTCATGATTTGAACCTGCTAGCATTCTAGCTATAAGATATGTTGATTAGTCTTTGTCAGACTCAAGTCCCTCACTGACCTCTTTTTCCATTGCATGTCTCACACGAAGAACTCCTTGCTGTTCTTGAGGTTGAGTGAATTTCATTAATTCTGCTTCAGATTTTCACTCATCCCTTACCTTTACAGGACTCTTATTTCCTTCATTGTCTTTTCTTTATCTACAGGAATCAGCTTTCCACATATGTCATTTATTTCAGGTCCACTGACTCCCACAATGAGAGGTGATAAGCAGTAATGTTTTTACATCGTGAGTTAATGCGCTGCCTAAAAGGGTGGTGCACGAAGATTCAATAGTAATATTCAAAAAGTCAATTGGAAAGGAAACAATTTGATGCTATGGAGAAAAAGTAAGGGAGCTGGAGTAATTGGATAGTTCTTTCAAAGTGACGATGGGTCAAATGGCCTCCTTCTGTGCTCTATAATGTGCTCATTACAGCCTTGGTTCAAATATGGACAAAAGAGCTGAACTCCCAAGGTGAGGTGAAAGTGACTGCCCTTGACATCAAGGTAGCGTTTGACCAAGTGTGGCAACAGGGAGCCCTAGCAAAACTGGGGTCAATGGGAATCGGGGGAAAGCTCTTCGCTGGTTGTACTCATAGTAGCACAAAGAAAGATGATTGTGGTTGTTGGAGGTCAGTCAACTCAGTTCCAGGAGATCACTGCAGGAGTTCCTCAGGGTAGTGTCCTAGGACCAACCATCTTCAGCTGCTTCATCAATGACCTTCCTTCCATCATAAGGTCAGAAGTGGGGATGTTCACTGGTGATTGCACAATGTTCAGCATCGTTTGCAACTCCTCAGATACTGAAGCAGTCCATGTCCTAATGCAGCAAGACCTGATCAACATCCAGGCTTGGGCTGACAAGTGGCAAGAAACATTTGCGCCACACAAGTGCCAGGCAACAACCATCTCCAACAACAGAGAATCAAACCAAGATCACCCGTTGATATTCAATGGCATTACCATCGCTGAATCCCCCACTATCAACAACCTGGGAGTTACCATTGACAGGAAACTGAACTGGACTAGCCATATAAATACAGTGGCTACAAGAGCAGGTCAGAGACCAGGGCCTGAATTTTACCCTTAGAGGCCGTGCACGATCAGCGGGCCCGGGACTGTTCGGGAAATGGGTCCCCGCCCGCAATCGGCCCCCAACCGCAATTTCATGCGGGCTGGCCAATTAAGGCCCTTCCAGCGTGAAATACGTCTTCCCCATGTTCAGGAAGGGCCAGCTGGGGGCTGGGGGCTGGGGTTAGTCGGGCACCGGGTCCAATGGCGACCCGGCACAGGTAGCTCCTTGAAGATTGCCAGGGAAGAACATATCTTCTGCGTGCTGAAGACCAAAGCTGGAGAGGCCTGGCGGGAGGGCAGGTCGGGTAGGTACTCGACACCCACCCCCCGCTGCCAGTTTTCGGATGAGTGCCTCCCGGTCCTCCTGGAGGAGGTGGCTGCCAGGAGGGACGCCCTCGTCTCCAGAGATGGAAGGAGGCCACCACACCTGACTAAGAAAGCTTGGGAGGAGAGTGGCAGCTCAGGTCAGCAGCCATGAGGTTGTGCAGAGCACATGGTGCATTGCCATAGAAGGTTCAATGACCTGCTGCGCTCGGGAAGGGTGAGTACCGTATTGGTATGGATCAGTGTGGTGAAGTGTTAAGGTCTGGCTGTCCCCCTGTGGAGCTCAGGGGTGATAGAGTCTGAGTGGCAACTGCCAATAATGCTGGAGCTGGCCAAGGGGGTAAACCATGGCTGCTTCGACTGAGTGCCTTGTGGCTTGAGGGCCACGACTCAGATGTGCCCTGCAAGATGTTCCTCAGGTGGGGTTGGCTAGGCTGCAATGGCGCTGCAGGTAGAGAGTGGACTAATCAATTTTCCTCTGTCCTTTCAGGAGAAGACGAGCCATAACAACATTGAGAGGTCGCGGACAAGCGGAGGCCCCCCAAACCTCCTAGTCCTTACAAGATTTGAGCTGGAGAGGCACCAGGCACCTCGGTCAGCCAGTCGCGGAGAGGCTGGGGTGTCAGGCGAAGGTAAGAGAGCAGTGCACAGAGGTGAGAGTTTCAGATGGTGCAAACATTCTTGTGCAGTCTCTTCATTGATGGGAACCTCAAATCTGGAGTCCCCATTGATCATCGAAAGATGATGGCACCATGATGCAGATCTCCATTGTCTCACCAGGGTGCCTGGCATGCACAGTGACAGTGTGATAACTTTACCTAATGACATGTTGTTGCTCTCCCTTAGATTTGCCAGCACGTACTCATTCGCAGGACTCTGAAGAGCCACCGCTGATGCCAGAGGACTGCTGGGCTTCAGTTGCATCTGCTCTCTGAACCAAGCACCAGCGCAGATACCAGCACCTCAGTGGGCATTTGATCTCTGGCTAGAATGTCAGAGCACAGCGGTGAGGGGCAGACAGTGGCAGAGAGTGCCCAGTGCCCCAGCAGTCGTAGGACTACTGGAGATCAAGACGATGCTGAGTCGAAGGCAGATGATGAGCCTCTGGAGTCATCCATTAGGTGGCAGGTGCTGATGTCCACCGGGACGTGCGGGAGGATCTGACAGAGATCCATGAGGCTATGCGTGCCACGGTCTCTGTTGTGGAGAAGTCCATGAGGAGCATAAGCACTGCATTGACCCTCATGGCCGAGCGCACTGCATCCTCCATTGAGACAGTGACGACTCTCATGGAGAGTCAGCTCCAGGGGCAGAATCAGGGGTTCCTGGGGTTGCGCACGGGCCTGCAAGCCCTCACACAGGCAATGGCCTCAGGTGGTCATTGCCAGTGTGGGAGATGGATGAGGCACCCAGTATCCCAGCTAGGTGCCCATCCATCAATGGCAAACAGGGAGGTACAGAGCAACCTCACGTTGACGCACAAGCTACTTGTTGTCTCTGCAGGCTCCTCTCAGGACGCTCTGGATGACGGCAGCAGCTCCTCTGCCCCTCTGCCAGTGACCGTAGCATCGGATGAGGCTGCGATGATTGGGGAGATGCCAGCCGTGGCACTGGTCGCTCCCTCCCAAGTGGGGCCAGCATAGGTTCCATTGGCCACCAGAGGACCACCACCAAGGTACCACGGCCAACAAGACAGCAGAGTCAGCAGGCTGTCTCCAATGCCGCTGCCTGGTGTGGGGGGCGGGGGGGGCACCAAGGCATAGCACTCACAAATGCAAGTTTAAGGCACCATGAGCACAAGAGAGACAGGTCACGGGTGATCTTCTGTTCTATCATATTTTGTTTATGTTTACTGGTCTGGGAATGAAGACCAAAGAAGGTTATGTTCATTTGTTTGGATTGAGAAAATGAGATGAATTTTGTTTTTGTCATAATGGCCCGAGTGTGCTTCGCCTTTATATTTTATTGGTGCAGGGTACGCCAGTATGTAATGCTGGACGTGAGTGGCTCTAAACTTTATTGCACAGGCACTGAGTGGACTTTGGGTTCAAAGGAAAAGGTCATTTAAGACATCCTGGATGGGGGTAGCAGCCCTGGCATGAGGTGGAAGGAGATCTTTGGCAGCCTAGCTGAAGGGGCAATTGATCAAGGTGTCCCTGGTGTTGCTGTCTCCCTGAAGGATCTAGAGGTCTGCTTCCATGCCCTCAGTGTTCTCCTCACCATGCTCTTCTTCTGATTCACCACTGGATTCATCCTCTGAGGCCTGTAGAGCTGTCTCAAGATCCTCTTCCTTCAGTGGGTACCCCTTGCTAGTGCCAGATTGTGGAGAGCACAGAACGCAACCACTATCAGTGACACCACTCTGGGGGGTACTGTGCGTTTTATTCCTTTACGGGATGTGGGCATTGCTGGCTAGGCCAGCATTTATTGCCCTTCCTAATTTCCCTTGAGAAGGCGATACTCTTTCGAGTTATCAACAGTCACAGATTGCAACTCTTTTGAGTACAATCACAGTTCTTGGTTTCCGGGAGTGGGACATGAACCCACAACCCTCTGATTCAAAGGCGAGGGTGCTATGAACTGGTGAACTACCTTCTTGAACAGCTGCGGTCAACGAGTGGTAGGTACACCCACAGTGCTGTTGTGGAAGGAGTTTCAGGATTTTGACCCAACGACAGTGAAGGAACAGCGATATACTTCCAAGTCAGGGTGGTGAGTTGCTTGGAGGGGAACTTGCAGGTGGTGGTGTCACCATGTGTCTGCTGCCCTTGTCCTTCTAGATGGTAGCAGTCATGGGTTTGGAACTCAAGGAGGCTTGATGAGTTCCTGCAGTGGTACACACTGCTGCCACTGTGCGTCGGTGGTGGAGGGAGTGAATGTTTGTGAATGGGATAACAATCAAGTGGGCTGCTTTCTCCCAAATGGGCCAAGCTTCTTGAGTGCTGTAGGAGCTGCACTCATCCAGGCAAGTGGAGAGTATTCCATCACACTCCTGACTTGTGCCTTATAGATGGTGGATAGGCTTTGGGGAGTCAGGAGGTGAGTTATTCGCTGCAGGATTCCTGGGGCAGAATTTTACGCGTGCTGATGTCATCCCGCACGCACGCGATCTTCAGATCAGCGGGCATGTGCAGGTTTCAGAGCTGTGCCTGCCATCAATTAAAAGGCCACTTAAGGCCATTAAAAAGGCAATTGATCCCGATTTTACATTGCCTGTGCAATTTCGTGCTTGTTGCATGGGCAAGCAGCCCACATTTTGCAAAACCTCATCCAAGGACGGGATAAAAAGGGTTAGCAGCATTGCCAGTGTGAGCAGTGAGGAGTTTAGGAGATAGTTTGCTGCTGGTTGCTTATTTGAACTTGACAGCTTCATCTCTGTTCCGAGCTTCATTCTTAGCATTTCTAGGCTTCACTAGGCTTCTAGGACTCATTGGTGTCTCCAAGGCCCCTGGAGGTTTGACCGTGTGGACCCTTCCAGGTATTAGACAGCCTTTCATTACCCTGGTAATGGGGATTGTGGTCTCCACTGGAGGCACCACCTCTAAGGAGGGAGAGGAGGACAGGTGTCCCAATGCAGCTTCCAGAGGAGCAACCTGTGGGAGGAGAGACGCAGGCGCAAGGGGAGGCAGGGTCAGCTGATAGGCCAAGGTGAAAGGAGCTGCAGAAGACGCCACTATCCTGCTGCCAGGGTTTTCAGGCAGCAATGCCTAGGCTAGCTATAGTCTGAAGTAAATAAAATGGCTAGAAAAGTAAGATGTACGACTGAATAATAAATACCTGCAATAAGTTTCTTTTTGACATGTTCACCACAAAAATTACTGGTAAACAGTGCAGACAAACAACTAGGCTTCCCGCACTAAAGGTCAATGAGGTTCAAAAAAAGTGTGGATTTTGGATGTGTTTGATTTTCAGATTTACAGATAAAGGATACTCAATCTGTATTGAGTATTTTATGTATCCAAATTAAAAAACTGTTTTTATCAACTACCATTAAAAACAGTTAGTGTGCTGCTTCACTTTTTCTGCTACTTTGAGGGGCATTTATCTACTTCTGCTTAATAATGAGGTCCCCAATACAAACCTTTTCAGTCAGTGAGAGATGTTCCTGTACTTTGAGTAGATCATGTTTAGTCAAAATGAGATTATCCTGTAGAGTCTTCTGCCTTTCAGTGCTCATACTCAGGTTCTTCTCAAAATCAGCTTTCAATGCTGCCAATGTCTCCTCAAGAACAGCAACTTCCTGTGATTTTAATTTGGACTAATAAAAGATGGAAAAGTCTTGTAATTTTTGTACAGGAAAGACGACAAGATAATTAAATTCAATTGGCTATTATGTAGATGTTGTGATTTAACATACAGGCATAAATAAGTAATTCGCTGTGGTCTACAAATTTGTAAATGATACATACCAAGATACAATTCAGGGAAGCAGTAGGGAGCAAGCAGATTTTAATTAAAATTTGACTTTATACCAACATATAACACAGATAAAAATAACCCGTTTGAACAAAGCATTATCACTTGCTAACAGGTGGTTCAAAACGCATACTTTAAAAATTAAAACATTGGACGGCTGGGATTCTCCAACCAAAGGTCCATTGACTTTGGCCAGGAATTTCTGGTCCTACAGCTGGCGGGGCTAGGAATTTCTGCCCGAAGTCAATGGACCTTTGGCTGATCTGTCAAATTTTCCATCCCACCCGTGACAATTCCCGACGTGGGAGGGACCGGGAAAATCCCAGCCATCATTGCTATCTTCAATATCATGGGGTGAATTTTGGACACCAGAACTATCCTTTCAACAAGAGTGAAGCATATACTTCCAAACTTGAAATTAGGACTATTTTGTTCTAGAATATAGTGTCTAGTTCCAAAAATGGGGATTGGGTGCATATATCATTTCCAAAATTATACCCCACACACAGAGTATGCTTCCACTTGACCTATCCATAATAAGTTACTGCCTGTCGTGCTGGTTGTTGGGCAAGTTGCTACTATCTGTGCTAAGAAATAAATGCTCTCCTTTAAAAATATATATTGTTAACCCACTTATCAAGTGGGGGAAAAGGGATGGGGCGTGGAACATGTTACTTCAGGCTAGGGGTACATCTGTCTGATTTCTGATAATTGAATGGGACAAAGGATATATACTCTGTGGAATGCCTATGCTCTAAGCAGAACAGCGGAAAAGCCATACTTAAAGCATCTACAACAAGCAGTTTAAAGCCAGCTGGACGCATCATTTCACTTCTGCTGCTAAGGACGTAAAACCATTTGAAGGATAATAGGTTAAGTCCTTCTGAGAAAATACCTCGTGGAAGGTTGGTTTTCTGATTGCAAAAAAAAGAACCTGCATTGATAAAGAACGTTTCACATCCCTGAGCCATCCAGAAGCACTTTACAACTAATGGCTTACTTTGGCAGTTGCAGTGTTGGCAAACACAGGTGCAGCCTGAAAATTGACCTAAATATTCATTCTTCAGCACCACCTGCTGTATTAAATCAAATTTAAAAAAACAAGGCCACACAACAAAGCAGCTCCAAGTAAGAACAATAATAATCAATTATATGATGTCCACCCAAGCAACTAATTCTATTTTATTTTTTGGTAAAATAATTCACATTAGAATCCAAGATGACAGGAATGAAAGTGCCCAGTAGATTTTTATTTTATAGATATCACAACATGGAATAGGTTGTTATCAGATGGCATCAGTCAGTGTTGTTGCTTACCCTCCGCTTGAACAATAATCCAAGTCCTGTGTGCCTGACCTGTTCAGACATCTATCTAACTGCTTCATAAATATTTAGATCAGGGGTAGATCTTCATTGACACCACTAAAATGGTGGGGCAAAGCTTACCACCTGTTGATGACATGTGGATCTTGTGCTGTGCCTAGTAGTCTCCTAGAATGACCACTGGTGTCCTTCTTATGTTGTAGAACCCCAATTTAAAAGAGTGTACAGTCTGACTCAAACAGGTATTCTTGCCTGCCAATTCATCGACACATGACTTCAGTCTGCTGGACAGTAAGAGTGCCTGCGTGTACACCTGTTTAAATTGGAAGTCCTATGACGTAAAAAGGACACCAGTTGCCATTTTAGGGGGCCACTGGACGCAGCACATGATCGACAAAGTAACAACTGGGCGTCCAGCCGAAGAGGAGTCGCGCAAGGAAGTTTTAATTTATTTTTGAAGGGCCAGAAGAGGGGGAGTGTTCCACTAAGCTCCACAGAAACAACCTGGGCTGTTACCAGTCTGGCTCTTTCCACCTCCTAAGATTGGCTTTCACCAACCCACAAACCCACCTTTTTCCATCCTAGTATTGTGACAGCTGGGAGTCGCAGACTGTCGGCTATGCTTGCTCTTTGCCTGCATGGACTACTGCTGGCCAGCTGGTGTGCCCTGCTTGCTGCCTGAAGTCTGTTTTGCGTGAAAATTTACCTCATGTTCTCTACTTCAATCACTAACTCCACTAATGCATTGTACAGCTTAATAACTTCTTTGCAATAAACATTGTCCTCTTTGTTCTAAATGTCTTAAATTTATGGACTTATAAATTTCTCTTACCTTTTGGTCCTCCGAAACTTTATCTAAGTCCTTGAGAAATTGTTCTAGTTTGAGCTTTTCCTCCAGTGCACTGGTAGCCTGAAATCCCAGTGATTAAAAATTGTCACATACGTATCAAGAAGCATATGGCTTAAAACTAGAAAAAAAGCAGTTCCTTAAATTCCCCAGTTTGTCAATGATCATGCTATTACCTGTGTTTCTACAGTTTTGAGTCTGGCTTTTAGCTTGTCATTCTCATCTTGGAGTCTTGTAATTTCCTGTACATGTCAAAAGAAATAATAGTAAAACACATTAAATAACAATGGCTTTGGCAGTGTCACACATTAAATCTACAGGTTTCAATTAAACATCTTGTGGCCTCTGACTCCCCAAGCCCCTGTCACCCACTTCAACTTCTCTCTTCCCCAAGCACCCCCCTAATGACCTCATTCCCTCTGGCATGTCAGCTGTGGCTCAGTCGGTAACATAATCACCTGAGTCAGAAGATTGTGGGTTCAAGTTCATGCCATAGACTTGAGCACAAAAATCTAGGCTGACACCCCAGTGCAGTAACCGAGGAAGCATTGCATTGGCAGAGGTGGTGTCTTTCAAATGAGATGTTGAGCTGAGACCCCATTTGCCCTCTTAGGTTGATGTAAAAGACTAATTATTTTAAAAGATGAGCAGGCGAGTTATCCCATGTCCTGGCCAATATTTTATCTCTCAATCAATATCACTTAAACAGCAATGTGACAATGACCCAGGTAACCTGTTTTTTAAAAGCACCTTACTATGCATAAATTGGCTGTTGTGTTTCCTACATTACAACTTTATTGGCTGTAAAATACTTTGGGACATCCTGAGATCAAGAAAGGCACTACATAAATGCAAATCTTTCTTTCTTTCCTCCTTTTCCCCCATCAGCACGTACCCCACCCCACCCACATTTCGGCTTCTCCTGAGTGTTTAGCCAGTTGTGAACCAGAAATGTTATCCTCAAAGTATGTAATAGAGTATTTTAAGCACTTTAAAAACAAATGATCAGTTTCCAAGCTTAGTGCTGGAAAACAAAGGTGTGTGAGAGAGGACTGTCATGCATTAAGCTTGGGAAGCAGGCCAGAGTGGGAGCAGCAGGGTGGCCAAAGGTATGAGGGGGCGAGAACAGGTTGGCCAGCAATCAGGCAAACAGGAGGATAGACATGTAACTAGAAGTCTGAGCTAGGAGCCTCAATGAGAATGGGCAGGTCAGAAAAGAGGAATAAATGTAAAACTAAACTCCATCAAGCTGAAATAAAAGTTAATAGCCATTGATGGAAAATACAAGTTACTTAAATGATTTACCCAACATTAAAAATAAAGTTTACCTGTAGTGCCACCTGTAGGGAGGAAGCTGGACGACAGAACATGAGTGAAACAGCCATGCGACTTATCACTGACAGGTCTGGAAACAAACTACCTACGCCTTACTGAGGCATGACAAAATTGTGACTCAGGAAGTGTGTGCAAGATTGTTATTAGAAAACATGAAAAGTAAAGTAATTTCTTCTAAAATTGTAACTTTTCCATATAACTCTTCTCTATTACAGTACTGTTTCTTTCTAGAAGCCTATCAGTTTACATTGTTATGGAATTATCTTAATATTCGTTACACAATTAATTTTCTGCCCAATTCAGTTATGCTGAATTCCTAAAAACTGTTTTACCTATACAGGTGAGTGGAAAGATAATAGACTTGAAATCAATGTCAGTAACAGGCAACTTGTTGTAGTTTGAGTTTAGGGACCAGGATTGTGTTCGAGGTACAAAAACAAAAATAGCTGGAAAAGCTCAGCAGGTCTGACAGCATCTGTGGAGAGGAAGACAGAGTTAACGTTTCGAATCCGTATGACTCTTCATCAGGACTGTGTTCGAGGTACGTTTATTCTCAGTTTCCCAAAGTGCTGGTATGCTCTTTTTCAGAAGGAAGGAAAGTCTAGTGAAGCAAAAACTACAGATGAATCTTGTTGATGATATAATTAGTTCTGCAGGTTGTGATGGCATGCATCTCAAGATACCGTAAGTTCCACTGAATACTCGTAGAAGAACAGATTAGATTTTGTTCCCATCAGGAATGCAGGAATGTGCAGGGCAGGTAACAGAATGCCACAAGGCTTAGGAGAAACATTGCTTACATGAAGCTTCATAAGCATTTTCCTGTCTCATGTCACATGAGCCACAGAGAAAGTGGAAGCTATGAGGACACATGGCCAAATGCTGGATTTTATAAGGAATCAAACAGAACACACAGTGGGCAACCTTGTCTCACTCCCCTGTCATCAGAGCAAGGCTCAATTTCTCATTTAGATCTTGGAGCTAGAGTACACAACCGGGACCAAATCCTAAATTTGACCACGTATGTCACGTCACATTTCCCATAATTTGCACGACACCCTCTGATCTAACTAACAACTGTAGTAGATATAACTACTTTACATACCGTTCACTCAAGTTAACACCTGAAGAAGGTGTAAAAAAAGTAGAGCCTTTCAGATCTAATTTAGAGGAAAAGAGTAAATAGAGCTATAAGTAGTAATGCAGTACAGAAGTGCATGACAAGGAATACTTGATCTCGACACCATTCTTCCGAGCACCTTGTACATCTCTTATTTCAAAGGTTTATTAAAAGTGAATCATTATTATTTTGCACTAGATGTACCATAGAAATGCTTGTCCAGATGCTTTTAATCAAGAAGGTTATCTTCTTTCATGTGAAGCTCAGTCTAGGAGAGACTCAGTTCTTAGGAATCATAAATAATTTTTGTGGAAGCCCTTCTCCCAATCAGATCAGATGCTCTAATATGTTAATCAACTTCTGCTCTGGAATCACTTTACAAACCACTCAAATAAATACTATTCTAAACAATGTTCGGTAATCAACTGCTACTGACGTTTCCAGTTGCACTCTCAGGATCACTATCTGAATTAGGTTTTTCTTTGGAGTTTCTACAAGATCATGCCTCCAAGCTATATCATGCCATGGCTCGTCACTACAAGAGGAGTAGCAAACAGTTACTGAAGGTAGGGATCAGGAGGAAGTTGACAGCATCAGCAACAGTAGAAATTAGTATTGGCTGGTTGTTGGGCCCAGTAGGCATTGGATGAGCAGCATGTGCCTGAACAGAAGGCCCCAATACCAATCCGAAATTGGGCCTTGGGCCTCATCCACATCTTCTTGGCGCGCTATCTGTGTCAGCCGCACATTCAAATCTTGACGAATGAAATGAATTTTTGGCCACCACCTATGCCAGGTTAAATTCCAGAGTGGAATTTCATCAGGTAATGGGAGCAGGGTTTCAATCACGAGGACTATGAAGTAGGGGGACAAGGAATTGGAGGGGGTGGGAGGATCCTCATGTCTTCACTAATAAGCTTTTTTCCTACCTTTCCTATCTGAAAAATCTTGGGCAGAGCAAGTACTCATTGGAAACAAATTTTGTAGAGGGATCCACTGGAGATGCCTAAAAATTGGTTCCCACAAGTTTAGTAGTGAGATCAATACCTGCACAAATACAGCACAGGCAGTTCCGCTACTAAATTGATATGCTAAGCGGAAAATTATCTTTTACATGAATCAAAAGATTATCAAACTGAAACATTAATTCTGTTTCTCCTTTCCAGAGATGCTGTCTGATTTGCTGAGTATTTCCAGCATTTGCTGTTTTTGTTTCAGATTTTCAACAACTGCAGTATTTATGAACATACGAACAAGGAGCAGTAGGCCATTCGGCCCCTCGGGCCCGCTCCGCCATTTAATATCATGACTGATCTGATAATAACCTCAAATCTGCATTCCGTCTACGCCTGATAACCTATCACCTCCTTGCTTACCAAAAATCTATCCAGCTGTGCCTTAAAAATATTCAAAGAATCTGCTTCCACCGCTTTTTGAGGAAGAGAGTTCCAAAGACTCACGACCCTCAAAGAAAAAATTTCGCCTCATCTCCGTTTTAAATGGGCGACCCCTTATTTTTAAGCAGAGACCCCTAGTTCTAGATTTTCCCACAAAAGGAAACATCCTCTCCACATCCACCTGTCAAGTCCCCTCAGGATCTTATATGTTTCAATCAAGTCACCTCTTACTCTTCTAAACTCTAGCAGATACAAGCCTAGCCTGTCCAACCTTTCCTTATAAGACAACCTGCCCTTCACAGAATCACACAGTGCAGAAGAGGCCCTTCGGCCCATCAAGTCTGCACCGACACGTGAGAAACACCTGACCTACCTACCTAATCCCATTTACCAGCACTTGGCCCATAGCCCATTCCAGGTATTAGTCTGGTAAACCTTCTCTGAACTTCTTCCAACATATTTACATCCTTCCTTAAATAAGGTGACCAACACGGTACACAGTGTTCCAGATGTGGTCTCACTAATGCTTTGTATAACTGAAGCATAACCTCCCTACTTTTGTATTCAATGCCCCTCACAGTAACTGATAACATTCTATTAGCTTTCGTAATTACTTGTTGTACGTGCTTTCTAGCCTTTTGCGATTCATGCACTAAGACACTCAGATCCCTCTGCATTGCAAAGCTCTACAATCTCTCACCATTTAGATAATTTGCCTCTCTTTTATTCTTCCTGCCAAAATGAACAATTTCACATTTTTCCATATTATACTCCATTTGCCAGATCTTTGCCTATTCACTTAGCCTACCTATATCTTTTTGTAACCTCCTTATGTCCTCTTCACGACTTATTTTCCTATCTATCTTTGTGTCATCAGCAAATTTGGCAACCATTCCATCCATCCCTTCATCCAAGTCATTTATATAAATTGTAAACAGTTGAGATCCCAGCACTGATCCCTGTGGCACACTACTTGTTACGTCTTGCCAACCTAAAAAAGACCCATTTATGCCTACTCTCTGCTTCCTGTTAGCCAGCCAATCTTTTATCCATGCCAATATGTTACCCCCTATGCCATGAGCTTTTATTTTCTGCAATAACCTTTGATGTGGCACTTTACCAAATACCTTCTGGAAATCTAAGTACAGTGCATCCACTGGTTCCTGTTTATCCACAGTACATGTTACTTCCTCAAAGAACTCCAATAAGTTGGTTAAACATGATTTCCCTTTCACAAAACCATGTTGACTCTGCCTAATTACCCTGAACTTATCCAAGTGCCCTGCTATAGCTTCTTTAATAACAGCTACTAATATTTTCCCTATGACAGATGTTAAGCCAACTGGCCTGTAGTTTCCCGTTTTCTATATCCCTCCCTCTTTGAATAATGGAGTTACATTTGCCATCTTCCAATCTAATGGAACATTTCCCGAATCTAGGGAGTTTTGGAAAATTAAAACCAATGCATCAACTATCTCACTAGCCACTTCTTTTGCTTTTGCATTGGTCTGCTAAGTGCCCATTTTACCAATTGCCACAATTTAGCATCAGAAAAACGGCCAACAGCACTTTTGGAGATTAGATAAAGAAAAATGGGGACAGATTGGAAAGATGATACAGTAGAAGCTGTCCTCCAGATGGGGTCTGTATAGTTGCAACACAACTTCTGCCCCCTTTCTATTCCAGCCCTTTTGAGGTGAAGGCCAACATACAATCAACCTTTTAAATTATTTTTGTACCTGTCCATTAGCTTTTGGCAATTTCTGTACTTAGACTCCTAAATCTCTCTGCTCCTTCACAATTCTGAGCTCTTGTCATTTGGAAAATACTCTAATCTATCTTGGGTTCAAACTGGATGACCTCACACTTTCCTACATTGAATTCCATTGCCACAGTTTTGTCTACTTAATCTAGTTACCTCTGCAACTTTCTGCTTCCATCTACATTATTTACTGTGCCACCCAACAGTCAGCAAAACTCTTTATAATCTTCATCCAAGTTCACTAAATATAGTGAACATCTGAGGCCCCAGCACAAATCTCTGGGGTATATCCCTAGTCACATCCAGCCAATTTGAGTACATACCCAATTTCCCTGCTCTCTGTCTCTCACTTCCTAACCAATTCCATATCTAAACCTCTCGGTTGCCTCCAATTCCTTATGTCTCTTACGTTGATTCTTGTCAAATGCCTTCTGCAAGTTGATATAAATATCATCTTCAGACAGTCATTTATCTGCCATGTTTGTTATCTCCTCAAAAAGTTCAACTAGGTTCGTTAGACATAACTTACCCTTTACAAATCCATGCCTGCTCTCTCTGATCAGCTCATATTTATCCAAGTGCTCAGTCACTCTGTGCCTAATAACAAATTTGAGTAACTTACCCACAACTGACTAAGAAGCCTATGAACCTAGTTTGTCTCTCCTACCCTCCTTAAATACAAAGTGGCATTGGCAGTGTCCGAAACCAAGAAGACAATTCCTAAAGATAGAACAGCTTGCTTTTGACTTCAATTGAAGTCAATTAAGTTGATCACATTTTATTGTTATTTTGTTTCAAAACATTCAAATATAATTATTTTAGCCACATTTATATAACCACTTACTTTTTCAGGCAAGTCTTACCTTACTCAAGAGTTCAGATACTCCTCCTTCATTTAATGGTGCAAGTTTGGGTTTAATGATTTCTGAGTTTGCCTGCAGTAAAGGTAGGGGGACAGAAATTAATACTTTGGATCATCATATTATAAAACGCTATTAGATTTAATCGTGCTGGTTTAGTGCTAGTCTACAGTATAGTATGCAAGAGGGTAGCAAGGTAAATATACAAACTTCTTGATTTAAAAAAAATCAAGGGTTGCTCCAAAAAGAATAGAAAGACTAGAGTGAGTGAGAATCAATTAAGAAAAACTGAAGGCAATAAAAATGGCGCTCTTATGGGTACATTAGTAGAACGAGACTTTGTAAAAGGGAAAGTTGGGGAAGTGATTTAAACCAAAGGTCAACAGTAATTAAGCAAAATATAAATAAACAAAAACAATCAATCATAGTAGTTAATTAGATCTACGGGATAAAATTAATAGAGAATACTAACATTACAAGGATCTGAATTGCATTAAGTAAAAATATCGCCAAAAAATACATTTTGTCGAAGCTTTTTGTCTTGCATTCATCAGGACAATCACAAGAATACCCTCCAATATCAGGGGAAGAAACAACTTTATATTGTATGAGAAGAGAGTGCTGATTGGATGGCAAGTGGACTCTGAACTGTGAAGGATTCCTTCACATGTGCGAAGACCATACAGCACTTGCGTACGGATAGCAATGCTGTGTCCATGTGCTCAATTTACGTTGCTAGCCTATTCACCAATGTTCCACTTAAGGAAGCCATAGATATTTGCACTGCAGCACTTTATCATGGCGATCTATGCCCACCACTATTGAGTGAATCAGTATTCACTGAGCTTCTGAACTCAGCAACTTACGCCATTGAGTTCAGCTTTAATGACATCACGTATGCCCAAATAGATGGTGTTGCCATGGGATCCCCTCTAGGCCCAGCTCTTGCAAATATCTTTGTTGGGTTCCATGAGAAATGTGTCTTTGATGTAATAACACCTAAACTCCTACCCCTTGCATGTTTCTGATATGTGGGTGATACGTTTGCTAGATTTAAATCCGTAGCAGCGTGTAATAATTTCCTTGCATGTCTTATTGGGCTCCATCCTGTGCTCAGATTCACCTCTGAAATAGAGCAGCCACATAAGCTCCCTTTCCTGAGCATGCTAATTGAGAGATCTACCAATAAGATCTCTACCATAGTCTACCACAGGCCTATCTTCACGGGTCAATACACGCATTGGAATTCTTACAATTCCACACGCTATAAGATTGGCCTTATCGGCAATCTCAAATAGGGCCTGAGCCATTTGCTCACCATGCAAGCTTGATGCTGAAATAGGGTGCATCAAAGACATCCTGCGGGATAATGGCTACCCTGATCAGGTCATTTTGCACTGTATATCGTGCAAACTCATGAATGGGCCTAAGGCTATCACATTCCACCCTGAAAAATGCACAGTATACCTCAGGTTACCCTGGAAGGGCAAGGTATCCCAAAAATTTGAGCAACAGGTGAAGCTAGCTGTTTCATGCTGCTACTATGCAGTAGCAACACGAGTGGTATTCATCACTAACAGGATGCTGCCATCAAGCCAAAAAGATGTTCTGCCTACCACACAAATAAGTAATGAGGTACATCCAGTGCCAGTGTGATGCTAGGTATGCAGGCCGTATGTCCCAAAGACTGGCAAATCGTATCAAGCAGCATGACCCTACTGCTGTTCTCAATGGGCAAGGTACAGATTGTACCCAACCAGCCTGTGCTTGTAACACTCAAAACAGTGTCCAAGATTAGATGTGATTGCGCGGATTGGACAAAATTTGCTCAATAATACTCAGTGTGCTAACAATTATTCTGACAACTAATTTAATATTATCAGTCGGGCTCGCAATGTGGCGCATTTGCGTGTGCAGGAAGCTAGATATATTAATACACAGGGCCCTGTTCTTTGCAGATAGAAAGAACATGTACACACGTTGCGCCTGTTTCAGCTAAACAAAATAAGTGACAGCCATTCACTGGTTCATTCCTCATACCTTGACCAATTAGAGTCAAACTGCCTGGTTTAAATTTCGAACAATGCTTGGCAGTTAACTGTCAGTTACCATTAACTGGTTCATTCTCCATGACAATGCCTCTACCAATCAGAGTCCACTTGCCAACCAATCAGCATTCTCTTCTCATACAGTATAAAGTTGTTGCTTCCCCTGACATTGGTATTATTCTGATTATCCTGATGAGTGCAAGACAAAAAGCTTTGAGAAAATGTCTTTTTTCAGCAATACTCAAGTTCTGTGCTACCAAACAACAATTTAAATAAAAAATGGTATTCATAAATAATAAATAGGAGTGATATACCCTGATGGTGGTTCTCTCTCAGTCTTTGCTGATTCCATTCATATGCTTCATCATCTCTTTTAGTTCTGAAGCATATAAACCCATAACATCAATTATCTGTTCTCTCCCCAGATGCTGAATTATCTGCTATGCTTTTCCAGCATTTTCTATGAATGTTTCAGATTTCCATCAACTTGCAGTATTCTGCCATTTACTTAAATTAAAAATACTTGCAGTGTTCACTTTCCAGGAAAGTTGTATTCCTTAAAACATTAGTAAGTGCAGTTAAACTAATGAAAAATGTTAATGAATTTATCATCTACATCAGAAGAGGTGAATGTAATGAAGTTGCTGTTGCTGTCACTGAAAAAATGTCCAAAGGGGAGAAATTTGTTCATGTAGTGCTACTTGAATTATATAATTGAAGAATGGCGTGCGGGTCATGCAGATAGCCCACAATGCCACCTGCTCCCGGGAAAATGGAGGTTAAGTCTGCAAAGGCGCTACATGAATGAATTCCAAGCCACCCACCCAACCCCCTCCCCATAACTTACTGGTCATTCAAGTTAATGTTGAAATTGTGCTGCAATAGATTTCATGCTTTAAGTTGATAGGGCTTCATTACAAGAGTATAAAAAGGTATTCTTCACACTGGGAGGACTTGGAGGAGTCTATGTCTTTACTCTGCAAGCTTAGAAATAAATCAGTCTTAAGGTACAGACTGGCTTCAGACTCTTTATTTCCTCAACATTCTCATATTGGATTTATCAATTCAGACCACTGTTCTCATCTTTTCACTTGCCCTCTATTCTGTGTTCTTCAGAAAATGCAACACTTTTATTCTGAACTGTCCGGTGTAATCCTGATTCCTCCTCATTTGTAGATCCATTATAACAAGCAGTGATTCATTCATTATTATTGATTTGGGCAATATATGCTGGCTTGGGGAAACAAGCTATCTGCCTCTGCTCACGGAAATTAAACAACCCACATGATTACAGAAACATTGCGATAAACCTGGAACTATGCTCTGGTTGAAGGGTAATAGCTTAATTTTGGTACACAAAACAAATAGGTGGAACTTTAATTTACCAAATTTAATTTAAACTCACTTTCTTTCCTGATGAAGAAAATTCTGCCTTTTCAAATTCTGCCACTTGCTCCAAGAGTTCTCTGAAGTGAAATGAAAGGAAAAACACAAATTAGCAATCAAAACTGTTCTTACAAGATTTTTTTTAATGGAGTAAAAAGGTTACAGCTGATTATTAAAATGGTCTTTGCATCAGCTTTTAAATATAAATGCCTGTCATATATATACACAATGTGGACTATTTAATACTATTCCTTATAAATTAGTATTTGCAGGTCTCCTGTGACATTGGTTCCAGAAGTTGGAGGGTACACTGTTTTTATCTATGCATTTTTACAGACCCCAACTCACCAGCAAAGCTTATGCATCTTACCAAACTATGTTTCCTGATTTTCATCAAGATTAATTTATCAATGCTATGCTTGCTCTCAGTGCCCCTGGGCTCCCCACCACCTTCTGGATTCAAAGGGCTTGTTTCTGCAAGAATTCCAGCTCACCAGCAGCATGTAAGTGAGGCTTGTCCCTCAACATGGCTTAGGCTTCATAACAGATGAGCAACAGGTGAATTCTGCTTGCTGAGTGTCGATAGTGCGTCAAACATTAAAATTGGCACCAACACCTCTTAGTGAAGGATTCAAATTACATAAACGTGCTTAAAATTCATGCCTTTTATAGAGAACAACCATGAAATATTTAATAATGGAGCAGTCTTCCAGAAATTTCTCCTCAGAAAATCATAAAGGTACACAAAAATGACATGGTTAACAATCACATCATTTGACCTATCTATAAAAGAATGTGCCCATCATTAATTATTTTGGATGCCTCAGCCTCCATCAAAAGCCTGGGCTTGAATTTGATGTCTTCCCCCAGAATTATATTTTGTCAGCTGAAGGAGATGCTGTAGTCTAAGCATATACAATAAGTGCCATGTCTCAAGTTGCATTACCAGGATTCTCAGTGCAGCTGGAACAGCGTGATGCATAATGATTTAAAAGGGTTTCTGAGTTTCAACAGCTGGTTTGAAAGCAAGCTACAGAATTAATTTTTCAAGTAAAAGTTTTACGTTTATCAACTACATCATGTTCAGTTTCGGATACAGAATATATCAGAGGACAAGTTATTTGCAATCAAACTGCAGTGTGAACTTTTTTAGGTAATTTCACTTCATCAATTGTTAAGCTACATAACAGAAACAAAACCTAAGTCAGAGTTAGTTAGCCAGGCACATTAAATCGCAGTTATCAATTTATTGCAAAGCAGAACCTGAACAAATCTAGTCGCTTTCCTTTACTCAAAAGCTTTTTGGGCCACAACCAAACAGAATAAACTGAGCAAAATCTACCAATAAAAAAAGACAAACTCACTCAAAACACTTCTTCAGTTCTTTTACCCAACCATTTTTCCCAATTATACGGGCTAAAAATTTAGAATTTATGAAGTAGCAAACTTGTAAAAAATATTTTGTTTTCCAGGTACTTTTTTTTAAAAAAACGTGCATGCAGAATTGCCCAATTCCTATGAGAAATTGACCTATTAATATTTGCCTCCTGAAGCCTAACTTCTGTCAGATAGCTGGAGTCGACTTTCTATTCCACCCATATTACCACACACTTCAGCTGCCCCTGTTCCTGGCCAACACTGTTTTACTCCAGTCCACTTCACATGTTCTTTGCCTCTCAAGCCAGCTTCTAGCACATAGGTACCAAAACGAAGCATATAATAAACAGCTCTGCCGTAGTACTCTCACCATTTACTTTTTCAACTAACCTCAAATGATGCTGTTTCCCTAAAGCATTTATACCAACCTTTTCTATTCCACTGTGGCCATTTATTCATACACCCGCTTAGCTATAATTATTTATTTCCATTTACATATTAAGTATTTCTCTCCATTCTGTTTTGTGCCACTGGCTTTAGTTTGTCATACATGATCTTTCAGCCCAATCCAATTGTTCACACATGAATTTGGATGGCTTTTTCCACACCTATAATAATAAACTTGCACTTTTAAAAAGTTTAAATGATTCACCTGTTTTCCAGATCAGATATGTCTGTTTGTAACTTCAGGTACCATTTCTCAGCCTGACAGAACAGTTGACGCAGAAGCAGTACGTTTGTGTAAGCTGTGTTGATAAGCTCAGACTCTACCTCACTGTGGACCACAACCTTCAGTCCATCTAGCATCTCCGCCACTTCATCCACAGTGAAAGTGTCCTCAGTCAATCTGGTAGTTAAACAAAAAAATGAAGATGATTAGAGTACAGAGTATTTCTAATTCATTAAACATCGCTTGCCCTTTATTGTATCTTTCTTCTACAATAAAATTAATTTAATTTCCTACCACATTTTAGGCCACCATCATAACAATGATCATTCTCCAGTTAAGATGATAGGGAAAATAGGATGTTCAGACTTTTGCAATGCCAATTTTGAGGCAGCTGCTGGAATATGTGCAGGCACAGATTTCACTTGGTATTTTTGTGCAATAAGACTGAACTCTGGAACTTGCCTAAAAGGGAAAATTGTAGTCCTCAGGAGGAGGTTGCGCACTCTGAAGAAGGACTTATGCACACACTCCACCAGCGTGGATGCACAGACCTTGGAGGGGCCTCTGAGGGAGACAGCTAGGTTGTCACATGGTGAGCGCACATCACAAGTGAGCAGGGGCAGGCACTGGCGACAGGAATGCTGAGTCCTCGTTGGAAGGCGTAGGACACTGCAAGCTCTGCTAAGCCACGGGTTGGCAGCCACAAAGAGGACAATTTTGGAGCAGCAACAGAAAATGTGTCAGGCTCTGTCAGCACTTCCAGAGGCACTGTGTGCCTTGGACAGAGACTGGAGCAGTCCACCTCTATTATGAGTGCCATGACAACTCAGGCCTTTACGCTGATATCCATCTTCATGGAAAGAATGGCCATCTGCATAGGGTATCAGTCATGGCAAACAACCGAACGCATGCTGTTCCACAACAATCGTCTGCAACCTCAGTCTGCCACTTTAAATAGGATGAAGGAAAGTGTTATTCAGCGCCTTAGTGAAATGCAGCAACATGCTCTCCAGCTCTTGGCTGGCCGGAAAGTGAAAGTGAGCTATGAGAGAGAAGATGGTGAAAGAGCACAAAAAATTGGGTATGCTGCTCACTTTTCATTCTTTGCCCCCTACACCCCTTCAGAACCCCACATGCTGCCTCCTTCCCTGATGACCGAATCTACCCCTGCACAGATGCAAGTGGGGCAGCGTTTGGCAAGGTCCTCAAGTCTCAAAACCTAGAGGGAATTTGTAATGGGCATCTCAGCAGAGCAAGGAAGGAGCAGTCTGCCTCCAGCTCTGCTGAAGCTGCAGGATTAATACTATGTAGAAGTAACAGGAAAAGGAAAAGAAAGACTTTTTAAGCTGCAGGGTGGATGAGCTGACTGGTCATGGCACTGTGGTACATGAAGCCATTCAAGTGGGGCAAAAATAGGTGCTCTGTATCTAAACGCACGTAGCATTCGAAACAAAACAGATGAATTGGTAGCGCAAATAGAAATTTTTAAAAGTATCATCTGATAGCCATTACAGAGACCTGGCGACAGGGTGACATAGATAGGGACCTGAATATTGAAGGGCATGTAACATTTAGGAAGAACAGGAAGTTAGGAAAAGGTAGAGGGGTGGCTCTGTTAATTAATGATGGTATTAGCACATTACAGGGGGATGACCTAAATTCTGGAAAACAGGGTGTAGAAGCGGTTTGGGTTGAGATGAAAAATGATAAAGGCAAGAAGTCACTTGTGGGAGTGGTATACAGGCCCCCTAATTGTCACTACATGGTAGGACAGAGTATAAAAGAGATAATGGGAGCTTGTCTGAAAGGTACAGTGATAATCATGGGAGATTTTAATCTGCATATAGGCTGGAAAAATCAGATGGGCAAAGGCAGCCTAGATGAGGAGTTCATAGAATATTTTCAGGATAGTTTCTTAGAACATCACGTTCTGGAGCCAACCAGAGAGCAGGCTATACTAAACCTGGCACTGCACAACAAGATAGGGTTAATTGATAACCTCATAGTGAAGGCACCCCTAGGTAGCAACGATCATACGATGATTGAATTTTGCATTCATTTTGAGGGTGAGACAGGTGCGTCCAAAACTAGTATTTTAAACTTAAATAAGGACAATTATGAGGGCATGAAAGCAGAGCAAGCTAAAGTGAACTAGCAAATGAGGTTGAGGGATAGGTCAAGAGAGGTTCAGTGGCAGGCATTTAAAGGGACATTTCAGAAGGCACAGGAAAGATACATTCCAATGAGAAAGAAAAATTCCAAGGGGAGGGCCTACCATCTGTGGTACACTAAAAAAGTTAAAGACAGTATCAAACTTAAAGTAAAAAAAAAGCAAAGACGGGTGGTAAGATTGGAAAGAATATTAAAAAAAACAATGAATGACAAAAAGATTAATAAAGAGGGAAAGCTAGCTAGTGATATAGGAGACAGGTTGTAAGGGTTTCTATAGATATTTAAATAAGAAAAGAGTTAACAAAGTGAACGTTGATCCTATAGAAAGTGCATCTGGGCAATTGATAACGGAAAGTAGGGAGATAGTGGATGAATTAAACAGGTATCTTGCATCAGTCTTCACTATAGGACACAAGTAATAACCCAGAAATAGCTGTAAATCAGGAAACGGAAGGGAGGGTGGAACTCGGGAAAATTACAATCATCAGGGAAGGGGTGTTGAGCAAATTGTTGGGGTTTTGGACTGACAAATTCCCGGGTCCGGATGGAATTCACCCTAAGGTCTTGAAAGAAATGGCTAGTGGGATAGTTGATGCATTGGTTTTAATTTTCCAAAATTCCCTAGATTCAGGAAAGGTTCCGTTAGATTGGAAAATAGCAAATGTAACTCCTTTATTCAAAAAGGGAGACCGACAGAAAGCAGGAAACTACAGGCCAGTTAGGCTAACACCTGTCATAGGGAAAATGTTAGAAGCTATTATTAAGAATGTTATAGCAGGGCACTTAGAAAAATTCAAGGCAATCAAGCAGAGTCAACATGGTTTTGTGAAAGGGAAATTATGTGTAACCAATTTATTGGAATTCTTTGTAGGAGTAACATGCGCAGCGGATAAAGGGGAGCCTGTAGACGTACTGTACTTGGATTTCCAGAAGACATTTGATAAGGTACCACATCAAAGATTATTACAGAAAATAAAAGCGCACAGTGTAGGGGGTAACATATTAGCATGGATAGAAGATTGGCTGGCTGGAAGAAAGCAGAGAGTATGCATAAATGAGTCTTTTTCGGATTGGCAGGATGTGACGAGTGGAGTCCCAAAGGGGTCTGTACTGGGGCCTCAGCTTTTTATGATTTACATCAATGACTTAGATGTGGGGAGTGAAGGTATAGTAGCTAAGTTTGCAGATGACACAAGATAGGTAGTAAAGTATGTTGTGAAAAGGACATGAGGGGGTTGCAGATAGATAATGGATAGGTTGAGTGAGTGGGCAAAGATCTGGCAAGTGGAGTTTAATGTGGGAAAATGTGAAGTTGTTCATTTTGGCAGGAAGAATAGAAAAGCAGAATATTACTTAAATGGAGAACAGCTACATAATTCTGAGATGCAGAGGGATCTAGGTGTTCTAGTATGAGTCACAAAAAATTAGTATGCAGGTACAGCAAGTAATTAAGAAGAATAATGGAATGCTATCCTTTATTATGAGAGGAGTTGAACATAAACGTAATATAAAACCAGACAGTAAAAGTTTCTTCAAACAAATAATAAGAAAAAGAATAGCAAAAGTGAGCATCGGTCCCTTAGGGGGTGAGACTGAAGAATTAATAATGAGGAACAAGAAAATGGAAGATACTTCAAACATGTATTTCTTATCTGTCATCATGGTAGAAGACACTATTTTTTTCCAATAATTTATATAGATTTTTCTTTTCCCACCTATTTCCATTATTTTTAAATCTATACCTTTTATGCCCTGTTAGTCTTTCCACCCCACCCCCACTAGAGCTGTACCTTGAGTGTCATGCTATCCATTCTTAATTAGCACATTCGTTTAGATAATATCACCACCTTCAACACCTCTTTGTTCTTTTGTCTGTGACATCTTCTGATTATCTGCTCCTATCACTGCTTGCTTGTCCCTACAACCACACACCCCACCCACCCCCCCACCCCCACTTCTCTCCCCCCACCACCCCTCCACCTTAAACCAGCCCCTCTCCTAATATTACTCAGTTCTGTTGAAGGGTCATGAGGACTCGAAACGTCAACTCTTTTCTTCTCCGCTGATGCTGTCAGACCTGCTGAGTTTTTCCAGGTAATTCTGTTTTTGTTTTGGATTTCCAGCATCCGCAGTTTTTTGTTTTTATAAAAGTAAAGATGTTATGCTTCAGTTACACCGGGCATTGGTGAGGCCGCACCTCAAATGCTATGTGCAGTTTTGGTCTCCTTATTTAAGAAAGGATGTAAATGCATTGGAGGCAGTTCAAAGGAGGTGTACTAGATTGATACCTGGAATAAGTGGGTTGTCTTATGAGGAAAGGTTGGGCAGACTGGGCTTGTTTCCACTGGAGTTTAGAAGAGTGAGGGGTTACTTGATTGAAGTATATAAGATCCTGAATGGTCTTGAGAAGGTGGAAGTGGATAGGATGTTTCCTCTTGTGGGTGAGTCCAGTACAAGGAGGCACTGTTTTAAAATTAGGGGTCGCCCTATTAGGTCAGAGATAAGGAGAATTTTTTCTCTCAGGGGGTGGTGCATCTTTGGAACTCTCTGCCTCAGAAGGTGGTGTCGTTGAATATTTTTAAGGCAAAGGTAGAGAGATTCTTGTTAGGCAAGGAAATCAAAGGTTACATGGGAATGTGGAAATCGAAACACAAGAAGATCAGCCATGATCATATTAAATGGCGGAACAGGCTTGAAGGGCCGAATGGTCTACTCCTGTTCCTTTTTCTTATGTTCTTATGAAGGCATCATGGTATGGTTGCTAAATTTGCTGACGACAAAAGCAGGGAAGTAAATTGTGAAGAGGACATAAGGAGGCCACAAAGGTTAAGTGAGTAGGCAAAGATCTAGCAAATGGGAATATAATGTGGGCAAATGTGAAATTGTCTATTTTAGCATGAAGAATAAAAAAGAAGCTTATCTAAATGGTGAGAGATTGCAGAGCTCTGAGATGCAGAGGGATCTGGGTGTCCTTGTGCATGAATCATGAAAGGCTATTATGTAGGTACAGCAAGTAATTAGGAAAGCTAATAGAATATTATCGTTTATTGTGAGGGGAAATGATTACAAAAGTAGGGAGGTTATGCTTCAGTGTACAGGGCACCAGTGAGACCACATCTGAAGTACTATGTACAGTACTAGTTTCCTTATTTAAGGAAAGATGTAAATGCGTTAGGAGCAGTTCAGGGAAGGTTTACTCGACTAATACCTGGAATGGGCGGGTTCTCTTATGAGGAAAGGCTGGACAGGTTAGGCCTGGAGCTTAGAAGAGTAAGAGGCAACTTGATTGACAGCTTTAAAATCTTGAGGGGTCTTGACAGGGTGCATGTGGAGAGGATGTTCCCTCTTGTGGGAAAATCCAGAACTAGGGGTCACTGTTTAAAAATAAGGGGTCGCTCATTTAAGAGAGAGATGAGGAGAAATTTTTTCTCTCAAAGGATTGAGAGTCTTTGGAACTCTGCTTCCACTGTCTTTTGAGGAAGAGAGTCTTTGAATATTTTTAAGGCAGAGCTAGGTAGATTCTTGATTAACAAGCGGGTGAAAGGTTATCGGGGGTAGGCAGGATGTGGGATTGAGGTTACAATCAGATCAGCCATGATCTAACTGAATGGAAGAGTAGGCTCGAGGGGCCGAGTGGCCTACTCCTGCTCCATGGGGATTCACTTTGGTGATTCTAAGAATGTCACTGCCGTAAACTTAATTGTCCAGCCGTATCCAGTGTTGTCTTCTGTTTTCCAAATGGACATTAACCTTGAGGAGAATGTTATCACCAGAGTGGAAGACAAGCAAAGGGTGTGAAGGAGATGGAGGGATTTTTGACTGTAAGAATGATGTTCCATGTAGGGGGTTGGGAGCTGTGGGTTCAGGATTGTTGCACCATAAGACGTCACTTAGGTCTACTGGACCATGCCCGGATGTAACTATCACAAGCTTCTCTGACAGCAAGGTGAGCAGCTGCAGGCACGCTGGCCACATCAGGCTTCTACTGCTCAAAGAATGCAATGTAGTCCTCATCTTCCTCCTCCTGCAGCTCCATTCCTCTCTGCAGCCCCATGTTGTATAAGGCACAGTAGACCACTAGCCATTAAGGACACCCTAGTTGATACATACTGATGGACATGCCCAGGTTTATCCAGGCACCTGAATCACATTTTCAGCAACCCAATGGCTTGCTCAATGAACGCTCTTGTGCTCATGTTGCTGTGGTTGTATGTTTCCTCAGCATCTGTGGTAGGATCCTCACTAATGTCACTTGTCTCCAAGGATCCACCATTGACTCAGTGTAGATGTGTAAAGGCTGTGGGCGACCTGACTTCCAGGGTATCTTGCGCAGACCGGTGGTCACATACAGCTGCACATTGATGGTGTGGAAACACTTCTGATTACTAAAGCCTCCTGGTTGATCCGTGACACCCTGATTGCCACAAGCAAATAGTCTGGCTCTCTTGTCATGAAAACATGCTTTATGTCAAATAATGATTTTTAACTCACTGGATGGAAACCCAAATTGAACTTTTTAATAACAGAGACTAAAGATGACTTGAGCTCACAGCCAAAGATGGCTATCCAATTTGCATCACTGTATCTTCCACATTCCAATCCATTGAGATGGAGACACCATGTCTGCAAAGACCCATCAAGAGTAGTGACCACGGGAATATGAATGAACCACAGGAATATGAATGAACCACAAGAATATGAGTGAACCACAAGAATATGAGTGAACCACAAGAATATGAGTGAACCACAGGAATATGAATGAACAATGTATCCTGTCCCCATTAGGAAGGCATCAAGGCAATCGCCCGAGGTATTCAACTGGTGGGCACGAACCATTAAACCTAATTGCTTGAACAATGGGATCCTGGCTGAGAGGGAAGATTCCCAGACATGAACCGACTAAGTTACAAGGGGGACAACACTAGTGATGGACGTTTGAATCACTGGGTGACAGTCATGTGACAGATCGGCTCTTTACGTGTATAAGCTTCTGCTTTCTCTGCAATAAGAAGGCATAAAGCTGAGACATTGACAAGAGAACAGCCGAGTAGGGGCCCTCCTTCCTCCCTCTCTCACCAACCTACCTTGCAAGCTTCCAAACTCTGTGTGCTGACCGTGACCACCCAGGGACGCTCCTGCTGCAGACAGACGCTTCGTGAAGGAAATCAACACCACATTACTGTCTCCAGAAGGACAGCAAAATCAGCTGGCTACTTCTTGAATCAGATCCATGAGGGGAACCGCAGGACCACCGAATTCATCCTGAGGCCAGCCAAGTCATCAAACTATAGACTGCATATCCCTTCTATTTCTCTAGATTTTAATTCAATTAAGCTATCTTTCCCCAATGTAATATATGTCTGTGTGTGTTTTTATAAAACTCGGAATGTATTTTCTAAATTTTTACTTAGACTGGGTTAAGTATATTAAAGCTAACCGCTTTCTTTGTTAAACTCAAGAAAACCTGACTGATTGTACTGTGATCATAAAATAACCAAACAGTTAAACTGTTGTTTAATTGGCAAGTATATCCGTTTCACAAAAAGCCCTGGCTGGAATTTTCTGCGTACCCACCCACCCCGCCTCTTCCACCCACAGCAGTGGATTCCCCTGTGGCTGATGCAGCGAGCCATTTAGGCTTCCATTCACTTTGGCAGGACCAGAACATGCCGCCGCCAGGAGGAGCCGGAAAATCCTGCCCCCTGTTACTGTCAAACGAGGAGTGAGGAAAGAGGGGAGCCATTCATCCCCTCCTCACCTGATCAAAACACTCTGTAGCTGTTGAAATTCAGCCACAGCAGCAAAATGCGAGAGCTCTCTGGTTCTGACTGGCCTCATCAGTAGCAAAGTGCGCACAAGTGACGGCTCTTGTGGCACCAATCACTTGGGAAATGGATTTGTAGGCAGCAGATAATGAAGTTCCGACACCAGCAGGTCCCTGGAATAACCTAGAGGTGAAGAAATTCAGGGTAGTTGGTGACCATGATGGCATGCCATTGATCCATTGGGAAGGAGATTTTGGGTCCATTCAGTAATGACCTGCCATGAAACTCTGAGCCTCCTGAGACACTGCTGCTCAGTCATATAGAGAAAGATGATTCTCTGCCTACGTACGTTGTGTTGAGGGTATTGCCACCCTTGAGATGATGTATCCATCCCCTCTGTCCCACGGAGCAGCAAATGGCTGAGGAAAGAACAGCTGTTGCTGTTGTTGCTCCTACTGCTAGTGCTGCTCCTCCTGTTCCTCATTAGAGGTCCAAAGCAGAGCTGCAAAAGCCTATGCTGCAGTGAAGGCTGACAGCGTGGATGCGCAAATCAAGGTGAATGAAGTTCAAGTTAGTACAAAAGACTTCCGAAATGTTGGAAATCATCTGTAAAGCAGGAAAAGCACTTGCTCAGAACAAGTCCTGTGAGCAAAGGCCTTTCACACAGGTAAGAAAGCAACTGTGCTGTTTGAGTCTCTAAAGGCTTTCTAGTATGTCAGTTTTGCAGAGAATTAATCTACTCTGTGCTCTCATCTTGTTGACCTTGACAAGTTTCACACAGTTGAGGGAACCCATGCACTGGCTGTTAAAGCCAGAATGCTGCATTAAATTTACAAGTAATTGTATATTTTTTTTATAGTCATTCATGGAATGTGGGCTTCACTGCCTGGGCCAGCATTTATTGCCCATCCCTAATTGCCCTTGAGAAAGTGGTGGTGAGCTGCCTTCTTGAACTGCTGCAGTCCATGTGGTGCAGATACACCCACAGTGCTGTTAGGAAGGGAGTTCCAGGATTTTGACCCAGCGACAGTGAAGGAACGGCGATATATTTCCAAGTCAGGATGGTGAGTGACTTGGAGGGGAACTTCCAGGTGGTGCTGTTCCCATCTATCTACTGCCCTTGTCCTTCTAGATGGCAGTGGTTGTGGGTTTGGAAGGTGCTGTCGAAGGAGCCTTGGTGCATTCCTGCAGTGCACCTTGTAGATGGACTGTTGCTATATGCGTCGGCGGGGGAGAGAGTGAATGTTTGTGGATGTGGTGCCAATCAAGCGAGCTGCTTTGTCCTGGACGGTGTCAAGTTTGAGTATTGTGGGAGCTGCACTCATCCGGGCAAATGGGGAGTATTCCATCACACTCCTGACTTGTGACTTGTAGATGGTGGACAGGCTTTGGGAAGTCAGGAGGTGGGTTACTCATCACACGATTCCTAGCCTCTGACCTGCTCTTGTAGCCACAGTATTTATATGGCTAGTCCAGTTCAGTTTCTGGTCAATGGTAACCCCCCCCAGGATGTTGGTAGTGAGGGATTCAGCGATGGTAATGCCATTGAACATCAAAGGGCGATGGTTGGATTCTCTCTTGTTGGAGATGGTCATTGCCTGACACTTGTGTGGCCTGAATGTTACTTGCCACTTGTCAGCCCAATCCTGGATATTGTTCAGATCTTGCTGCATTTGGAGATGGACTGCTTCAGTGTCTGAGGAGTCATGAATGGTGCTGAACATTGTGCAATCATCAGCGAACATCCCCACTTCTGACCTTATGATGGAAGGAAGGTCATTGATGAAGCTGCTGAAGATGGTTGGGCCGATACATTACCTGAGGAACTCCTGCAGTGATGTCCAGGAGCTGGGATGACTGACGTCCAACAACCACAACCATCTTCTGTTGTGCTAGATATGACTCCAACCAGCGAAGAGTTTTCCCCTTGATTCCCATTGACTCCAGTTTTGCTAGGGCTCATTGATGCCACACTCTGTCAAATGTGGCCTTGATGTCAAGGGCAGTCACTCTCACCTCACCTCAGGAGTTCAGCTCTTTTGTCCATGTTTGAACCAAGGCTGCAATGAGGTCAGGAGCTGAGTGGCCCTGGCGGAACCCAAACTAGGCATCAGTGAGCAGGTTATTGCTAGGCATGCCCACCTGCACTCTTCATTGAACCAGGCTTGATGATAATGGTAGAGTGGGGGATATGCCAGGCCATGAGGTTACAGATTGTGTTTGACTACAATTCTGCTGCAGCTGATGGCCCACAGCGCCTCATGGATGCCCAGTCTTGAGTTGCTAGATCAGTTCGAAATCTATCCCATTTAGCACGGTGGTAGTGCCACACAACATGATGGAGGGTATCCTCAATGTGAAGACAGGACTTAGTCTCCACAATGACTGTACGGTGGCCACTCCTACCGATACTGTTGTGGACAGATGCATTTACTGTAGGCAGGTTGATGAGGATGAGGTCAAGTATGTTTTTCCCTCTTGTTGGTTCCCTCACCACCTGCCGTAGACCCAGTCTAGCAGCTATGTCATTTTGGACTTGGTCAGCTCGGTCAGTAGTGGTGCCACCGAGCCGCTCTTGGTGATGGATGTTAAAGTCCCCCACCCAGAGTACGTTCTGAGCCCTTGCCACCCTCAGTGCTTCCTCCAAGTGGTGTTCAACATGGAGGAGCACTGATTCATCAGCTGAGGGAGGGCAGTACGTGGTAATCAGGAGGTTTGCCCACATTTGACCTGATGCCATGAGACTTCATGGGGTCCGGAGCCAATGTTTAGGACTGCCAGGGCAACTCCCTCCCGACTGTATGCCACTGTCCCTCCTCCTCTGCTGGGCCTGTCCTGTCGGTGGGACAGGACGTACCCAGGCATAGTGATGTCTGGGACATTATCTATAAGATATGATTCTGTGAGATGACTATGTCAGGCTGTTGCTTGACTAGTCTGTGAGGCAGCTCTGCCAATTTTGGCACTAGCCCCCAGATGTTGGTAAGGAGGACTTTACAGGGATGACAGGGCTGAGATTACCGTTGTCGTTTCCAGTGCCTAGGTCGATGCCGGGTGGTCTGTCTGGTTTCATTCCTTTTGTGACTTTTTGGCGGTTTGTTACAACTGAGTGGATGCTAGGCTATTTCAGAGGGCATTTTAAGAGTCAACTACATTGCTGTAGGTCTGGAGTCACGTGTAGGCCATACCAGGTAAGGATGACAGATTTCCTTCTATAAAGGACATTAGTGAACCAGATGGGTTTTTACAACAATCGACAATGGTGTCATGGTCATCATCAGACTTTTAATTCCAGATTTTTATTGAATTCAAATTCCACCATCTGCCATGGCAGGATTCAAACCCGGGTTCCCAGAGCATTACCCTGGGTCTCTGGATTACCAGTCCAGCGACAATACCACTACACCATCGCCTCCCCCTTAATATATTCAAATGACAGACTCATCGGGGTTTCCCATGCATCTTCAAACATATGCGGGTTAAAAATGGAAGCGAGAGGGATCAGGTCGAGTTTCTGACATGCCAGCATTTTTGCAGATTTAACCACCTGCCTGCACTGTAACCTGCCCACCCATCACATGCTAAGATTCTGCCCACAACATCAGATTGAAACAGATTAAAAGAAGCCGCATATTCAGATATGTTGCATGGTCAGTAAGGAGGAGCAATTAAAAATCTTTCTCAGGGGTTACACAACAGTAAATGACTCCACATATATTAGTTAACAACATAAAAATGTCTATCCTGGGTGCAAATTGGGGATTTCAGCCAGAAGGCAAAGAAAAATGAGGAAAATAGAAAACCAGCACAGAAGAAAATATTTTTCCAAGGTTAAAGTATGGTATTGGGCTATAAGATAAGGGGTCTTACACTGTCATGCTGTACCTGATGTGTCAGAAAATTGAAACTGGCACTTGGTGCCCATAAATTGTAAAAATATTCTGTTTCCCAGATGTCCTTTATCTTGATAACCACAAAAGATCAAAATCATGCTTTGTTTATATTTATCAAACTTCTAGTGTCACACCTTTTAAAATATCATGATGGTGGTGAATATTTTGCATCTGCAGACCCTGCCAACTGTGAGCTAATTAGCAATCACATATGATGTCAGATCAGTAATTCGTGAATTCTTCATGCTAGCAGCCCATTGAAGTGATACTCACCTACTGTCTTTCAGATCTTGAAAGCAGGAGTCTACAGTTTTCAGCCTTAGTGCCCTTTTTGAACGAGCAAAGCGCATGTAGTTGATCACTGCGCTCTGATGCTGTTCATTTAACCCCAGTTCAGCCTGAGGGAAAAATGCAGACAGTTAATTTACTAAATAACCAAAGCAATATTCAATACAAATTTCTTGTTTCAATGTGAAAACTGAAAACAGAGTTTCAAATCATTAGAAAGAACTATCAACCTGATCACCAATTTGTTTTTCTTTAATGTTATTAATGTTTAGTCAGGAATCCCAATAACTGCATCGTGAATACTGACCGAGCATTTATCAATTCTAGGAGTGCAAATGACCGAATTCAATTCCCTCACAACCATGGGCTCCAATAACTCTCCCCTCAACTAATCTATCAATGTTCGCTGCTTGGATATATTATTTTCTACATCAACAGAAATGGTGAAAGCCAAGTCTGATTTTTGTAACCAATTTACAGGCTATACAGACTTTTCACCCTTTCAACACTCCTCTCTTCAACTCAAGTCTCAAAACTGAGTACATGGAGTTCATTGGAATTTCACGAGCACCCACAGCCATGGCCAAATGTGACTGCTATTTGTCAGCATTAACCATGCGATACCAAGAGCCATTCTAGCGGCCTCAATGCAACGTAGAGTGAGACTACCCAACCTGTTACAGAGCATAGATCAAAATTGGCTCAGTACCACACCATGAGGTGCAATTATTAAGACATCAGGAGGAAAATTGTTAGACTCCTACATAATTTACCTGACTGGTCACTTAACATGGCATAACATTGTTAATTATAATGGTTGCTTGGAAAATAGGCTAAGGATTTGATCATTTTTATCTATATGTGTCCGTTTTAATTAGTCGCATAACTACCACGTATGTTTTATTGTTTTGAAATCTCTTGCCACTTTTGCCGAATGGAACATGTCCATGTTTCAAATTTTCTTTTCCAATTTGCACAACAGTACATTTTTCTACATTAAGATTTATCTGTCATTCATTCCGCAATCCATTGTCTCAACTGGCCGAGATCCTTTAGAATCTCATCAACCTCAGATATGATAGTTGCTCGGCAATATAGTTTAATGTAATTACCAATTTTTATATCAATATATAATAGGCAAACTCTCCTTTAGATGGTTCATGAAACAGTGAAAAGCAGAAAACCAGGATCAAGTCTGACAGGTCAACAATGCCCAACACCAGCCAGAGCGTTTTATCACGACAGCCAACACGATGTCAGAGTGAGAACGACCCACAACCTACAACTTCACCACAAACGTATTGAAGAAACCTTTTTAAAAATATATAAGAAAAGACACTGATCAAAAGATATCTGATACTGTAAAGGGACCCCTTCTGGAAAGTTCCTATGTGAATTGTATTGACAAACTGTCCTGAGAAGTTGCATGAAATTTTGCACCTGAAGAGATGTCAAGGCTCACTTCAAACAGTGACACTTGAAAGGAAGGCATATGAAATGCAAAAGGCTGGACTTTTAAATCAGTGTTTCTGTAAAGACAATAGAACCTACTCTCCAGCCAGCCACATCCTATCAGGCATCCAAAAACCATCTCCTGTTGATTTATATCTCAGAATGTGTCAGAAAAGTTTCTGGGACTTTGGATGCAAGACATGCCTATTTACCTTCTGAGAAAACACAGAGAAATATATTTAAAACTGGCTCTGAAAACCAGGGTTAGGGGGAGCAGGAGAACAATGACAAAGAAGCAAAAAGGCATCTCCCCCTCTCTCTGTGTCTGTGTCTGTGTCTATCTCTCTCTCTCTCTCTCTCTTGCTGAAAACAAGTGAATTTAAGACAAACAGAGGGAAGAAAGAAGAAACACCAGTCTTCTAAGAGTACTGCTGGAGAAAAGCAGGATCTCTCTCTTGCTGGAAGCATGTACGTTTTAGCAGTCAGACAGCAAGAAGGGAGAAACAGGACAGCCTCCTTGGTCACTCTCGCAGAGACAAGCAGGTCATCTGTCCCTCTGGGGACAAGCCAACAAGTGCCTCCAGCAGACTGTGAAACTGCCAAAGTCAGCGCCAGAGTTCTACTGAAATCACCTAACAACCACAAAGTACCACCATCTATGCCTCACGGACAAGCCAAGGACTTATTCGTATATTCTTTTTAACTTTTATTTGGACTCTTATCTTTCTTTTCTAATCTGTGTGAATGTGTGTTGCATCTTTTATTATTTTCCCTTGGGTTTTAGTGACTAATAAACTTACTCTTTCTTTGGCTTAAGGAAGCCTGGTTTGATTGGCTCCTTGTTAAAAGTAAATACTGGACTGGAAAAGGCATCCACAGGGGAAGGGATTCTAAACAAACCTTTGTTGCAACCAACCGAGGGGGAGCCAGTTCATTCTTCCTCACCCGGTCATAACAGTTTTACATTGCCTCTTCCCATCAAGAATTTTCAATACTCTGGCCAATTTTCTGTTAATTCCACACATTAGAATTCTTCATTAAAAGGCTGAAATGCATCATTTTACTGATTGCTTTCCAAAAATCCAAATAAACTGCAACTACTGGACTACCTTCATGGCTTCATCTAGTAATGAGTTAAAAAATGGCTCAAAATGCATAGCATAGCAAAAGGTGAAAAGATACAGTAAATATGCAGAGACTTTGAATCAGTAAATGAAAAGAAAGCAAGGGCAACCTCTTTACAGGACAGAAGTAAACAAAGGGGAATGAATAACAAGGCAAAAGGTAAGAGTACAGAAACACTAAACGTTGCTACAAAGAGGCAGCTTTTGGGTTTAAAAGCTCATTAACTTTTTTTATAGTTAGGAAAATGTAAAAAGAGCTGTACGAAACGCAAAGGTCATCTCAGGCAGGCTGTGAAAAGGCAATGGGACAAAACAAGGCATGCAAAATAAATAATAGAAGAGAACAAAGTGGGACACTAATGAGAGAAAAAAAACGGTTGAGATCAAGTCTGAAATAACTAAAGGTTCAAAGGAAAGTGCCACAGCATGGCCACGAGGGAAGCAAGATATTGACCTAGAATTTGCTGGAGTGGGACACAGAGTTTAATTTCTTTCTTGACCTTTCCTTTCCAAATAATTTTGCGCCACGAACTGTTGGAAGTGTGAGGCAATAGTAGTGAGATTAATGGGGCATCTGACACCTTGGTAAACAACATGAACAAAAAGCTACCACTCTAACCAGATGAAATTTAAGAATTGAGAAAGAAAGAGTGAACAAGAGAGAAGGAAATAAGGTGAAATAGAGTCAAGTTAGATAAAGAAAGTGAAATAAAGAGATTAGATTGAGAGACAGGGGAAAAAGACAGAAAGGAAAAGCAAGGAAAAAAATTACCATTTAAAAAACCTCCAGGAACAATTTGCCACCTGCAGAAGTAAGATTCCACAATTTCAATTTTTAAAAATTTGTTCTTGGGATGTGAGCGTCACTTGCAACGCCAGCATTTATTGACCATCCCTAACCGTCCTTGAGCAGGTGGTGGTGAGGCACCTACAACTGAGTGACTTGCTAGGCCATTTCAGGGGGGCAGTTAAGAGTCAATTACATTGATGTCGGTTCGGAAACACATGTAGGCAAGAATGGGTAAGGACGGCAGATTTTCTCCCCCGAAGGACATTAGTGAACCTTCAATTCCTTTTTTTGGATCTTTAAGTTTGAGTGGCATCGCAGGAACATTAAAAGGGTCCTTAGGTCTTAAAATAACAGCCGAAACATTCTGCTGCATAGTGACAAATCATAGGAAGTCCAGATTATGGTCGTGGACAAAATGGAGCTGCTTGGCAAGGCTGCCAGCTAATCTATATTTGGTCATCTGATAAATAGCAAATGTGGTGGGTAACAAATACTATATTCTTGATTTGCAAAAAATGTAAATTACTGTCCAACAAGGGCCAATATTATAAAGGAAGGTAAGTTGTTGACTAGTTGACTTCCAGGCACTGTGGTGTTAGTTTTCTTGTTTATTTTGCTTAAAAAGGATTTGTTTTCCAGTTGTTCTTTAAGAACCTTGGTCAAGGCCCATCAACACAGTTGAAAAATATGGGAAACAAGTAGGTAAATGAAGAAGTAGTAATTAATTGACAGCAAAGTTAGGTTTAAAAAGCCTGCAAGTTGTAGGAGGAAACCCACAGGATGAAAGGGACAGCATGCATACAAAATTGGCTAAGGGACATAGAGCAGAGGGTTGTGACTGGAGCATACAGTGGTGTTCCCCAGAGGTCAGTCCTAGGACCACTGCCCTTTTTGATATGGTGAAGCAAGCCTTCATTTCCAGAATTTCCAGAAAAGGCATTTGACACAGTGCCACACAAAAGACTTGTGAGAAAAGTTATTGCTCATGGAGTAAAAGGGACAGTAGCAATGTGGATACAAAATTGGCTGAAAAATAGGAAGCAGAGAGTAATGGTCAATGGGTACTTTTCAGGCTGGAGGAAGGTTTGTAGGGGAGTTCCCCAGGGGTGGGTATTGGGACCCTAGATTTTCCTGCTATATATTAATGATCTAGATCTTGGTGTGCAGGGGACAATTTCAAAGTTTGCAGATGATACAAAGCTTGGGAGTGTTGTGAACTGCGAAGGGGACTGTGTGGAACTTAAAAGAGGACATAGATAAGTTGGTGGAGTGGACAGATAGGTGGCAGATGAAGTTCAATGTGGAGAAGTGTGAGGTGATGCATTTTGGTAGGAAGGACATGGACAGACAGTATAAAATAAGGGGTGAAATTTTGAAGGGGGTGCAGGAGCAGAAGGACCTGGGTGTATATGTGCATAGATCATTGAAGGTGGCAGGACAGGTGAAGACAGCAGTTAATAAAGCATATAGTATCTTGGGCTTTATTAATAGGGGCATAGATCACAAGAGCAGGGAGGTTATGCTGAATTTATATAAGACACTTGTTAGACCTCAGCTGGAATATTGTGTACAGTTCTGGGCGCCACATTAAAGGAAGGGTGTGAACATCTTAGAAAGAGTGCAGAAGAGGTTTATAAAAATGGTTCGATGAGAAACTTCAGCTATGAGGATAGATTGGAGAGGTTGAGACTGTTCTCCTTGGACAGAAGAAGGCTAAGAGGAGACTTGATACAGACGTTCAAAATCATGAGGGGGCTGGACAGGGTAGATAGGGAGAAGCTGTTCCCGCTCATAAAAGGATCAAGGACGAGAGGGCACAGGTTTAAAGCGATTTGCAAAAGAAGCAAATGTGACGTGAGAAAAAACTTTTTCACACAATGAGTGGTTCGAGTCTGGAATGCACTGCCTGGAAGTGTGGTGGAGACAGGTTCAATCAAGGCATTCAAGAGGGCATTAGATGATTATCTGAATAGAAACAATGTGCAAGAATATGGGGAAAAGGCAGAGCAATGGCACTAGTTTGGAGAGCTGGTGCAGACATGATGGGCCAAACGGCCTCCTTCTGTGCCATTAAAATTCTGTGATTCTGTGAATGAGGAGGCAGGGAAGAGAAGGTAAATAAAGAAGTAATGTCTGAAGTTTAGGAGCAAGAGAAAACATTCAGAGAACCTGAGACCACATTATTATTGATAAAATAGACAAAAAAAAGCACCAGAGTGGGAGTGTTGTCTCAGTAAAAGGCTATCCATTATTCACACATCCCTTAAAACCATCTTCAAATTACATTTTTCTTTGTTTTCCAGCTCCACTTCCTCATCTCACTCCTTGGCTTAAGTCCTGTCCAATTGTGTTGTTTTTTTCCTTCATTTATCACCGTTCTCCCACTTCCAAGTTACTAGTTAGTTCTGATGCACTACACAATTCGAAAGCTGCCCCAAAGCTGTTCTTGATTACTTCCATGAAATTGGTTAAATGTTCACTCTTTCCTTCTAGTTGTCCTTAGTATGACTACTACAATTGGGGTGATTATAATTGCCGCACTCTGATTCCTTGCAGCCACCCTTAGGCTGACGTTACATTATTGTAGTACCTGTACAACTTAATTCTGCACCAATGCTAGAGCAGAGTGTGCAAAAGTGCCCAAATCTAGAGCCAGGCTTCAATACGACACCACGTTTGTGCTTGAAAGAAAAGGAGCCTCGTTCTGCTTTGTGCCAGTCAGGGCAGGTTCCGATTTATATTACTTAGCCTGGAACTTCTTCCATGGACACAACCTGGAAGTTAGATCCAAAAATGCACCCATTCCTGCACTGTGTGCCGATGTCAAATTTCCTGTGAAGCAGAGTCCAATGGAAGCACCAAACTCACATCATATTTCTTCAAATTTCAATTCATTTATCCATCATTCGTGCATATAAGACACAACATGCAATAGGAGAAAAGCTTTTACTTTTTTAAAGTAACTTACACTGCTGCTGTAAAATGCATTCAAAGAAATAGAAAGAACAGTGTAGGCTTATGCTTCAGTTATACAGGGTATTGGTGAGACCACATCTGGAATACTGAGTACAGTATAGCTCTCTTTATTTAAGGAAAGATGTAAATGCATTAGAAGCAGTTCAGAGAAGATTTACTAGATTAATACCCGGAATGGGCGGGTTATCTTATGGGGAAAGGTTGGACAGACTAGGCTCGTATCCACTGGCGTTTAGAAGAGTAAGAGGCGACTTAATCGAAACATATAAGATCCTGAGGGGACTTGACAGGGTGAATGTGGAAAGGATGGGAGAATCTAGAACTTGGGGTCACTGTTTTAAAATAAGGGGTCGCCCATTTAAGACAAAGATGAGGAAATTTTTTTCTCTCAGAGGGTTGTGAGACTTTGGAATTCTGTTCCTCAAAAGGTGGTTGAGGCAGAGTCCTTGAATATCTTTAAAGCAGAGGTAGATAGTTTCTTGATAAGCAAGGAGGTGAAAGGTTATCGGGGGTAGGCTAGGATGAGGTTAAAATCAGATCAGCCATGATCTTATTGAATGGCGCAGCAGGCCTGAGGAGATAAGTGGCCTACTCCTGCTCCTAATTCGTATGTTTGTAATAGGTGTGAGGAAAATTGCAATACTACACCAGCAATTTGACTCCTTTCTGTTGCACCTGAAAATCTAGTTGTAATCTGAAGAGAACTTCTGAGCAAGCATAATCACAGTATTAGGCTCTGTGAATTGGGGATGTGGCCATATTATAGGTAAAGCTGATTTCAAGTGAAGAATATATGGCCAATCAGAAAAATTTGAGGAGATTCAGGCATATTGTACTTATGCACGCAACTCGTACTGTACATCAAAATTCTGTAATATTTTAGTCCGCACATTTGATGTGTTCCAATCGCGCATGTCTCCAAGTGCAAAAATGCAGAAAATTCCAGGCTAACCAGAGACTAACTTTGCAGTGGCCCTAAACTTCTGGTATCTAAATGCACCATTACTTATTCAAACACTTCCAGTTAGCAATCAATTACTATTTTGTTACCTTCATTAATAATATGTACCTGCACAGCTTTTTAATTTTTTTTATTCTTTCATGAGATGTGGGCATTGCCAGCAAGGCCAGCGCTTGTTGCCCATCCCCAATTGTGCTTGAACTGAGTAATTTGCTAGGCTATTTCAGAGGGCAGTTAAGAGTCAACCTCTTTGCTGTGCATATGGAAGCCAGATCAGGTAAGAGCGGCAGATTTTCTTCCCTAAAGCGCATTAGTGAACCAGTTGGGTTTTACATTGATGATAGTGTCATAGTCACCATTACTGAGACTAGCTTTCAATTCCAATGATATATACAATTATTAAAAGGATATTTAAATGAATATAAGAAATAGGGAGCAGGCATAGGAAAATCATGACTGATCATCTACGTCAACTCCACTTTCCTGTCCAATCCCCATATCCCAAAATTCCCTTAGTACCCAAAAATCTATTAACCTCAGCCTTGAATATACTCAATGACTCGGGATTCACTGCCCTCCTAGGCCAAATTCCAAATTTTCACAACCATGAGTGAAGAAATTCCTCCCTCATCTCAGTCTTAAATGATCGCTAATATCTACCATCCCCTTCAAACATTGCAAAACATTCTCAGCTCTTTTTGAGATTGAACTTTCAACCTCTGCCACATCATTATTTTCACCAAGTCCACGCACTGCTAATTCCAAAACAATATGTATATAACCTGCTTCCCTCGAAACTTGCTGAACTCCATTATCTGAGGTTCAATCACAACATTGTCATCAAATATGCTGACAAAAGTGGGGCTGTCTAGTGAACCAACTGTGACCTTGCAGAGGCCAGATGCCAACTCTCCGATATGTTCTCCTACCTCTCGCTGTACACGATCCCACCACCGAACATCGAGCCATTGTCTCCAGGTCTGTTACTGACCTCATCTTGTCTGGAGATCTTCCCTTCCCAGCCTCTGGCTTCATGGTCCCCCAATCCTGGACACAGTTCAATTCAATTTTCCACCTTGCTCTCACACTCACCCTCCTGCACTGCTCGAATGGAGCTCAACTTAAACTCATAAGAACAACACCTCATCCTTTGCATAGGCCTTCCAGACTCAACACTGAGTTCAACAATTTCAGATCATAATCTCAGCACCATTTTGTTTCCAATATCTTTGCAGGTTTTGGTTTTACTCTCGTTTTTGCTTTTGGAAGACAGCTGGTCACCATTCTACCCATCACACCTCTCAAGACACGTATTTTGTTTCTTTACTTGTTCCATTACCACTTCTTTTGGCCTTGCACCACCAGCTCTTTTGTAACTGAATCGCTCCTGAATTCCACCCTATCACTGATTTCCCTTCTGTTCCCCAACTTGCACTTTCTTAAATCGTATTATATTTCTAACTTTTCCCCACTCTGATGAAAGGTCATCAACCTGAAACATTAACTCTGCTTCTCTCTCCATAGATGTTGCCTGACCTACTGAGTATTTCCAGCTCAGTAGGTAGCACTCACGCCTCAGTCACAAGCTTCCAGGTTCAAGTCCCACTCCTGAGCTTGAGCACAAAAAATGAATGCTGACACTCTAGCGCAGTGTTGAGGGAGTGCTGCACTGTCGGAGTTGCCGTTTTGCAGATGAAAAGTTAAATAGAGGCCCTATCTGCCTGCTCAGGAGGAGTATAAGATCCTGTGGCACTATTTCAAAGAAAAACAGGGGTGTTTTCTCTGGTGTCCTGGCCAATTTATCCCTCCATCAGTATCTCAAAAAACAGCTTTTCGTGGGAGCTTGCTGTGTGCAATTTGGCTGCTGCGTTTCCCACATTACAACAGCGACCACACTTCAAAAGAGCATCATTGGGTGTAGAGCATTATGACTCGCCGGTGGGCTTGAAAAACTATATAACTGCAAATCTTTCTTTCTTTTCCACACTATCACAGACATTCTCATTTGTTCTTTCTCTCCCCCCTTTCACTTGCTTAAAAACCTTAACTCTTCCCAGCTCTGATGAAAGGTCATCACTCTGAAAAGTGTGTATGTGTATATATTGTGTGTGTGTGTATGTATATCTGTATATAGTGTGTGTTATAGAGGGGTATATGTGTATATATTGTGTGTGTATGTATGTATATGAGTATATATTGTGTCCAGAGATGCTGCCAGAGTATTTCCAGCGTTTTCTGGTTTGATTTCAGATTTCTGCAGTATTTTGCTTATAAAATGTGTGTGTATACTATGTATGTATGTATATAGATATTTGTGTAGGTGTATATGTATATATATATAGTTTGTGTATAGTGTATATATACACGATATATATGTGTGTGTGTGTATATAGTATGTGCATATATAGTGTGTATGTTGTGTGTGTATATATTGTGTATGTATGTGTATATATTGTATGTGTATATATCGTGTGTGTTTGTATATATACTGTGTATATATAGTGTATATGTATATATGTTGTGTGTATGTATACGTGTATATATTGTGTGTATGTATATGTGTATATATTGTGTGTATGTATATGTGTATATGTTGTGTGTATGTATGTGTATGTATTGTGTGTATGTATGTATGCATATGTGAATATATTGTGTGTGTATGTATGTGTATATATTGTATGTATGGGTATATACATTGTGTGTATGTATGGGTATATACATTGTGTATGTGTGTATTTGTGTGAATGTATGTGTATATAGTGTGTGTATATAGAGGGGTGTGTGTATGTATGTGTATATATTGTGTATGTATGTATATGTATATATTGTTTATGTGTATGTGTATATGTTGTGTATGTGTATATGTTGTGTGTATGTGTATATGTTGTGTGTATGTGTATATGTTGTGTGTGTGTATATGTTGTGTGTGTATGTGTATATGTTGTGTATGTATGTGTATATGTTGTGTGTGTATGTGTATATATTGATTGTGTGTATGTGTATATATTGTGTATGTGTATATATTGTGTGCATGTGTGTATATATTGTGTATATAGTGTGTGTGTATATATTGTGTGTATATAGTGTATGTGTATATATTGTGTGTGTATGTATGTGTCTGTATGTATATATATATTGTGTGTATATATTGTGTGTATGTGTATATATGGTGTGTATGTGTACATATTGTATGTGTGTATATATTGTATGTTGTATGTGTGTGTATTCAGCCCATTATGCCTATGCTGGCTTTTCCAAAGACTATCCATTAGTCCAACTGCTCTCGTCTTTCCCTGTATATATACGCATACATAAATGCATACAAATATAAGCAATACTGGCAGATTGCATTGTGCTTTCTCAAATATGTGGAGTTGCTGCATCCAGCACCGACTCCCCTCATTGCAAATCCCAGCCTGGCCCACCTCCAGTTCAATGGGGGCCTCATACCGCTGATTATTGTCAAGGGGAGGCGGTCACTAGGACGCTGCGGCCTATACCATTGCCATGGGAGCAGCGCGACCACGGGCTGTAGTAGGTTGCAATACACTCACCATGTCAGGCTACAGTAAAGCGTCTCGCACCCCCCCTCCCCTCTTCTCTATCTCCTGCTCCCTCTCGGTGCTGCACACGGATCCTCCTGCCGCTTACCCACCCGGGGAGGCCCAGCCGACCAACCGACCCACTCATCACCATGGAAACGGCACGCGTCACTCAGCAGCGCACACGTGACCTGAGCCCATGCCCAGGGTTGCCAACCCTCCAGGATTGACCTGGAGTCTCCAGGAGTTGAAGATCAATCTCCAGGACTCTGCTGTGTGCAACACTAGAGAAAAATCATCCGGACACTTTAAAAAAGATTTTTTTCCTTGTTTTCTTTGAACATTTCCCTCTACCAGTTTATAAAAATATTAAAAGTAAAGGAAAAACGACAGTTTGGCTGACATCCAATTGGTTAATGACTCTCTTTGTTTCCCAATTGGTGTAGGTGGGCAGTAGGTCACTAAGGTGGATGTGTTGGCCGAAACAATGGCTACAAGGTGCTGGCAGGTCTTGTGATGAACCCTCCAGGAATATATTTAATCCCAGTTGGCAACCCTACATCCATGCACAGCCCCCAGCTCCACCTATTTCCGAAAGGGACTGACCATAATTTACACCCTCCTAAAGGACTGGAGTGTAGAAACGTTTTCATCACTAAGCAAGAAGGAAATCAAGCCAGGAAATTTAGATGCATCTAATTTTTTACAGTTGGTAATGGAATATAAAAGTCGGGAAGTTTTGCTACAGTTGCACATGGGCATTGCTACCACCTCATCTGGAGAATTGTCTACAGTTTTGGTCTCCTTACTTAAAGGATATAATTGCATTAGAAGCAATTCAGAGAACCAAAAAACCATAGAAAAGTTACAGCATTGAAAGAGGCCATTCAGCCCATCATGTCTGTGCCAGCCAAAAAAGAATAAAATTTAAGAAAACTAGCTGCCCATTTTAATCCCACCTTCCAGCACCTGGTCCATAGCCTTGCAGGTTACAGCACTTTAGATGCAGATCCAGGTACCTTTTAAATGAGTTGAAGGCTTCTGACTCCACCACCAAACCAGGCAATGAATTCCAAACACCGACCACTCTCTGGTGAAGAAGTTTTTACTCATGTCCCCTCTAATCCTTCTATCAATCACCTTAAATCTGTGCCACCTGGTAATGAACTCTCTGCTAAGGGAAACAGGGCATCCCTGTCAACTGTGAAGGAATGGCGATATATTTCCAAGTCAGGATGGTGAGTGGCTTGTTGGGGAATTTCCAGGTGGTGGTGTTCCCATGTGTCTACTGCCCCTGTCCTTACAAATGGTAATGGTCGTAGGTTTGGAAGGTGCTGCTTAAGGAGCCTTGGTGAGTTTCCGCAGTGCATCTTTTAGATGGTGCACACTGCTGCCACTGTTTGTCGGTGGTGGAGAGATGAATGTTTGTGGATGTGGTGCCAATCAAGTGGGCTGCTTTGTCCTGGATGATGTCGAGCTTCTTGAGTCTTATTGGAGCTGCACTCATCCAGGCAAGTGGAGAGTATTCCATCACACTCCTAACTTGTGCCTTGTAGATAGTGGACAGGCTTTGGGGAGTCAGGAGGTGAGTTACTCGCCGCAGGATTCTATACTTGTAGCCACAGTATTTATATGGCTAGTCCGAATTCAGTTTCTGGTCAATGGTACCCCCCAGGATGTTGATAGTGGGAGATTCAGCGATGGCAATGCCATTGAACATCAAGGGGCAGTGGTTAGATCCGCTCTTGTTGGAGATGGTCATTGCTTGACACTTGTGTGGAGCAAATGTTAATTGCCACTTGTCAGCCCAAACCTGGATATTGTCCAGCTCTTGCTGCATTTGGACATGGACTGCTTCAGTATCAGGAGTCACAAATGGTGCTGAACGTTGTGCAATCATCAGCGAACATTCCCACTTCTGACCTTACGATGCAAGGAAGATCATTGATGAAACAGCTGAGGATCCAGTCGTGAATGATGGTGGAAAATTAAGCAACTCACTGGAAGAGGAGGCTCGACAAATATCCCCATCCTCAATGATGGGGGAGCCCAGCACATCAGTGCAAAAGATAAGGCTGAGCATTCGCAACAATCTTCAGCCAGAAGTGCCGAATGGATGATCCATCTCGGCCTCCTCCGGAGGTCCCCAGCATCACAGATGCCAGTGTTCAGGCAATTCGATTCACTCCACGTGATATCAAGAAACAGCTGAAGGCACTGGATATTGCAAAGGCTATGGGCCCTGACAATATTCTGGCAACAGTACTGAAGACTTGTGCTCCAGAACTTGCCATGCCCTAGCCAAGCTGTTCCAGTACAGCTACAACACTGGCATCTACCCGGCTATGTGGAAAATTGCCCAGGTATGTCCTGTATACAAAAAGCAGGACAAATCTAAACCGGCCAATTACCCCACCCACCCCCATCAGTCCACTCTCCATCATCAGTAAAGTAATGGAAGGGGTCATCAACAGTGCTATCAAGCATCACTTGCTTAGCAATAACCTGCTCACTGACACCCAGTTTGGGTTCCGCCAGGGCCACTCAGCTCCTGATCTCATTACAGCCTTGGTTCAGACATGGACAAAAGAGCTGAAACTCCCAAGGTGAGGTGAGAGTGACTGCCCTTGACATCAAGGCCGCATTTGACCGAGTGTGGCAACAAGGAGCCCTAACAAAACTGGAGTCAATGGGAATCAGGGGGAAAACTCTCCGCCGGTTGGGAGTCATACCTAGCACAAAGGAAGATGGTTGTGGTTGTTGGAGGTCAGTCATCTCAGCTTCAGGACATCACTGCAGGAGTTCCTCAGGTAGTGTCCTCGGCCCAACCACCTTCAGCTGCTTCATCAATGACCTTCCTTCCACCATAAGGTCAGAAGTGGGGATGTCCGCTGATGATTGCACAATGTTCAGCACCATTCATGACTCCTCAGACACTGAAGCAGTCCATGTCCAAATGCAGCAAGATCTGAACAATATCCAGGCTTGGGCTGACAAGTGGCAAGTAACATTTGCTCCACACAAATGTCAGGCAATGACCATCTCCAACAAGAGAGAATCCTACCATCGCCCTTGACGTTCAATGGCATTACCATCACTGAATTTCCCACTATCAACATCCTGGGGGTTACCATGGACCAGAAACTGAACTGGACTAGCCATATAAATACTGTGGCTACAAGAGCAGGTCAGAGGCTAGGAATCGTGCGAGTAACTCGCCCCCTGACTCTCCAAAGCCTGTCCACCATCTACAAGGCACAAGTTAGGAGTGTGATGGAATGCTCCCCACTTGCCTGGATGAGTGCAGCTTCCAAAACACTCAAGAAGCTTGACACCATCCAGGACAAAGCAATCTGCTTGATTGGCACCACATCCACAAATATTCACTCCCCCCATCACCAACACACAGTAGCAGCAGTGTGTACCATCTACAAGATGCACTGCAGGAATTCACCAAGGCTCCTTAGACAGCACCTTCCAAACTCACCACCACTACCACCTAGAAGGACGAGGGCAGCAGATAGATGGGAACACCACCACCTGGAATTTCCTCTCCAAGTCATTTACCATCCTGACTTGGAAATATATTGCTGTTCCTTCACTATCGCTGGGTTAAAATCCTGGAATTCCCTTCCTAACTGCACTGTGGGTGTACTAACACCACATGGACTGCAGCAGTTCAAGAAGGCAGCTCACCACCACTTTCTCAAGGGCAACTAGGGATGGGCAATAAATGCTGGCCCAGCCAGCGAAGCCCACATCCCATGAATAAATTTTTTAAAACACAACACAGTGGAGGGAATCCTCAATGTGAAGACGGGACTTCATCTCCACAAGGACTGTGTTGTGGTCACTCCTACCAATACTATCATGGACAGATGCATCTGCGGCAGGCAAATTGGTGAGGATGAGGTCAAGTATGTTTTTCCCTCTTGTTGGTTCCCTCACCACTTGCTGCAGGCCCAATGCAGTAGTCATGTCCTTTAGGATTTGGCCAGTTTGATCTATGGTGGTGCTACTGAACCACTCTTGGTGATGGACATTGAAGTCCCCCACCCAGAGTACATTCTGCACCCTTTCCACCCTCAGTGCTTCCTCCAAGTGGTGTTCAACATGGAGGAGCACAGATTCACCAGCTGAGTGGGTGGGGGGGGCACGGCGGGTGGCAGGGTGCGGGACGTGGTAATCAGCTGGAGGTTTCCTTGTCCATGTTTGACCTGATGCCATCAGACTTCATGAGGCCCGGAGTCGATATTGCGGACTCCCCAGGGCAACTCCCTCCCGACTGTGTATGACCTTAAGGGAAAATATTTTTATGAAGAAGTAAGTGTGTCGATTGGCTACAAAAACAAAATACTGCGGATGCTGGAAACCTGAAATAAAAACAAAAAATGGTGGAAACGCTCAGCATCTGTGCAGAGATAAACTGAGTTAACGTTTCAGTCGTGACCATTTATCAGAACGGTTGTTAAGTGATTACACGGTTTTACTGAAAATCTCCTCGGACTCTGGTACCTCTAGGTTGTGTTTTTGAAAGCCCCGTACGTGGGTCAACACATCTAAAAAAAAATGGTGACTAGTTGTTGTTTCCTGGTTTAAACTGTCTTATCCACGTACCCTTTACGATGGGGTTGGGGAAGGGAGTGGGGGGGAAGGCGTGGGGCACCACATCCATCGGATTCCAGTGCTGCCGCTGGACCATCAAACCACTACAAAGAGTGAGTGCTGCAGTCTCAGTTGCTGGGGGTGACAGATATGAGTCTCAAATTCAACCCTTCCGAACCAGAGGTGGTCATTCCAGCTGTATGTGAGTATCCAATTGGCTGTCAACCCAGGAATTTACAAACCATAGTCTAGACTCTGCCCTGTCGGGGACAGAAATAAAACTGCGGGGGAAATAAAATAAAACCAGATGAAGGTGACTGGTATGAAAATGACTCATTGGATCCTAAATTAGGTCAATGAAAGTTCAGTAGAAGTTAGTTGCAATTGCATTGTGACGTTAATCCTCAGTATTTGATCATACTCTGCAGTCTGAAGGTCCATTCAAACATTAGGGCTGCAGTGTAGTTTTTTTGTGAAGGAAAACACTCATAACAAATAAAAATAAAATACGGCAGATGCTGGAGATCTGAAATAAAATCAGAAAGTGCTGCGAAATCTCAGCAGGTGAAGAGGAGTCACATTGGACGCGAAAGGTTAACTCTGTTTCTTCACGAATTCTTCAGACCTGCTGTGTTTTTCCAGCACTTTCTGTTTTTATTTAGAACAAATAGTTTTCTCACCAAAATGAAGAGATGAGGACAGCATCATGCAAAGGAGTCTGTTTATTAATTTTATACAGTAAGTTCACCCTGTGTGGACAGGAGCATCTAGCATCAGATGGGGGGAAAAGCTGAAGAAGGAACAGATGTGTCAGCCCTTGATCTCTTGTCCTCATATTTGAGGTGGTTCATTTTTCACTCCCAGCCGGATACAACAAATCTTGACACGCATTTCCTGAAAAACAATGCAATTGGAAATATTTCCTCCGGCCGTTATTTTCAGAAAAATTCCACGACCACTCCTACCCTGCCCCTACCCCCTCCACCCCCACCACCCCTCCCTTCCCATCCCACCACACCCCCCCAGCAAATTTGGCCTTACCAGAAACGTGTAATTGTGTAAGGTATTAGAAGCACATTTAATCAAGCTTGGCAGTTTAATGTAGAGTATCATAAACAGACATTCAAATAACTATTCCAACAGAGGGAGCAATATCTTAGTAGTTTTGCATTGGACTAGTAATCCAGAGGCCTGGAAAAATAATTACTTGCAAAAGGCATTTGATACGGCGCCACACAGTAGACTTGTGAGAAAAGTTATAGCTTGTTGTATAAAAGGGACAATAGCAACATAGATACAAAGTTGGCTGAGTGACAAGAAACAGAGAGTAGTGGTTAATGGATATTTTTCAAGCCAGAGGAAGGTTTGTACTGGAGTTCCCCAGGGGTTGGTATTGGGACATTTGCTTTTCCTGATATATATTAATGATCTACACCTTGGTGTACAGGGAACAATTTCAAAATTTGCAAATGATACAAAACTTGGAAGCATTGTAAACTGTGAGGAGGACAGCGTAGAACTTCAAAAGGAAATAGACAAGTTGGTGGAATGGGTGGATAGGTGGCAGATGAAGTTCAATGCAGAGAGATATGAGGTAGGAAGAACATGGAGAGACAATTTTGTTATGGCACAGCGGAAGGTAAATGCTGAGCTGCTCAAATCCCAAAGGGAAACTTGAAACAGCTGCCACAACTGTTTTGCAATTTGTATTTTTATTTTGAGATGCATGCCTTGAATACAGTAGTAATAAGTCCACTGAGTATTAGGGGTTTTCTACAAAACTAAATAAAGCATTTATTAATAGTAGAAATGAGTTTAAGCACACACATAGGTCTACAAATTACTACTATAATAACTCCTAACTCCCCTAATTAATCTGACTCCCAGTTACGCCTCCGTTAAGACAACAGTGAAACAAGATAAATTTCAACAGACCCAGGCAAAGCGCACAGTATCCTGGACAGGGATACTCACAATGAGTTTTCTTAGCTTCAGTTCCAGCAGACAACAGCTTGATACATAGAAGCTGGAGGCTTTTTGCCTTGTGTTAGATCTTAGAATGCCTTCCTCCTTATACATAACCTCATCTCCTTTATGTATGTTTCTCCCTTTTTAATGTAAGTTCCATTGTTCCAAGATGTCTTTGCAACTTTATTTTTTCCACAATATAAATCTTCCATAGTACTCATACTATCAGTAATCTTTGGGAAAAATAAACACGCTGTTTGGCTTAGCCTCTTCTGGCTAGGTGTAACATCCCATCATTTCTTTGAAACTCAAACCACTCTGGTTTCTCTAAAAATGCAAATGGTCCTCACACCTCACATTCTAAAACTTCAGCCATGTTTACATATTTAGCAATTCAAACCTAGCTTCTCTTCTGATAACTCAAAAGCTCCAGACTAGCTGTCTACAATTCAATTAAAACCCACCCCCACACACATCCACACAGAGATACTAATCCAAACCCCACTATTAACCTACTCTTAAAATAAATCACAATAATATTATGAAAATGATTATATTTTCATGACAGCATAAAATAAAGGGTACAACTAAGGGGGATCAGGAGCAGAGGAATCCACTTGTATATGTGCATGAGTCATTAAAGCTGGCAGGACAGATTGAGAAAGCAGTTAATAAAGCATAAGTATCCAAGGCTTTATTAATAGGAGCATAGAGTACAAGAGCAAGGGGGTCATGTTTAGCTTGTATAAGACACTAGTTAGACCTCAGCTGGAGTATTGCGTATAGTCCTGGACACTGCGCTTTAGGAAGGATGTGAAGGCATTGGAGAGAGTTCAGAAGAGGTTTACGAGAATGATTGCAGGGATGAGAAACTCCAGTAATGAAGATAGATTGGAGAAGTTGGGACTCTTTTCCTTATCCCAACTCTCTGCCTTCTATTAGTTAGCCAATCCTCTATCTGTGCTAATATACTACCCCAACACCATGGGCTCTTATCTTATTAAGTAGCCTTATGTGCGGTACCTTGTCGAACACCTTTTGAAAATCGAAATATATTACAATCTAAAATGGCTCCCTTTTATCTATATTGCTTGTTACCTCCTCAAAGAATTCTAATTAATTTGTCAGGCATGATTTCCCCTTCATGAAGCCATGCTGACTCTGCTTGATTATCTTATAGAGTCAAAAGAGGTCTACAGCACAGAAAAAGGCCCTTCAGCCCATCAAGTTTGCACTGGCCAAACAAGTACTTAACTATTCTAATCCCATTTTCCAGCACTAGACCCAGAGCCTTGTAGGCCATGGCATCGCAAGTGCACATCCAAATACTTCTTAAATGTTATGAGGGCTTCTGCCTCTACCACCCTTTCAGGCAGTGAGTTCCAGATTCCCACCACCCTCTGGGTGAAAAATTCTTCCTCACATCCCCTCTAAATCTCCTGCCCCTTTTCTTAAATCTATGCCCCCTGGTTATTGATCCCTCCACCAAGGGGAAAAGTTCCTTCCTGTCTGCCCTATCTATGCCCCTCATAATTTTATACACCTCAATCATGTCCCCCCTCAAACTCATCTGCTCCAAGGAAAATAACTCCAGTGTATCCAATCTCTCCTCATAACTAAAACTCTCCAGCCCAGGCAACATCCTGGTAAATCTCCTCTGCATTCTCTCTAGTGCAATCACATCCTTCCTATAATGTGGATTCCAGAACTGCACACAATACTCTAGCTGTGGCCTAACCAGCGTTTTATACAGTTCCAGCATAACTCCCCTGCTCTTATATTCTATGCCTCAGCTAATAAAGGCAAGTATCCCATATGCCTTCTTAACCACCTTATCTACCTGTCCCGCTACCTTAAGGGACCGGTGGACATGCTCACCAATGTCCCTCTGATCCTCGGTACTTCCCAGGGTCCTCCCATTCATCATGTATTCCCGTGCCTTGTTTGTCCCGCCCAAGTGCATCACCTCACACTTGTCCGGATTAAATTCCATTTGCCACTGATCAGCCCATCTGACCAGCCCGTCTATATCCTCCTGTAATCTAAGGCTATCCTCCTTACTATTTACCACCCCACCAATTTTTGTGTCATCCGTGAACTTACTGACCAACCCTCCTACATTTAAGTCTAAATTGTTTATATATACCACAAACAGCAAGAGGCCCAACACTGAACCCCACTGGACACAGGCATCCAGTCACAAAAACACCCCTCAACTTTTACCCTCTGCTTCCTACCACTCAGCCAATTCTGGATCCAATTTGCCAAATTACCTTGGATCCCATGGGCTCTTACCTTCCTTATCAGTCTCCCATGTGGGACCTTATCAAAGGCCTTGCTGAAGTCCAAGTAGACTACGTCAAATGCATTGCCCTCATCTATACACCTGGTCACCTGTTCGAAAAATTCAATCAAATTGGTCAGACATGACCTCCCCTTAACAAAACCATGCTGACTGTCCCGATTAATCCCTGCTTCTCCCAGTGTAGATTAATTCTGTCCTTCAGACTTGCTTCCAATGGTTTCCCTACCACTGAGGTTAGACTGACTGGCCTGTAGTTCCCTGGTTTATCCCTTCCTCCCTTCTTGAATAACGGTACCACATTGGCTGTCCTCCGATCCTCTGGCACCTCTCCTGTGGCCAGAAAGGTATTGAAAATTATTGCCAGCGCCCCTGCTATCTCCTCCCTTGCCTCACTCAACAGCCTGGGATACATTTCATCCGGGCCTGGAGATTTATCTGCTTTTAAGCCTGCCAGACCACTTAGAACCTCCTCCCTTTCTATGCTAATTTCTTTAATTATATCAGTCTAATTATATTAATTAGTCCTCCTGCCTGATTTCCATACACATATTGTCCCTCTCACTTGTGAACACCGACACAAAGTATTAATTTAGAACACTACCTACGGCTTCCGGCTCCAGACGCATATTACCACTATGGTCCTTAATGGGTCCTAATCTTTCCCTAGTTATCCTCTTACTCTTAATGTACTTGTAAAGTAACTTTATTTTACCTGCCATGTTTTTTCATGCCCCCTTTTTGCTCTCCTAATTTCCTTTTTAAGTTCCCCCCTACACATTCTATGCTCCTCTGGGGCTTCCGCTGTTTTGAGCCCTCGGTATCTGCCAAAAGCCTCCCTTTCTCTCTTTATACAATTCTGTATACCCCTCAACACCGAGAGTTCCCTGGATTTGTTCATCCCACCCTTTGTCTTTACTGGAATATGGGGGCCCTGTTCTCCCTATTTCCTTCTTGAATGAGTCCCACTGCTCTGACGCAGATTTACCTAAAAGTAGCTGCTCCCAGTTCACTCTGGCCAAATCATATCTGATCTTATTAAAATCGGCCTTCCCCCAATTTAGAACTCAGATTTCTGACCCATCCTTGTCCTTTTCCATAACAACCTTGAATCTAATGGAGTTATGATCACTATCTGCAAAATGCTCCCCTATTGATACCTCTACCACTTGCCCAGCTTCGTTCCCTAAAATTAAGTCCAGGACCACCCCCTCTCTTGCAGGACCTTCTACATACTGGCTTAAAAAGCTCTCCTGGATGCATTTTAAGAATTCCGCTCCCTCTAAACCTATCACACTATGACTAACCCAGTTAATTTTGGGGAAGTTGAAATCCCCCACTATTACTACCTTATTATTTTTACACTTCTCTGAAATTTGACATATCTGCTCTTCCATTTCTCTCTGACTGTTTGGGGGCCTATAGTACACTCCCAGCAGTGTGATTGCTCCTTTTTTGCTTTTAAGTTCTACCCATATGACTTCATTTGAGGAGCCTTCTAAGATGTCATCCCTTCTTACTGCTGTAATTGATTCCTTGATCAATATTGCAATACCCCCTCCTCTTTTCCCTCCTTCCCTGTCTCGTTTGAAAACCCTATATCCTGGAATATTGAGCTGCCAATCCTGCCCCTCTCTCAACCATGTCTCTGTGACAGCAATGACATCATACTTCGATGTGTTAATTTGTGCCCTCAACTCATCTGCCTTATTCGTCAGACTCCTTGCATTAAAATAAATACCATCCAACCTTGCCAAACTCCCTTGTGCCTTAACTGGCCTATAATTTCTATGCCTTCCAGGCTCACTTGCTCTCTCTTCTAATTTTGGCTGTGCATCTCCCTCTGCTGAACCTCCTCTCAGGATCCCATCCCCCTCCCAAGTTAGTTAAACCCTTCCCAACAGCACCAGCAAACTTCCCTGCAAGGATGTTTGTCCCACTGTGACTAACTAGTCGGTTCAGGTGCAACCCATCCATCTTGTACAGGTCCCACCACCTCCAGAAGTGGTCCCAATGTCCCAGAAATCTAAAGCCCTCCCTCCTGCACCATACCTCCAGCCACGTTTTCACCTGGACTAACCTCCTATTTCTATACTCACTAGTGCATGGCACCGGAAGTAATCCGGAGATTACTACCTTTGAGGTCCTGTTTTTTCATCTGCTTCCTAGCTCCCTAAATTCTGCTTGCAGGACCTCATCCTTCTTTCTACCTATGTCGTTGGTACCAATATGCACCACGATCTTTATCTGTTCACATTCCCCCTTTAGAATGCCCTGCAGCCGTTCAGTGACATCCTTGACCCTGGCACCAGGGAGGCAACATACCATCCTGGAGTCATGTCTACTGCCGCAGAAATGCCTGTCTGTTCCCATTACTATCGAGTCTCCTACCACTATTGCTCTTCCCCTCTTTTCCCTCCCACCCTGTGCAGCTGAGCCACTCACAGTGCCATTAGTGTGGCTGCGCTCCTCAGAGGAACTGTCACTTTCACCGTTTTCAAACACAGAAAAACGGTTCTCGAGCGAGATGCACCCTGGGGATTTCCTGACTATCTACCTGACACCTTTCTTCTGACTGATGGTCACCCATTCCCCCTCTGTCTGCACTTCCGTAAGCTGTAGGGTGACCACGTCTAAAAATGTACTATCCACGAAACTCTCAGCCTCACAGAGGCACCTCAGTGCCTTCAGGTGCCGCTTAAGCTCCGAAACTCGGAGCTCAAGTAGCTGCAGCTGGTGGCACTTCCTGCACACTTGTTCAGTCAGAGTGCAAGGAGCATATAGGACTTCCCACATTGCAGGCGGTACATAACATGAGCTGCCCTGCTATGCCTCTAGTTGGAAAAAAAAAACCCTTACTTTAAGTTAAATACAGTAAAAAAACGTTAAATTATTTATGTACTTGAAATAAAAACTAGAACGCTTACCTTTCCTTAACTTAATTTATTTTAAACTGGAGAAAAAACGGGAGATAAACACTTACCCACTACTCACCAATCAGCTCTCACCTTTGTGCTGACATCACTTTTTGAAGCTTCCCCACACTCACACTGGTTCTGATCTCTCCGCCGCTCTCTCAAGCTGTCTTGTGATGTCACTTTTGTTATTTTCAACAAGAAATGACTGCAGGACTCTCTTCCCAGACTGCTTCACCGTGATGCTGACTGCAGGACACTCTTCCCAGGCTGCTTCACTGCGATGCTGACTGCAGGACACTCTTCCCAAACTGCTTTACTGCGATGCTGACTGCAGGACACTCTTCCCAGACTGCTTCACCGTGATGCTGACTGCAGGACACTCTTCCCAATTATGTATTTCTAAATACTCTGCTATTACATCCTTTATAATAGACTCTAGCATTTTCCCAATGACAACCATGAAACCATTGTAGATTGTTGTAAAAACCCATCTGGTTCACTAATGTCCTTTAGGAAAGGAAATTTGCTGTCCTTATCTGATCTGGCCTACATATGATTCCAGACCCACAATTGTGGTTGACTCTTAAATGCATTCTGAATTGGCCTAGCAAGACATTCAGTTATCACCTCCCCACTTCTCAAGGGCACCTAGGGATGGGCAATAAATGTTGCCATGAATGAATTTTTAAAAAGGCATTGGGTCCTGGGAACTTGTCAGTTTTCCCATCACAATGATGGTGGTTGTTTTAAGTTCCTTCCTCCCATTCTCCTCTTGATTTTCAAGTATCTTTGGGAAGTTTTCTGAGTCTTCTACAGTGAAGACAGGCACAAAATACCTGTTCAATGCCTCTGACACTTCCTGACCTCCATTATCAATTCCCAAGACTCACCCTCCAGAGGACCAATACTAGCCTTAGTTACGCTTTTCCTATTTAAATACTTGTAGAAACTCTTGCTATCTATTTTTATATTACTAGCCAGCTTCCTTTCACACTCTACTTTCTCCTTCTTTATTATATTTTAGTTATTCTTTGTTGGTTCTTAAAATCTGACCAATCTTCTGACCTACCACTAATCTTTGCAGATTTGTACAGTGTTTCTTTCAATTTGATACAATCCTTAACTTCCTTATTCAGCCACAGACAATGCATCCTTCTCAAAGAGTCTTTCATACTGGGAAAAATCTTTACGGAGAGTTATTAAATATCTCCTTAAAAGCCTGCCACTGCATTTCTATTGTCCTATCTTTTAACATAGTTTCCCAGTTCACTTTAGCTAGCTCTACTTTCATACCTTAAAAATACCTTAATTCAGGTTTAAAACACAAGTCTTAGACCCACACTTCTCCCCTTCAAACTGAATGTCAAATTCTATCATGTTATGATCACTGTCACTTAAAGCCTCCTTTACCAAGAGATTATTGATTAATTCTATTTCATTGCTCATTACCAGGCCTAAGATAGCCTGCTCCGAGTTGGCTCTAGAGCATACTGCTCAAAGAAATTGTCTCGCATATGCACTATGAACTAATTTTCCAGGCCACCTTTGCCAATCTGATACACTCAATCTACATGTAGATTAAAGTAACACATGGTTATTTCAGTACCTTTCCTACACACCCCATTTATTTCTTCCTGTACACTCTGTCCTGCAATGTAACTACTGTTAGGGGGCCTATACACTACTCCCACAAGTGACCTCTTTCCTGTTTCTTATCTCTACCTAAACTGATTCCAAATTTTGCTCTTTCGATCTAAGGTCATCTTTCACTACTGTACTAATGACATCCTCAATTAACAGAGCTAACATTTGTGTTAACAGTTGTGAACAATTAAACAACTAATGGGAGTATTAGGCTCCATGAACATCCCCATCCTCAATAATGGCAGTGTCCAGTATGAGTGCAAATGACAGGTTTAAATGTTCACTATCACCTTCAGCCAGATGTGCCGAGTAAATGATCCTTCTCGGACTGCTCCTGAGATTGCCACCATTAAAGTTGCCAGCCCTCAGCTAATTCATATGAACATGCGAATTAGGAGCAGGAGTAGGCCACACAGCCCTTCAAGCCTGCTCCGCCATTCAATATCATGACTGATCCGATTTTAACCTCAACACCACATTCCTGCCTACCCCCGATAACCTTTCACCTCCTTGCTTATCAAGAATCTATCTCCCTCTGCATTAAAAATATTCCAAGATTCTGCCTCCACTTCCTCTTGAGGAAGAAAGTTCTAAAGACTCTTGGCCTCCTGAGAGAAAAAAATTTGATTCACTGCATGTGATTTTAAGAAACTGCTGAAGGCAATGGACACAGCAAAGGATAGTGATCCTGATAACATCCCATTGGCCTCGCTCAATATTCTTCGGGCTCTGCTGGAGAAAAGAGTGCAGGAGGGATGCGACACTCTGGAAAGTGCTTTCAGTAGTTGCCCCTAATCAGAGATGGCAGCTGTCTGAACTTCCATGCCAAAAGTATGAGCTGCCATAGTAGGCTTAAGAGCAGCAGTTTGTCATAAGATGCCCTTATCATGCTGAGTTCCATTGTGATGTTGGTGGAGCTGATCACTCAGTCCAGGTGTGACAGAATGGGCTCCATGCTCTGCATAAATCCTTGAGACAGATTGGAGCTGGACTCCTCCATGCTTCATGACATTTGTGTGCAAGCTTTTGGCAAGCTGTTCAGTGCACGCAGCATTACCTAGTGTACGTCAATGAGCTTTCTGCGATAGGCTGGGCCCTCAAAGTCAGCATCTGAGCTGCAATGGAACTAATATGTGACATCTCCCTGTCGCATCCTCCCCTGCTCTCCCAGCTCCCGTGCACTCGGACCCAGTGAGTCACCATGTGCAGATCCCTCCTCTAATCAAATCTTTGAAGTCCAGGTGGTGCTAGTATTCGAGCTGGTGCTTATAACAGTCACATCAAGAAATCCTGCATCTTCAGGAATACTGTGCGTTGACATTCTCAGTAACTGAAACAAAAGTAACAGACAAGGACTAGTTTGTAATAAAAAACAGGAAATGCTGGAAAAATCCAGGTCTGGCAGCATATGTGGAGAGAGAAATAGGGTTAACATTTCAAGTCCATTTGACTCTTCTGCATCTTTCTGTTTTTATGTCAGATTTCCAGCATCCTCAGTATTTTGCTTTTATCTTGTGTTGTGCGGAAAGCAGAGAAAGAGAAGTGGGTTTTGGAAGAATATGTAGCTTGTCACATAGAGTGTGTGGGGAGAAGAAAAAGTTGGAAGGGCCTAAGAGGGTGAGGTATAAAGAAGCCCTGTGTGTTGCCAGTGGCCAGAGCCTCTATTCTGGCCCTCTCGTAATAGCCAGGATCCTCTCTTCAATGGATAGAGGGTATGCAGGCAGATTCCGACTCATCAGCTGACCACCTGTTGCCTTGTATTCTACGCCACCTTACCCTGCAATAAGGAGAAAAATGTGTTAGTGAGAGCCTTATGAAGCGTTTAGAGAAGTGGTTGTAAAGTTGGAATAGTTGACAATCTGCATGTGAGATGTGAGCTGTCAGGGTGAGTGCGTGAGCAGGATGTGAGCTGTCAGGGTAGATTAGTGGTGAGTACGTGAGCAGGAAGAGGAGATTTAGTGAGGTGTGATGTAGTGTTTGTAGGACAGTGTAGGATGGTAGAAAGAGAAGATCTTCATGGCCTCAATACGTCCCTAAGTACTTCGAAAGTGTAGTCACTGTTGAAATGTAGGAAATGCAGCAGCCAGTGTGTGCACAGCAAATTCCACAAACAGTAGCGTGATAATAACCAGATAACCTGTTTTAAGGCGTTGCTTGAGGGACACATCTTTGAAATTGGAAGGTAGGAACAAGGGTAGGCCTTCAGCCCATTCAGCCTGTTTCACCATTCTATTAGCCTTAACCCCATCTACCCATCTTGCTTCCGTAATTCTTAATACCCATGCCTAACAAAAAAAAATCTCTCAATCTCAATTTTGAAATTTTCAATTGACACAGTCACGGCAACTTTATGAGGGGGGTGGGTGGAAGAGTTCCAATGGAACTTTCACGTCCGGCTGAGGGATGACAGGGTCTCGATTTAACATCTCATCCAGAAAACATCATTAACACTAGAGCACTACTTCAGTACTGCTCAGAAGTGTCAGTCTAGGTCATGTAACTGTACCTCTGGCTCTGCATTGCACCCACATTGTTCAGTTTTGCTTTCTTGTCATTATGACTTCTAAATTATTCTACTGGAGTGGACAGGGATATATTTTGAACCTATTGGTTAGTTGGTTTCTCTCATTGGCTGTTTTAACTTGTACAGAAATTGAAAACAAATAGTCATCTAAACAGACAAATGTGTCTATTGGTATTTTAGAACTATACACAGTTATCTGTATGAGAACCATTGATCCAGCCTTGCATATTTGAGCTGATATGGTCACATTGTACAAATACTGCTTGTTTCAACAACTTCTGGGGGAAAAAAAAGCTATCTTTTAAATACATAATGAAGTCCTGAACATAAAATTGGTTAATTCTGAAAAGAGAGACATGTTGCTGAAGCTTTTCATCTCGCTCTCCTCAGGACAAATGCAAGAATGCCAAATTTCAAAAGATTACAACAATTTATATTACAAGGGGAAAGGGTTGGCTGCGACATTGCCACGGAGGGAGCAACATTTTTTTTCAATAAAACCTTTCCTGCTAGCTTTTCTATCAAAAGGGGTTATGAAGTGATGGAGAGAGGGAGGAGGGTCATGCTATGAAAGGGGTCAAGATGTGTGAGAGTGGGGTCAGCGTGCAAGGGGTCATTATGAGGGAGGGTGTTGTGATGGAGAAGGGGTCTGGGTGGCAAGAATGACAGATCCTCCACTAGGATGTAAGGGAGAATAGATTGATTAAAGATGTGTATACTTTTTAGGCACTAACAGTAGAAAATAGTATATGCATCTTGGGTAAATTAAGATAGCCTAACCGAACACATGCTGCAAGACACATACACATAAAGGATTTCTGCTGACACAGGAGACACTCTTGAGCAGCACAGTTAGAAAAGTGAGATAAGATGGAAAGCTGAAACCCTGGCAGCTGTAGCAGTTTATAGTCAACCACAATGCAAGCTAAATGAAAGGCGAAGAAAAGATAAATGAAGTTGAGTCCAAAGTTTTAATATAAGTGACACATAAATAGAAGAATAAATAAAGAAACTTCGGAATAATGGAAAAATACTGAGGGGAAAGGGTGAGCTCAGGCCAGTTGGATGCAGGCAACCTTGAGAACTACAGATAAGAATGGTCTCCAGTAACTGCTTTGGTTCTGTAATGAAATAGTTAGGAAGATTGGCTTGAAATGTTTACTGATGGTTATAAAAGTTCATGCATTCTAGTGGCCTGCAGACAACTTGGACTGAAGATACTAGGGATCAAACTCAGAGCATCTTGGGCTCATTCAATGCCTCCACCATGGGTAGGGCAAGGAGCAGGTCCCAAACCCATCCAAGATGGAACAGAGATCAAACCTTTAGCTGCTAGCACCAATCTGATCCACACTGGCAGTCCAGCCAATCACACCCACCCCACCCCAGGAGTCAAGTTACTGTGGCAACATGCACTTTTGCATGCATGCTGTAGTCTTGAGCTATGAATAGTGATGGTAGTCTCTCCAATTTCCTTTCCATCATATGGCTGACCAGGAATCTCTCCCAGTCTTACTGCCTGCCATAGGTGTGTTTTGGAAGGATCTACAAGTTGATACCCAACCTCTTTGGCCACATTATGAACACACCTTCTTTGGCCATCAAGTTCCGGAGTGGGACTAGAACCTGGACCTTGTGGCTCAGAGGCAGGGATGCTACCATTGTACCACAAAACCTCCCGCTTGTGAGTATATGGATGTTTAACACTTCCTATGATCTCGGTCATTAAGCAGGTTGGCAGCTAAATCTTACAGTATGGAGAAGAAGATCAAATGTGAAGGTGAAAGGGATGAGGATGTGAGCGATGAGGCAGTCAGGATGTTAGCAACATGGCTCAGGATTTGAATTTGAGAGATAAGCACGTGAGGGGTTAGTGTTGAAGGGAGTGTGTGAGTGAGAGGGAGTCTGTGTCTGTTTGAGGGGGCACAAACTGGGGGTTAAAGCATGTGAGATAATAGTTTGGGATTAGAATATGAAAGAGGTTGAATTAGGGAAGGGTGATGGAGTTGGATTTGGTTATGAGACCAAAGAGATCAGAGTATGAGAAGGGATCATGGTGGTCATGCTGAAAGGGAGGGGTCAGGTTGAAGAGTCCAACTGTGAAGGGTTAGGGTGTGAGGAAGAGGGATATGGATGTTGGGGACAGGATGCGAGGGATTGGAGTCATGTCAGGCTTTGAGAGATAACAGAGTCAGGGGATAAAGAGCAGAACAAAAGCAAAAAACTGACTTGCTGTAAATGTGAAATAAAAGCAGAAAACACTGGAAACATTTCTTTAAGGCATCATCTGTGGAGAGTTCATTTTCTCAGTCTGGTGACCTTCAGAACTTGAGTTGTGTAAAAAATCAGGATATAAGAGGGATCAGAGCTTGAGAGGCAAGGGGACTGTGAGAAGGATTCTTGTGTAAGTAAAAATGGATATTGGTATTTCTTCACCATCTCCGTCACACACTTTTAACCACAACACCCTCTGAAATCTTTTGTGACTGGTAGAAACAGAAAGGCATCATCGATCCATCTTGGAAAATCCAGTTGTTATTTTGTCCAGACCAGTAGATTGACTCCAGTTTTGAAACCAACACCATCAGGGCAAAAAAAGTACCAACAACCACCCACCTAAAGAGGAAGACATCACCAATACAAATACCATGTCAAACTAATAATGTGCGTTTATATAGTGTAAAATTAGACTTTTAAAGCTAAAAATACACAACGCGTCCAGCAGCGCCTCAAGCGAACTGCTGGCCAAAGTGTGACCTTGTTCCAAGATTATCTGGAAAGATAGAGATTAGCCTAAGAGTGGCAAGCAGTCAAAGCTTTGCCCTCCCCACACACAATTTTCTCCACTTCCCACTTTAGTCGCTTCCCACTTTACTCCCTCCCCTTCCCTGTCCCACTCCTCCTTTCCCCTCTCTTCGAACATACCCCTCCCCCACTTACCCCTCTCACCCAACTGCCATCTCCCCATCCCCTCCTAACTTCTCATTCTTCTCTCACTTACCCCTCTCCCTCAACCTCACCCCACTTTTGCCTAAATCCCAAACATCCCATTCCAACATCCCCCTTCCCTCCCAACTACCTCCAACCTCTTCCTCCCCACTTGTACTTCAGCTGGCCCCATTCCCCTCGCAAACTTCCCCCCAACTCCCACTCTCCCCCACCCAACTCCCAACCTCAAATTCCCCCTGCCAACATCCCCCTCTCCCCAACTACCCTTTCCCCAGTTGCCCCCTTTCTCAACCTCACCCTCTTCTCTCCCCTAATTTTCCCCTTTCTCAACTTCCCCTCCTCTCCCCTAATTTCCCCCTTTCTCAACTTCCCCCCATCTCTCCTCTAATTTCCCCCTTTCTCAACTCCCATTCTTTCCCTTTCCTAATTTCCCCCTTTTCAACTTGCCCCTCTTACCCCCACCCCCAATTTCCCCCTTTCTCAACTTCCCTCTTTCTCAAGTCCCCTTCTTCCCCCCAATTTCCCCTTTCTCAACTTCCCCTCATTTCCATTTTCTCAACTTCCTCTTCCCCCATCCCACCCCAACCCCAATTTCTCAACACCCCCCAAATTCTTCCTTTCTCAACTTCCTTTCTTCCCCCTACCCCCAATTTCTCTCTTTCTCAACTTCCCCTCTTCCCCCTCCCCCGATTGTCCCTTTCTCAACTTTTCCCCCTCCCCCGATTCCCCCTTTCTCAACTTCCCCTTCCCCCGATTTCCCCTTTCTCATCATCCCCTCTTCCCCCTCCCCCAATTCCCCCCATTCCCCCTCCCCAATTCCCCCCATTCCCCCTCCCCCAATTCCCCCTCCCCTTCTCTTATCTCAATTTCCCCTGTTCCCCCATCCCCAATTTCCCTTTCTCAACTTCCCATTCCCCCCACCCCCAATTTCCCCTTTCTCAACTTCCCGTTCCCCCCACCCCCACTGTCCCCTTACTCAACTTCCCCTCACTCAATTTCCCCTCTACCCCTTCTCCCCACCCCTAATTTCCCTCTTTCTCAAATTCCCTTCTTCCTCCTCTCCAATTTCCCCCTTCCCCTCCTCCCCTCCCCCTCTCCTCCCCATCTCCCCTCCCCCTCCTCCCCATCTCCCCTCCCCCTCTCCCCTCCCCTCCCCTATTCTCCCCTTCCCTCCCCCCCTCCCCCCATTTCCCCTCTCCACCCATGTTGTTGTCAGTTCCCAGTACAAATGTAATTATCTGGAAATCATTTCTTTCAGTGGGTTAAGTAAATTTAAGAATGGCACCTTATTTAAGTGGAGTGTGCTTGGCGAGTGATTGGTGATAACTGGTGTGAGTCTCTATGCCTTATTTTCCCTTCTCTCAATTTCCCCCGTTCCCCCCACCCCCAATTTCCCCTTTCTCAACATCCCGTTCCCCCCACCCCCACTGTCCCCTTTCTCAACTTCCCCTTCCTCAATTTCCCCTCTTCCCCACCCCTAATTTCCCCTCTTCCCCACCCCTAATTTCCCTCTTTCTCAAATTCCCTTCTTCCTCCTCTCCAATTTTCCCACTCCCCCCTCCCTCCTCCTCCTTCCCTCCCCCCTCCCTCCCTCCCCCCTCTCCCCTCCCTCCCTCCTCCCTCTCCCCTCCCTCCCTCTCCCCTTCCTCCTCCCTCCCCCACCCCCCTCCCCCCCACCTCCCTCCCTCCCCCCACTCCCCCTCCCTCCTCATTCCCCCCCTCCACCTCATTCCCCCCTCCCCCTCATTCCCTCCCCCCATTCCCCCTCCCCCCTCATTCCCCCTCCCCCCTCATTCCCCCCTCCCCCTCATTCCCCCCCTCCCCCCTCATTCCCCCCTCCCCCCTCATTCCCCCCCTCCCCCTCCCCCTCATTCCCCCCCTCCCCCTCATTCCCCCCCCTCATTCCCCCCCCTCATTCCCCCCCTCCCCCTCATTCCCCCCCCTCCCCCTCATTCCCCCCCTCCCCCTCCCCCTCATTCCCCCCCCTCCCCCTCCCCCTCATTCCCCCCCCTCCCCCTCCCCCTCATTCCCCCCCCTCCCC